>NC_133776.1:71612478-71799780 GCF_003597395.2 Chelonoidis abingdonii
TGCAGTCCTCCTGGGGCTCATATTTGGTGTTGCCTCCATTGACTCCTCCCCTCTTCCTGTAGGACTAGCAGCTCTTCTCTTTTTCCTTGGCCTCTCTCCTTCAGCGATCACCTGCTGCGCCCCTTCTTCATTTTCCAACTCTGCAAACCTGTTCCTGAGTTCTATTTCTTCTTCACTGGCCTGTCTTTTCCTCTCCCTGGTTCTCTTAGTCACATGCTTCCACCGTCCACTTTCCTCACCCAGCAGTCTCTCCTCAGAATTCTTTGGTCTTGCTTCCATCTGCAAGTCTGAGCTTATCCCCTCAGCCTCCTCATATCTTTGCTCCATCATCTGCTCGACCCCCCTTCTAAACTCGACCAGACTTTCCACCTGCATCTCCAGTCCTCAGATCTTTTCTTCCATCAGCTCTATCAGGCGGCACTTCATGAAGACAAAACTCTTTTCAGGTACCCCCTCTAGGATCATGTACATGCTGCAGCTTCCACATCCAGTCATCCTCATTGTATCTTTCACTGCTGCCTCTGTATCCCACCTAAAACCTACTAGTCCAAGAAACACAAAACAAACCCCCAACAGGCACCAGAACACTGGCGGACCACCACCCACTCCCTTAACTAGCCTGTCAGTTCCTCTGCCTAGGTCTCAGTCTCCCCCACAGCCTCCCCCTGTAAACTCCCTCTGAAACTCCCCTGTTTACAGCTCTGTTTGTTGGTTGCTGCACCACTGCAGCTGTCTATGCCGCTGCCTGACTGGCTGGCTACTTTTATAGGACGCCTAAGCAGGTAAGCTCCACCCCCTAAACAGGGCTCAGCTTCTCTCCCAGCACACTGCCCCAGCAGCCTCCACACATACAAACTACAACACACCATATTGATTCTCAGCTTTCAATTATATCTCATTAGCATAATAATAAACAATTTTCTTTTGGGGTACATAATAAAATTAGCTGTTAGTTTGCTACCGTCCTTCCCTAAGTTAGGCCTGGTGCACAAGACTGAGGCAACTAAAGAACACTCTGCTCATGCAAGGTTTGTAAACAGGACGTTAAAAGCTAGAATTTATATCAGGAATGTTTTACATTTAGGCCTAGACCCTTTAATATGATCTGTCTCACTGAGACGTTAAATACCCAGGCAGAGTCCAATGAAATCAGTGGGGGCTCTGCATTAGAACCGATGTCCACTCATGTGGAACAGATGGAAATATTACAGCCTTAATAAAGTGAGGCTCTTTTAACGTACATTTTTGTGTGTAACTTCCTATGTTTTAATTTTTTGTTCAAAAAATCAAATGGAAAAAACTATATTCCATCATGTTGAATCACCCCAATGGATTATCAGCACTGCACAGACCTTTGCCACTTGACTTAGAGTAACTGATAGGAGTAGCAAGTTGTCATCCTCTATATGTACCAGCACTAGAAGGGGATGGGATACTTTATCAGTCAGTTTCACAGCAGAGGAATGGGGAGACTCAGGAACCTTCTTCCCCATTCTCTTCAATCTGTCCATGTTCCAAGCCCATCAAGGGGGGACAGACAGTTCACTGGTTTGAGCATTAGCCTGCTAAATGCAGGGTTGTGAGTTCAATCCTTGAAGAGACCATTTAGGGATGCTGGGGAAAAATCTGTCTAGTGAGTGGTCCTGCTTTGAGTAGGGGGTTGGACAAGCTGACCTCCTGAGGTCCCTTCCAGACCTGATATTCTGTGATTCAGCTTCTTGAAGCAGTCTCATTCTCTACTCTTCAGGCTTCTAATACCAGTCGTCTTGCCCAGCAAGTTCTAGTCTCACCTACTATATCTCTCAGTCTCCTTACCATGCCCATTCCCAATTCTCCCCTTCCAGGTAGCAGTTTCCCCTCCCACCAACTTGCTGCCACTTCCATTCCTCCAATCTTCCCCCCCACCCAGTACCTTGGTTTAGCCAGTCTTAGTCTGCCCTCTGACTCCCAATCCCCTTGCCCATACAGACCCCAACTCTCAGTTTCCCTCTCCCCCCTCTGGGCTAGCCTCCAATCCCAATTTTTACCCCCACCCTAGGCACCTTGTCCAAATCTACTACTCCCACCCCCCAGCAGATCCAGCTGTTGTACCCTCTGCATTTGAACTGGGCAGATTCCTCTCCCATTCTACCTTGCCCATCAAGGAGATCATTAAAAGCAATGCAAAAACAGGCTCCCTACTCTCAGTTCTGGTGGCCAGATCCAGCATGCCCTGCAGTAGAGCTGTAATTGCAGGAAAACTCCTGCTCATCCCAGGAGTGGAGCATGCCCAGAGCAGACAAAATTTGGGGGGAATTTAGCTGCAAAAATTTAAGAATTCTCTACTGAGTAATTTCAGTTTTTCAAAGACCTACAACTGGAAATGTTGGCCAATCTTTATATATATATATATCTGCAACTCTGTTCTATTTCATAAATGTCTTCAATGCTGGAGTTCTTAATAGAAGTGTCCTGAAATGGGTTATTATAAGAATACTCAAAACATTCTAATGCACTCTGTTAAACCAATCAGGAAAAAGAATGGATAGAAAATGTTCTAACATGCCATTTTAAACATTAATAGCTTGTAAATGTGGAACTTATTTTCTTTTAACTTGTTTTTTTTTCTTTCTTCACTGAGAATTATTAAACAAGCCAATTTTGATATTTCAGTTGGAACATATGCAACAAGTGTACTCCCCACCCCTTACCCCAGTTCAAACAACTTGAATGCTATTAAACTGATGTTGGGCTCACCTCATCAGATTCACTTTTAGGCTGAGACCAAGTATGGAAAATGTTAGCCAAGCAGGAGATTTTTTTTTACAATGCTATGAGCCAAAGTGCCTCTAAACACGATTGATTCAATATTGACTCAGAATGAAGAATACCATGTATTGAATGGCATCACGACTTCATGCAGCATCTAGATTTTCCTCAGAGTTCCAAGCATTGACCTAGTTCAATCTTCTTTAGTTTGAGACGTGGCAATGTCACAGCTTAAAGTGGTACAGCTTTGAAGCAAAAAGGAAAAGGTCTGGCACAGATGGGATTTACACTTTTTTCTGTACAGACCATGAAAAGACCAAGCTGCCCCTATGAAGGAAGCCCTTCTGATCCTGTGTAAACCTCTGCATAAATGTCTGGGGGAAGATCCCCAGCTGGTGCAAATGGCCACAGCTCCATCAGCTGAGGGGATGCCCCTGCTCTTTTTTCTGATATTGCAAAGCGGTAGAAACATGTGAAGCCAGGTTCTTGACTATCAGTCTATGAAAACCATTTCCTCACAGTTGATTAATTGAGTTAAGGTCACAAATTGTGACAAGCCGTTTCCAGCAGCTGAACTGTATGATAAAGGATGGAATTAAACAGAGATCTGAATATGTTGGACCAGATTCTCTGGTCCACACCACCTTTTTGCACTATTCAGGCAATGCAAAGTGGTTGTATTCTGGCCAGATGTGGGCAATGGAGAATTCCCCTTGTGAAGAGTAACTCTCTACAGATACAAAGTTGGCAGACACAGCATAGTTGCTCCTCAACTTGTCTAATTTGTGCTAGGGCTGCATGGTGCAGGATCAGGGAGATGCATTTGGCTTCCACATACTACCTCCCCCATACCAAACGTAGCTCTGGCACAGGGGAAAATTCAGCCTAATCTATTTAAAAGCCTAGAGAAATGAGAACTGAGAGAAATTAGAATTTTCTGTCCCATGGAAATTTTGACATTTAAACATTTGGCTTTGGCCCAAATTGGGACAAAAAGTTGAAATTTTGAATTTTTTTGCAGATTGAAAATGCCAAAACATGTCAGTTTGGAAATGATGAAGTGTTCCCTACAGAGAATCCTGATTGTGTGGAAACTGCATTTTTCACTGTAAAATCATTCTGCAGGAAAATCTGCAACCACTTCTATTCAAAACATTAAGTGTAAGACAACAGTTTTCCATCCCATTTACATTAAAACAATGCTCTCTCAGAGCTAAAAAGACACACCCAATCAGTCTGCCTTATTTTTAGTTCACTCCAAGTGTACAGGAGTTATTCCGTAGTCAGAAAAGAAATTCACCTCTTTGTGGATGTAAGGGTCAACTCACATGGATCAAAATGCAGGACTGGGGGCACAGTCTCTTCTTCATCTACGCAATGGAGAGGTAGCATGATCCAGAGAATAAGGCACTGGCCTGGGAGTCAGGAGACCTGTGTTCAATTCCTGGCTCTGATATATAATCAGACATTTTTGAGGGGGATGGATAGTTCGGCAGTTTGAGCACTGGCCTCCTAAACCCCAGGTTGTGAGTTCATTTCCTAAGATGGTCCATTTAGGGAGCTGGGGCAAAAATCTGTCTGGGGATTGGTCCTGCTTTGAGCAGGGGGTTGGACTAGATGACCTCCTGAGGTCCCTTCCAACCCCAATATTCTATGATGTCGCTAGGAATCTTGTTGAGCTCCAATACATTACAATCCCAAATGATTTCCCAGAGTTAACAGAAAATGTGCCCATCAACTTAATATGGGCAGATAACTCCAAGTAACTATTACTAATAGTGCAAGCAACATCAACACTTGCAAAAAAGAGAGAGAGTGGGAGGGATACACCACCAGAAACTGTACAATGCTGATAAAGATCTGACACAATTGAGATTGTGCTGGCACAGGATAAAGTAGATTTTGAACATGGAGCCGAGTTCGGAAATAGTCACTGCAAGTCAACTGAATGACTGCAGCTGTTGGTAACAAATGAGTCTTGTTAATTGGGCTATCTAAAAGATAATGACTCAGCTTATTATAGGGAAAGAAGAAAAAAGCAGCGGTCTGTAAACAAAGCTAAAATAATGAGATTGCGCTAATGTCAACTCATTGGAGACCTATTACAAGTAGTAAAGTTTCTGAAGCAAGCAGCTACACTGCATGTTTCAATGTAGTCTAGAAAGGGGCAATGGTAAAATACTATATCAAAATTTTCAGAAATTGCCAATTTGGCTTATTATATTTGACAGCTGTGTTTCATGACCTTTTTTACATGGAGACCAAAAAGAAACCTGCAGAGTATATGGTGTGCATGTGTTTTTGTTTTATTTTGTTTTTTGTCACAAGCCGCCTAAATCCCATAACTCTTTGTGACTGGAAAGGACTGAAGTACTGCAGTCTTGGGAAAAACCCATGGGTCATTTTGGGGTGCCATAAGGCAGTGCTGGGGCTTGTGGGTGCTGGTGGGGAGAGTTATGGAGCGGCTCAATAAGGAGTTATATGGCAGGAACCCTGGTACCCTGCCTTGGAACCATTTAAAAGGCTGGTACATGGCTGGTTTCCAGCATAGCTAAAAGGATAAAATAAATGGTTCTCAGAGGTAAAAGACCTGGGATTTTACTGATGGGCCTTGCGCTCATTGTGAAGACCTCATGGCCCTTGCAGGCCCAGGTCCACACCCTTCTGCACCCTCTTTCCCCCTTGCAATGGGGAGGGTGATAGGAGCACAGCAAGCTAAGGAGAGCTGACTCTGAGTTAGAGGTTACATGTCTGATACAGCATGGCCAGAGTGCAGCATAAGAGTGTTAGCAGGGGGCCTTATTCCCTGCCAAGGGAGGAAGGTTTGCTTTAGATTAACTAGAACAGCTGTGGCCAATTAGAGCACCTGACTCCAGTTAGAGCACCTGACTCCAGTCATGGGATATAAACCCCTGCTTCAGTCAGACAGGGGGTGGTAGTTGAAGGAGAAAGGTTGGATTGGAGCAGAGTGCAGATTGCAGAAGAGAAGAGTTTGTCCAGAGAGAAATAGAAGGTTTGGAGGAGTGCTGCGGTGGATTGGGAAGCCCAACAGAAACCCTAGGTAAGGGGCACCAGGCTTGTATAGAAGAGAGGCGAGAAGCCCTTCACAAGCTGACGGGTATGAGAGGGAAGTAACCCAGGGGAAGAAACCGCTAGTCAAGTGGTTCACCACAACCCCAGGGCCCCTGGGTTGGGACCTGGAGTAGAGGGCGGGCCCAGGTCCCTCCCTCTCCACTCCCCTCCTCCAAGGACACTAGGGGAGTGATTAAGAACTGGTTCAGAGGCAAGCAATATCGCCCTGAACCTACCCCAGAGAAGAGAAAGCGCGAGACCCAGAGAACAATACCGGCAATTTGCCACACATTGTAGCACTGGAGTCAATTAAAGGCCTGGAAAAGGACAGTCTGGGTGATTGGCAGATAGCAATTAAAGGTACTAAAAGCTGTGGACTGCCACTTAAAATCCATCCATGTGTCTGTCCTCATTTTGCCACTGTGTTCAGATCAATTTCCAGACTTCAATTAAACTATAAAACTTTACACGAGCTAAGGATTTGCTGCCCCAGCCTGTTAAGGGACCAGTCCTGCAGTCCTTACAACTATAACTCACTCTGAAGTAACTTAGATACTCTTGGTAAACCAAACAATATATGACGAATGTTTATTGCCACCTGTTGAATACAGGTGCTAATGAATTCAGAGAGCTGTGTAAAATTAATTTATTGCAACTTTATAGAATTACTGTAAAAAACTAGCTGCCTGCCATTGGGAAACAACTTAGAGGATTTAGGAGCACAGGTCCCACTGTAAGACAAAAGGACTTGTGCTCCTAAATCCATTAGGAGCTTTTTGAAAATGTTTCCATTACTATACAACTGTATGAATATATAATAACTGGTAACAAATTAAAAATGTATATAACATGAGTTCAGTGAGATAATTACAGAAACAAGAACTGTAAACATGTTGGACAGAATTAACAACCATACATTTCCGTAAAAAAAAACAATAATGGGCCACAAAGATATAGCTGAATGAGTACAGACTGTACTTTATACCTTCCTGTCACCTATTTTAAATGCAATCTAAAATTGAGGCAGTTAATTTTTCTACACAGTATGCTAATGCTATATCATAATCCAGAACTACTGCAGGATTAACGATGGAGTAAGCACTGCACATGTAGTACATTTTAGAAATGTCAGTGTAAAGTATAAAACCTGCTTTTCCTTACTGTTCAAATACTTGGTTTATGAATAATATGATTTTATAGAGATGCAAAGCACATAGAAATAAGACAGACAAAAGGAAATAAACCATGCTTTCATTTGATAATTTCTTTGGATTTACAATCCAAAACAAATGTTCAACAGAAACATTTTTTGGTTCAAATTCTGTTTTTGAAAACCTTTATTCTTCATTACAACTTATTTCTTCAATTTGATTTTAAAAAGAATTAGCAACTTATTGTTGTAGAGGTACTTTGAAATTTCATATATATTATTATGGAAAATAAAGTCTGCCTGGGGCAGACTGTGTGACAAAGTGCTTGCTTTTCATCTCTGAAACTGCTATTCCAATCCAGCCCAGCCTGCAGTGATCAAAACATCTTTAAAATCTGATCACTTGTAAAGGACACCAAAATTAATAAATAAATTCATTGGGTCTGTATCTAAGGAGGATGAAATGCATACCACAAAAGTAATTCAATAGTCAAAGATCTGCCCTGTTAATCTCTAAGACTGGAAGTAGAGGATAGAATATGAAATATTTTAGGTACTAATAAAATGTTGAAAATTAGAGGAGAGGCTCTGAGCCCCCAAAATGTTGGTTTACTGGTAGAAAGCAGCTGCATAGCCATCAGCATCAGGTTTCCCTAACAATGGAGAATTTGCAGTTTGTGTAAGGTCTGCTATGCCTATTCCCAGCACAGAGGATATTGCAATGGGTGGTGGTGTGCTCTGGGAGTTCCTGGCTCCTGGTTCCTGGCTCCTTGGGGTTTACAGAAGCAAATGCAATTGAAGGTAACCTTGAAGCTCCTCTTACTTGCATTCCTTTACTGGCCACAAGGACTAAGTAGACACAAAGGTGATTTAAAGCCACATTTTCCTTAAATATTTTAGGGCTTGGTTGCTCAGAAAAAAAAAAAAAATTTATACAGGCAATCACCCCCCCCCCCAAATCCAAGTAATCCTTTTCTTTTTATCTATGAAAATAATACACAATTTATAAATCCAAATCTTAAACAGATTTCCCCATCAGAATCTATTTATACGATCATGTATCTTCAAGATATGTCATTTACAGGGCTCACACAATAAATTGCACTGGTTTGTGTTCATTAAAATGTTCACTGCTGGAAATGATTACAAGCAGATATTCTATTTTTCTTTTGTCCGCTAACATTATTTGACATTATCTTGTGGCAACCCTATAAATAACTCAGGTCTCCTATCCTCTGTACTTATCAATCAGCGGTATTTAAAAAGTATACGTAGTAGATAACCCTAGAGTGAAGACTAGGCTACAATTCACTTTAAGGTCTTCACTAGTATTGTAAGGGCAAATGATCAACTGAGACATGAACGAATGAAAGACCCAAGAGGAATACTAGCCCTCTCTTTCATCAACAGAGGTCATCCATTAATATCCCTACAATCCAATAATCTGATTCTGCAACTCTTAATCACGTCTAATGTTTGCTCACACAAATAATTTCCTTGAAGTCAACATGTATTAGACAAAAAAGCAAGACTTACCGCATAGGACACTAGTAAAACATTATATTTATATAGAAGTCTTCAAATTTGTGTTCATCTGTTATTCCATTTTTCTATTCAGCTTAGAAATATTTTATGTAATTTCCCTTTCCCATTCTACCCAAGTCCTTTGGTCAAGGAGAACCTAAGAAAGAATTATTCACCAAAGAGAGTTCACGTCATAGCCGAGGTCCTATTGAGTGAAATAATTTTCTAATTTGAAATAAAAAGGATTACTCATTAGGTAAACTAAGCAAATCCATAAACTAAGCAAATTCTTAAAGACTGCATTTGTATTGAAATATATTTTTCTCTTCCAGTTTTCATGTTGTGCTTGCTGGTAGCATGTTGGTAGAGCTTTTTAAAAATATATTTTACACGTCCAGATCATTATTTTGAATGAAGTGAAAAGGGATAACCTAAGTTTATACCAAAAAATCACAATATTTGAGGCTACAAATACATATTTAATCTTAGACTATATTAATAATTATCAATGTCATTCCAAGTGAAATATGTTACTGAATAATATATGGACAATAACTATAACAATTGCAGAAATAGATATTTGATCTGTAAGTGCATTCTCCTTTCAAAACCTGAAATACTTTAATGTAATAAGCCTACATTTAACACCAAAGGGAGAAGGATATATTTTTATGAATATGTATTGCATAGTTGTTTCTCTTCTGTTACTTATTGTATAATAAGTCCCATGTGTTATTCCTACCACAGAGAATCTCTGATGAGCCTTGAATTTACTTCTCCTAAATTATAGTCTCATTATGAACTAACCTCAGAACAAATTTTCTTCTTATGTTCAAGAACAAAATTTCTTGTAATGAAGGTTAAAATATGTAGTGAAGTCAGAATGAAAAACAAAATGCTCAGACACATGCAATGCAATAATAATGGCTCAATACCTATTTTGTTTAGTTCTGTGAATTAATTTTAATAACATTTACCACAGGTACAAAAATATTCAGTCCTTTTTGATATATAATTCAGGTAATTCTACCACATCTCCTGCTGATTGCAAAACTAATAAGTAGCAGCTTTATCATACTTAAGTAGCTTGCATAGTATTGTAACCACAAAAATGATAAAGACCTAGTGAAATTTGGTGCAGGTGGAGGAAAGATTGACTTTAAAATTCTTGCAATATACAAAATACACAAAATAATAGACACCTCAACATTATATGTATATGTACTAAAATAATGAGACACCGGTTTATGTTGAGTAGAATGCTGGCAGATATAAAAAAATTCTATAATACGTGTATGGGTTTATTTTTCCTGCAGACACATAGTGCATTAAACCCTTATGTTAGATACAAATAGCAACTTTAAATCTATCCTAATGCCAATGAAAGCTATAGAATTGCAGCATTGTTGTCATTAAAACAGCTTTAGTCACTCAACAACAGAAGTTGCTGTTCTACAAGCCACTTTATTTCATTGATGTCATAAAGACCACTGGAAACAGTTCTATTACCACAGTAAGAATTTGTTTTGTACAAAGCCGTATACATTGCCTAAGGGATCTGGGCACTCAAATCTCAACGCTAAAGAAATGGGTCCCCAAATCCCTTAGGAGACTTTGCCAACCTCAGCCTGAATTTCCTAAACCTGTACTTTGAGGTAAATGGAATGTTTGTTTTTTTCCTAGTTCACAAAGAGAGTCCTACAGAAATGTGATACATTGCTATACACGCACCCAAGTCAGGTATACAACACTATACAAAATCCAATCAGGAAGAACAATGGATAATAAAGTGTTTTCTCCTTCTTCTTGGTATATATGAGGGAATACTGGCAGGATCATGAAAAAGTAAGATATAGTCAGATATAATGAAATGATAAAGCAAATTCCACAGTGTTCAGATGAGTAAATGTATTTGTTTTGGGCTTTTCTGAATTTGGAAGGCAACAGAGTTTGGCTGAATAAAACTCAGTATACAAATGATCCATGTGACATGACCTCAGCTCACAGCCAGGGGCAGCTAGTCTAGAATAAAGCTCTTGCACAGAGACAAAAAAGATAAAAAAGAAGAAAGTGAATGATACACTTTGATTGGATCTTCTGGTTCTGAAGTAGCAATCCACACTGTTACCATCATCATGCAGTACTGTGAAAAAAACCACCATTTTCTGAAAAATAATATGATGCCCATGGGAGCCATCAAATGGAGAAAAACATTAGTACATTTCACCACCACCAAAAACGCATTCTCCTTTCCTCTCTAGTAAACAAAGTATTCAAAAATTAAACCACACAAGTAGTGCCACAGGAATGATTTTCCTTTCACTTATGACAGGAAACAGATAAATGAAAGTGAATCGGCCCCATAGAACTTCAGTTATGCACATATCTTGATTCACTAGACAAAGCATTTCCAGTAACAGCACAAGGAAACAACAGCGCATTGATATTATTTAGTGTTTGGCTTTCTTTTTGCCACCAATCAAATCACAGTCTTGTCAAACAGGGAGAAAAATGTTACTATCGCTTTACTTTTGCAGTTAATTTCTGGGACTGATAATGGTTTAGCAATATTTTACATTAATCCTCCAGGAACATTTTAAAAGACTGAATTTGTTAAAAGCCTTGAAGTCTTGAATGTTAAACCTTTCTGGTGCTTTGCAGATTTCCAGAAAGTTTGTATTTGTATGGCTCCCACATCAAACAACAGTAAAAATACAAAGGAAGTCAATAGGAACAGTTAGGACAATGCCCAGCACTTTTGAATATCTCACTCATTATGTGCTTGCAGATGACGGATATCTCATATAATACCTAATGAAGGAACTTGATTATTGTGTGCATCAAAATGGAACTCACAGAATTAAAATAGAACATGTTTGTTTTGTTTTTTTTCTTCTAAAGATTTTGTGAAAAGAAGCTAGATTAACTGTAAAGCTAAATTAAATGTCTGGGATTTTGTAATGCAAAATTTCTACATTTCTTAATGCATGTCTTTTAAACAGTAAAGTTCAACTATTTAAGATGCAGCTTCAGTTAACTGAAATATCTCAAGGTCATCTTCCCTCCCCCCGTGTTCGCTTCCTGCTAACTGATGGGTGAAAGACTGGGGAATGCTATTTCATTTCATATTTCCAAACATGGTGACAATCTTCTCTCTGGCCTGGCAGAAAACCACCGCATATATTATATACAGAGAAACATTTATGAGAAGTAGAAAATCATGTTCAGCACATTTCACATCAATTATAGCTTTCTATGCCCCCCCGCTAGTACACTACTTTTGGGTAATTCCTTGAGGCAGTATATTACAGGGATAAAACAGAAGTGCAGAAATTATTTCCTAAGGAGAATCTTTCTAGCCTTGATACACATGTAACTACCATTAGAATACTGTAGAAAATGGGCCACTAATCCGCAAAAGGACATTGTTTTTGTATGTTTTAATGAGGTTTATAAAGAGAGACAGCTCTTAGAGTGATGCCTTTGCTTTCAGATTAACTCTTTGACATTGCTAGATTGATTTTTTTGATGTCTTGGGTTACTGCAGAATTTATTTCCATTAATGTGGGCGAACACAACCTGCCCAGTATCAAACAATTACACTTCAACTTGTTTAATTAAAAAAAAAAATGTTGGATCATCACGTATTTGTTTGTTTTTAAAGAGGGCTTTCCTAATTTTAATAATTTTGCATGATAGCAGAGAAAAGAGTTTTGTAGCTTTGCTGCTATCAAATCTGTAGGGATAAACTTCAAAGACATCTCAAGAACTGAAATCTCTCACTTTTAAATAAAATTAATCTTTAAAAGTTTTCAAAGCAGCATAGCTTAAGAGTAACTGCTCTTTTGCACACATCTCTTCTATCTATTATATCTGATACAGGATGAAAAAATTAAATATCTGCTGTGATACAAGTAAAACTAGATAATTAAACCCCCTGTGCTGTATGAAAGGAAATCATGACATAATGTAAGGAAATTAGTTTTCTAACTCATTTGAGGTTATTTTCCCACTAGTAAAAATCAATTGTATGTTTTCCATTACATATTACACACATACACATATCTGCATACTACCACTAAATATGAACACACAGTATCTATCTAGATACTGAATATGAACAGACAGTCCTCATCTAGTTCTCTGATTCAGGCAAAACTTGTTCCTTTATTGGGAGTTTGTTTGGAGAAAGGACTATAGGATTTGGTCCTGAGGTGTAAACTGTACAATTTCAAATCAGACAGGATCAAATTCTGCCTCCAATCACCCATATAATCAGTGGAGTTGCATGGAAATACCTGATGGTAACTTTGGCCCAAATTCTGCACATGCAGATGAATTTTCAAAGGATCTCCTTTGAGTGGTCATTTACTGGGCACTCAGGTGGCAAGCGTAATTTTCAAAGGAGAAAGAGGGCAGTGCTTGCTCTTTGAAAATATGCATCCAGTAATGAGTGGGATATGAATTCAACAGTCTTTTCATGAGTCGCCTGTGGCCCGCTGGGACAGTACAATGACTTCATCAGCACACGAATAGAAAGAAAAACCTCAGATAAATGGGAAGAGCCAATGAGACACTAGTTTTTAAAACTTTCACAGGTCTTGGGTGGCGGGCCAATCCTCGCCCACAGACAACCTGCCAACCTGAAACGTATTCTCACCAGCAACTGCACACCGTACCATAGTAACTCTACCTCAGGAACCAATCCATGCAACAAACCTCGATGCCAACTCTGCCCACATATCTACACCAGCGACACCATCACAGGACCTAACCAGATCAGCCACACCATCACAGGTTCATTCACCTGCACGTCCACCAATGTAATATACGCCATCATATGCCAGCAATGCCCCTCTGCTATGTACATCGGCCAAACTGGACAGTCTCTACGGAAAAGGATAAATGGACACAAATCAGATATTAGGAATGGCAATATACAAAAACCTGTAGGAGAGCACTTCAACCTCCCTGGCCACACTATAGCAGACCTTAAGGTGGCCATCCTGCAGCAAAAAAACTTCAGGACCAGACTTCAAAGAGAAACTGCTGAGCTTCAGTTCATCTGCAAATTTGACACCATCAGCTCTGGACTAAACAAAGACTGTGAATGGCTTGCCAATTACAGAACCAGTTTCTCCTCCCTTGGTTTTCACACCTCTACTGCTAGAACAGGGCCCCATCCTCCTTGATTGAACTAACCTCGTTATCTCTAGCTTGCTTGCTAGCATATATATACCTTCCCCTGGAAATTTCCACTACCTGCATCTGAAGAAGTGGGTATTCACCCACGAAAGCTCACGCTCCAAAACGTCTGTTAGTCTATAAGGTGCCACAGGATTCTCCGCTGCTTTTAGTTCTTAAAAGTGATGTTAAAGCACCTTTTCCTGTTCTGTGTTTCAATTATGGCATAGCAATATTCAATGTTTCATGTAATCTATGGGAAATAAATACCCCCGTACTTTACCTGCAATTTACCATGTCAGGTGTTAATTCTTGAAAATGAATTCCTAGTTTTGATGCAAGTATCAGTTTAAGAGTAAATTTAGTGTCATGATTAGAGCAAGAAGGAGACAAAGCAGAAACAAGCAGATCATATAGAAGAGATTTGCAGCCCTGTTCCATTCCATTCTGCTTGTGGAATAGATAGTTCTTATTTATTCATTTAGTTTGATTAGAACAGAAGACTGCAGAATCCCAAGGACTGGTTTCTAGTGTAAACAGATTTTAATACCTTGTTCTCAACTTTGGATATTATTCCAATTTTCCTTAAGATGTACACAGTTCTTAAGATGAGCCTACTCAAGTATCTCTTATGCTTTTAAGCTGTACATAATTTTACAAGACAAGCCTATGTCATTTCAGATAGACGAAGATTTTCATTTCCAAGAAACCTGCCAAAACATGGTTTTTGGAATGTTCAGTTTCCGTCTCCTTCTTTCCCCATACAGTTCTGTCACAAGGGAGGCATAAAGGCTAAATAAGAGTGTGTCAGATTTTCCATTCAGGGAACAACAGACAGGATACCTTTATTGTGCCATGTATGTTGTAGAGGGATTTGGTGAGAATTTTAACTATTATTTATTGTTTTCTTGTTTCATTCATAGTCATTTGTTAGTCTGGTAACACTTCTGCTTTTCTATTTAATATTTATTAAATCAAAAGATTACAATACGTATAAATATCAGACATATTCAGTCATGTTACTGTTGAAAATGTGCTTTTTAACACTCAAATTTCTGGGTTTTCAATAAAATGCTCCCAAACCTCATTTTGAATTCAAACATTCTAAAGCTACTGCAGTATCAATATGAATCTATGACCTACAGAGTGAGTCCGTGCGGGGGGGGGGGGGGGAGATTACTAAGGCACATAGTGCATGGGGCTGAGGATTGGGTTTTCCACTCGCTGATAACTGCCCTCTTTTTCTGGTGGAGTGTATTTTTGTTCATAGCTAAATACTGGGAGAGTTTCTTGATTTTAAGCATTAACTGCATTTGATATTACTTTTTTTATTCACTCACAGATGTGTACTCAATGCAGCAAGTGCATTTTTAGACCAAAAATATATAAATTAATGAAAATAATGCAACTGTGCTGGAATAGGGCATGAGCCACAAGTTAGAGGAGTGTGTGCAACATGGTTGCGTGTTGCAATGTCGGGGAAGAGTGTCATGTTCGGATGCCATACAGGATTCCTAGGTGCCCAGTAAGCATGTATCCATCATCAGTATCTCTATAGTTTACCAAGGATGAGTACCAAGGATCCTGAGAGTTAACACATTTTACTAGTACACTGAAGTGTCTTTATCCTCCTGCCCCCCCACTAACTTGGTTTGCTCTCTCCTTTGTGTTTTAAAATTATCAGTCACCACTGCTCTTTTGTTTTTTAAACAAAAATTAATGTAAGAACATTTCATTTTTCTTTTCAAATGTGTCTAAGGATGAAAAATCTGAACTTCCATATTACACTTAAGAAATGTACAGAATGCTAAATGCAACTCTATAGATTAAAGTAGCTTTATCCTAGGTTTGCACCCAGCAGTATTATGGTGAGCAATTATAAAGGGGTTAAAATAAAACAAAATGTACACATCATTGAAAGCCTGTGTATAGAGTGACACAAATGAGAACAACCAAATTTAGAAATCACAATATTCCTAAACATTCCATTCCTACATGTAGAAAAGATATACTGCATTCCCTTTTTCCCATCCATCATAACTGCCACAAAAATATTGTTTTTGTCTGTTTCTCATGCTTTATGTCAGCCCAAACAGAAATTATTTTAGGAAGTTTGGAACAAGAATGGTTTAACTAGTTTCAAGCTATTCAAATGTAAAACAAACCTAACTTTTTTTCTCTATCTCTATATATTATGTATAGTCCTGTAGATTGTGCCTTCACTATCATCTTCAAAGTCATTTTTATGAATACAGTGAAATACTAGCTGCCTGAGCATCCCTAACATGAACAGGGAAAGTGTCTCGTTCAGATACTAACTGCTTCATACAATCAAGTCTCCTCAAAATGAAAGAGCATAATTCATATTAACCTTAATGGTGGTAGATGCACACATCAAAGCGAGCATTAACTCCTGCATTTTTTTTTCATTTTAAAGTTAACAAGCATGATATCAATATGATCTATTTTAATGGGCTTCAGTTTTGTACAACATGCCCTATATCTGGGACTAGATCTCTTTCTGCAGAACCCTGTGATATAAACAGACATATCATCAGGCTCCATATATATTTTGATTAAAAGATGAAGATTCACACAAAGATCCATGTGACATTCAACTGGAAAAACCTGGGACTGAAATACCAAAGATGGCTGGGTTCTGTTGGGTCACATACAAAATACCAAAGAAACTGATGCTTTACGTGGTTCTCCTCCCCGTAGAATTCTATTATCTTGGCACTTAACTTTGTACTGTAAGTATGACAAATTCAGACTTCTTAGAACAGTCATCTGAGGTCTGAATTCCAAAAATGATAGTAAACCAGCCTCTTTAGGAACTGATCATCCTCTACAACCCACCAGCTTCACTGACTGAGAATCATACTTTATCAGCTTTTAGAGACTCTACAAGTAGTTAGGTGTCAGACTGATCTTTCCCAGTTCCCTTCTCTCTTAATCTGTTTGCTGATTTGAGAAAATTGCTATCCTTTTAAAATTATATTTCCACTATGTTGAACAAAAAATAACATAAATAAATAACATAATAATAAATTAGAAGACATATAAAGGGCTTCTCATAAGGAACCAAAAAACTCCTGCATTATAACTACTGTTATAATATCTATTATTTAAACAGTATTAAATATCTATTATTTAAACAGATATTTAAACAGTAATATTGCTTGAGTTCCAAAACTTCTGTATTCCTCATATAAGGAGTATCATGTGGGTGTGTTACATAATATGTCGGTCAACTACTGTCTTTGTCAGATAAGACTTAAAAAAAGTTTATTATAATTATAGATGACTGGAACTAACAGCCACATTATAAACTATGGGGAGATTAATGCTGCAATGCAATTTGTAATGTGATCTGAACAAAGATATACATCACAGATGCTGGAGTAAGTGCTTGGGCATGTACAGGTAAAGCAGACTAGTTTGAAAAGGCCCATTAATTAAAGGCCCATTGAGTGAATGGGAAGGCTCCCACTGACTTCACTGTTCATTGCACTGGGGAAAGCTCTTGTGTTTGCTTTTTTGTGTACATTGCTCCAGGAAGAGGGGAGATTTTGAAGAAGGAACAATCCAGTATGCTAAGTGTCTAGTATATCCACTTAACATTTGCTTTTCCAGTTTTTGAAGGAATGTACCAGTATGGACAATCCAAAACACTCAAAAGCATTCTCCCCTAATCAAATGAATCCAGAAGCTGAGGTTTTAAGACCACCATCAAATTCTCACCATAATAAAGTCTGGCAACACTGGACTATGCACAAAGGGCTGGGAAGTTGCAAGCTAAACTAAGAATTCAGATGATGTTAGCGTAAGTATCCCTTAGATCAATGCAGCCCCCCCCCCATCCCCTTTCATGGGGGTCTGGAGAAGTGAGACAGATATGATGCTGTGGAGGCTACCATCAAAATATGTCAATTAAGAACTCTCTATCCTGCAAATGAACAAAAAACAAAGCTGAATTCTTTATACTCAATTTCACCCCTTCAGAAAAATTCCCAAGTAAACACAGCATAGCCTGCCAGACAACAAATTTGAGTTTTGTTGTACCAAATGGGGGTAAATATCTCAGAATTTAGAGTCCTCCTTTGAGAAGGCCCTCCCTGTAGACTTACAGCTCTGGAAACAGTTACCTCAAATATTCCTGATCTCAACTTCTGCATTAAAGAGAGGTTGTCTCTAGGATATTAGAACAAAAACCCTTGTTAGCTAGATAGAACAAAACTAATACCACATAGCACAGTAGCAGGAATAGTAAGACTGCAGGAAACCTGGTTTTCAGATACAAGCTCTTGAACATTCCATGGCTCTAGCAGATTAACCTAAACAGTAAAAATAATGTACATTGTAAATATATTAGCTATGCTAACTTACTAAACCTTTATAGAGAATCAAAAACTGAGCATTATTATCAGACAATTATGCTAACACGTGTTAGAACAAATGGAGATTTTTATAAATGTTCTCTGAGATACACACATATTTAGTCCTTATAATGAGTCATATCCTGGAAAGAAGGAAAATGCTTGCAGAACTGTTTCACAGGAAAGGAATATCTGCTCTGATTGTCATGCTTCTGTAAAAGAAAATGAATCCGAAATGGACAAGAAGAATTAAATGCTGTAACATAAAGCATCTTAAAATCAAGTTAGCAATTACGTAGCCTTGTTGACCACTGGCAGGCTCCATGTCCAAGTTCATTTAGTGAATGGCTCACAGAAGAAGATTATAATGGAAAACCTCATGAATATGATTAGGCTATTTTGTACAGGACACCAGGTACTTAACTAGAGAAAAAAAGATGCCTCATTCCATTCTCATTAGCATTTGGCCTACATTATTGGCAAAGAATGGCTTCTGGCCAAAAGTGGCCCTCGAGAGATTTTATTCTATTAAACAGGAAACACACTTGTCCAACAGTTCTCATACCCCCAGTGGAAAATTAACTTCTTCATTAAATTTGCGACTGTATCAAATTTAATGAAGATATTAATTTGGATAAAGATCCATCCAAAATGAGAGAGAGAACTAAATGAAACCTTTGTCATCTGGAGTAAAACGTTTCAGTGAATACATCTTTGCGTTCACAGTAAGGAGATAGATGGATGCAGACTAATTCAAGAAATATGCTACTGAAAAGCATGACAATGCTTTGCATGTTGAACTTAAACAAACAAGGGCCAATCTTGGAGACCTAAACCAGGGCAGACTCGCAGTGAAGTCAGTAGAAGACTTGCATGAATAAAATGAGCAAAATCTATAAGGTTTGGGCCCATGAGCTGAGTCCTCTGGATCACTGGATAAAAAACTAATTGTGCATAAGACTTATTTATTGTCCATTTATTAATCTGTCTAATACAGTAAGTCATTTGACATGTCATTAGTTATTTGTAATGAATATTTAGTAAAATAGTAGATGTACTTTTATTACACACCAGTTATGTTTAGAAGCATGGAATAAAGGAACGTGTTTTATAACTACTGGTATATATAGTTTTTAACATGGAGCTTTGAATGGTCTCAGTTCAGTTACAATAATTCCAATAGAGGAGAAATATTTCACACTGAGAATCAAAGATAGAGAGAAAAAGAGAATGTGCTGGCAGCAGGGTTGTTCATTCTGGGCACATTTAAGTGAACAGACCAGAAAATATGACATTTTTTTCTCTCTATGTTCTAAACTGGCTTTTGTCTAAATGTCATATTTATTTTCCTAGTTCAATCTGCACCTGTGGCCTTTTGGGCCTAAATTTATGACAGATGGACTGGACTCTGGACTATTTAGCAGAGCAGTCTCTCTCTGTGGGTTGACATATCCAGGCCTTGGGGTGCTATGGAAGCACCCAATGGGCTTACTTTTTAGCACAGGCTTTGTTTCTGCCTCAAGTATTCAGCCTTGGAGCCAAATATTTAAAAAGGATGGACCAACCATTGTGTATGACCCAGCCGAAAATTACCGACTCTCTTCAGCATTATTATGACAATCAGTCACTGACTTCTACAACTAAATTTGGGAACCTATTTTTAGAAGAACGGGCATGCCAAAATAACAGGATCTGTGAATGGGTAAAGAAGTGAAATGCCATCAACACTGCAGCAATATTTCCTAATAGCAGAAAACAATAAATGAATCAAATAATTTAAAAATGCTTTAAAAATCGCATGTATACGCATGTTCTATTTAACAGTCTTCATCAATACAACTCCCTATTTCTGCTTTTGAACAACTGAAAATAAAAGCACTATGCTGTTTAGTGGGCCACTCAGGGATCATTTCTGGACAACATCTCTATTTACTGAGCCTGGATTTTTAAAAACACAGAGTAGCTAGTGTGCCAAAGTATGGCAGTAATTTTACTGTAGGCATAAAGCCCTCTACCGGAGCAGACAAAAATAAAAAAGGTCTGACAAATATCTGGTGCAGAAAAGCCTTGAAATAAACTGCCGTTTTGACTTCCACATATGTTGCATGTATGGAAGTCAAAGCACTTGCTTGGTGGGAAAAAAGGGATAATTTGGTTTGAGCACTTAATCTGCTACTGACCTCCAGGAACAGTATTTCATATTGTAGCCTGTGTTTGAGGTGATCTTAGAGAGGGTGTGCTAGACACAGAGTGATCAGTGCAGGAAATATGAGTGCACATATCAGGTCTGGACGTGAATAAGCATGACACATCTAAGAATATTTTGAGGCAGTGCTGAAATACATTCATGTATTAATTCTGAAAATGTTTGTGTTAAAATTTGGAGTTTTATCAGTAAATGTTTCATTGCCATTTAATTTTTCTATTACTAATACTGTGCTACTAGTCCCACTCAAAACAGTGGCCAATGTATCCTGCTATCTCTTTGTATGAAACGAAATGATCCCTCTGAAGTAAGCAGAAAGGTGTAAAATTTACCAAATAATGAACTTATAAGAAAGTTGTGGTGTGAAATATGGAAGCAATACAAGTAACAAAGATACAATCTGTCTAGTACTATTTCTAGATCTGTCACTGAAGTTGCTGTCTGATTGCAGGCATCTGATTTTGCCCGTCTGTGCCTCAGTTTCTCCATTTCCATCATGAAGATAATGATATTCAGCATCCTTTGTAAAACATTTTGTGGACTACAGATAAAAAGAGTTGGTACAGGTGTTGTTCTATGCTGGTTTATTATTATAAAGTCACAAAACGATGAGCCATTTTGATTTCAAAATGCTATGGTGAGCAAAAATTCTCCCAGATGGGCACATCCACTTGGAGTAAGAGGATGCCCAAGAAAATCAACAGTCCAGTCTGACAAACAACTACATCTAGTGGTGAAAAACTTCTAAAGAATTGGAGAGTAGAGTTAGGCCATCCAGAGGTTTGCTTCAATTCTAGTTTTATCCAAAATGTCCTAATTTAGAAGCCATATTACTGAAGAGAATTGAGATTTAACATTTCCCCCCTTGATCTCTGTAGAACTAGATGTTCTTTTGTTCTTTATGTTTGCAACTTGTTACAATAACACAGTACGTACTGAAGCTTTGTACTGTATTATTGTTCTGCTCTGTATTCATTTGTTCAGAGATTACCATTGCTTTTTTGTGCACAGCCAAAGGAGTTAAAGAAAAAATACCCATAATGTCCCTTCAGACTTTCTGATCATTTGTTTGCAATCCTGAGACAGAAGTATGACTTTTCTCTTCTCATTAAATACAAAGGTTGCAGATCAGTATCTTTGAACCGATGCTAACTCACAGAGTGCAAACACAGATTCTCTTTCAATTTCTTACCCAGAGGCTGGCTATATGATTGATACAATAAACTTTAGAAAATGCTTCTAACTCAGCAAACATCTTGCAGTATGACAAAACGAATTGGTGATACAATAAGCTTAATAAGTGTTCCCTCTCTGATGCCATCTGACATGATGTGAAAGCTTTGGTGGATTGTATAATGTTTTAAGAATTTAACCATTGCAAAAATCAACTAATTAAGCTTCACATTCATGGTAAGACCCTTTTATCTTCTACTGAAGGCTGTTACAAATTTCACAAGACACTAGGATCTCTCTGAAGGATCTGTCTAGGCAGCAAACAAACTCCTTGAGAGATATTTGAGCTTTTTGAAATTGCTATCTTGATCTTTCCCCCCTCTCTCAGAAAGCTGTTTCAGATATATTTCTTACAGAGTGGAAAGTACTCAAAAAAAACAAGTGTTCAAAATTATATTTAGTTTTAGTCCACTGAACATTCTGTAAATTATTAGAATGTAAGAACTATTATTTTGAAGATATGGCTTTTCTTATTATTATTTCTTTTACTTGGGCTGGCTTAGCCAAAATCTAGATTCATTTCAGGTCAAACTATAGATCTACTAATTATCAGGCTCTCCACACAAAAAAAATATGTGCATGATCTATACGCATATAATTCATCTCGGAGGAACTCCATTAACTGCATAAGTCAGTTAACAGATATATGGGCAGATTCTGCCACCCTTACTAATGTTGAGCAGCACTTTACACTGGTTTCAGCAGACTACTTGCAGAGTAACTCCGTGTAAGTATGGGTAGCAAATGCTAGCACGTATATATATAGATCAATACAAGAAAGAGACAACATGTACCATGGAAGCAGAAGATAAATGTTGCCTTAGAGAAAGAGTGCACAAAAAGGGAATAGAGATAGAGATGTGATAGCTGTAAGAGAGAATGGTCCATGAGATGGAAAAGAAAAGCTTAAAGGAAGAACACCAGGTCCTCAGAACTTTGTTCAGGTACCTAACTCTGGGAGATCATTTAAACTCGAAGATGGGTAGGTTTGTATGTTTACAATACAAGCACTACTGTGCCACATCTGCAGCTGTGGCACTCTAGTGTATACATTACAGGGACAGAAGCAGATCTTCCGCTGACCTAGCTGCATCTAGCGTAGGGATTAGGATGACTTTACTACATCGCACTAGGCATCAACATGTTCACATCCCTGAGTGATGTAGCTAGGTCAGTCTATCTTTTAGGAGTAGACCAGGTCTTGGACACTAACGCTGGAATTTTCAGAAGGGCCTAAGACTTTTAGGAACCCCCCCCTTCTCACTGAAATTCAGTGGAATTTGGGGGTGACTAACTTCCTTAAGGGCCTTTGAAAATCTCAGACTATGTTTACATATTCCATCCTGTATTTAAACTTTCTTACATTTTATGTGAGTTCCCATATATCATTAGTTTCCTATTTTGCAAAAACATTCCGGCCTGGATTCTTCATTCCATCTGAGCAGGATGCAGAGGAAAAGGAGTGACTGTAGGAAGTAGGGTTGCCAGGCATCCAGTTTTTGATTGGAAACGCCCTGTTGAAAAGGGACCCTGGTGGCTCCAGTCAGAACCACTGACTGGGCCATTAAAAGTCCAGTCGGTGGTGCTGCGGGTGTAAGGCAGGCTAGTCCCTGCCTGTCCTGGCAATGTGCAGCACCCCAGAAGCAGCCAGAAGATCTGGTTCCTAGGCTGGGCAGGGTGGAAGGTGCACAGGGTTCCATGTGCTGCTCCCGCCCTGAGCTCCGGCTCCGCACTCCCACTGGCTGGGAACTACAGCCGTGGGAGCTGCAGGGGCAGTGCCTGTGGGCAAGAGCAGCACAGAGAGCCTCCTGGCCCCCCTGCCTTGGAGCCAGACCTGTTGCTGGCTGCTTCTGGGGTGCAGCATGGAGCCAGGACAGGCAGGGGGCCTGCCTTAGCCCCACTGAGCTGCTGACTGGGAGCTGTCCGAGGTTAGCCCATGCCCCATCCCCGAGCCCAACCCACTTCTCCAGAGCCCCGTCCTCCACCCCAAACCCTTCATCCCCAGTCCCACCCCGGAGCCCACACCCCCAGCCAGAGCCCTCACCATCCCTGCACACCAACCCCCTGCCCCAGCCTGGAGCCCCCTCCTGCACACCGAATGCCACATCCCCAGCCCCACCCCCGAGCCAGCACCCTCATTCTAAAGCCTGTACCCCCTCCCACACCCCAACCAACTGCCTCAACCCACAGCCCCCTCCTGCACTCCGAATCCCTTGGCCCCAGCCTGGAGCCCTCTCCTGCACCCCAAAACCTTCATCCCCAATCCCACCCCAGAGCCCTCACTCCAGCCAGAGCCCTCACCCCCTCCTGCACCCTACTCCCTGCTCCAGCCTGGAGCCCCTTCCTGAACCCTGAACCCCTCATTTAGGGCCCCACCCCAGAGTCTGTACCCCCAGTTAGAGCCCTTATCCCCTCCCTCACCCTAGCCCCCTGCCCCAGCCCAGTGAAAATGAGTGAGTGAGGGTGAGAAGAGCGATCCCCGAGGGAGGGGTAATGTGGTGAGCGGGGAGGTAGAGGTCTTGGGTAGGGGTGAGGCAAGGCCAGGGTTTCAGGGAAGGGGGGTGAGGTGGGGTGTTCAGTTTCGTGTGATTAGAAAGTTGGCAACTCTAGTAGGAAGCCCATTGTGGTTCCTGGATCCAGGACTGCCTAGCTGTGGTGCAAGTTAGGGATACACTAGGACCTTGCACAGGGGAGGATCGGACGTACTAGAGAACTGGTTTAAGGCCACTTTGTGTTGCTTGTGAAGACTGGAAAATCCAGCTCTCAAACTTTTTGATGCTAGGAGGTCAACTTGGGAGGCACTTTAAATGTGCTCATTTCAAAGTCAGAAAAAGAAAATAAGGGAGCAAAGCAGAAATGTTTCCTGTAAGACTTACTTTCATGCTTCTCAGATTGAAACTGTTTTTTTAAATAATAGAGATTTTTATGCATTTAAAAATGAGTTATGTGATGATTACCTAATGGAATATAAAAAAAAATATGCAGGATAATTCCATCAAGGCTTTTTAAAATCCTATATGCAATTTGTCAGTCTTTTCAGGGGGTTACAAATCTGAACTGCAGTGGTAGAAACAACCATTTATATGCCATTATTCATTCCCAAGACTTATTCATAAGTGCTGCATTACATAGTTTTCTGAGGGCGTTAACTATTTCAACTTTTATTCAGCACATGTACTGTCTGCACTATTCATTGGTTGGGTCATACATAACTTACTCTTTTGTGCATTCTCAATCCATTTTGTAGTCTTATTTAAATGCAGTATTATTTATTGTAATGTATAGAAAATAGCAATCACCTTGGATTGTGGCTAAGACAAAATGAGAGATAAATAGCTTTTATCATTACTTCCCACACAATATTACTATCTATACAGGTGTGCCTAGAGTCAGTCCCCTTCACCTCTTCATTTCTAAGACAGTTCAGAACCTGTGTTTCATTATGCAGATGCGAGTGCTCTAAAATAGTTTCTAAGAAGCCAGCCAAAGAGAGGACTGCGATCACCATATAAACTGAATGGAATTTAGTAAGATGAATTTAAATTCCTGGAAAGACCAGGAAAGACCCTGGATTTTTACTAACAACAAAAATATTTCAAAAGTCCTGTTTAAAGGGCATTTGTTCACCCATGTATTTCAGTGACTTACCATCTCTAATCATTAGTATTGTGTGTGTAATACCCACTTACACATGCATATACACACACAGTATGTTAAAATAACATTGTTAAGGCGGCAGAGTCAAGTACTCAACGGAGAGGAAATGCCCGAAGTAAGACTGCCTGTGCAATGTTAGTTCAGCCTCCTTGTACAGACACATTATGATACAGTCATTAATTGCAAAGACACACAATATTTCTCCCCAGAACCCCTGCCCCGCTCAGTGCACAAAATTGACGGCACTCACTCAAAGGGCAGCTCTTCAGTATTTTGTTTTCTCTTCATCATTCAATGTGTGGCTATACACCTTACTTATTGCACACTATTCAAACCAATCACCGCAGCACTTTGTGTGTTCAAAGCACAGATCCCCTTTACTTCAGTTGCAGCTTTGAGTATTCAGTACTCACAGGATCTCATGTCAGGCTCCCAGAAAACAAGGAACACACAGCTAGTGATCGCATATAAAAAGTTTGGATTAAGAGACTTGACTAGCGTTATGTAGGAACTCTGTCACACAAAAAAGGATAGATCCAGTTCCCCAGGACAGCAGTCAACTGCCTTTATCATGAAACAATTATTTCTCTCCTTGCAATGCCCTGCCCCATTCACTACTGGAGCTGGTTGACCATGGTGAGTGTGTCAGGTGGCTCCTCAAGAACCGCCTACTGAGATCTGAGGCCTTTGACAGCTTTGAGGCTGTCTGGGATACTGTCTGAGGCTTTTGAGGTCCTGTCTGAGGTATTGTCTGGTTACCCGATTTTTACCCTCTACTTTCCTTCACTCCCATTCCTATTTTTTTCATTTATTGTTTCCGTAATTACTTGTGGACTTTAGCTATGGGTGGTCTAAGACCCACCATCTCGCAGGTCCGCAACAGGTACTAGAGCTGATTGGAAATTTTCTGTCTCAAAATGCTGATATCTACTCACAGTACTGCCAATTCCAAACATTCAAATATTACAAGTTAAGCCTTCAAAATCATGAGTGGCTGAAAAATCATCAGAATTAAAGACAAAAACAACTTTTGAATTATTTTTATTTGTCGTCCAGTTCAGGACACTTCAGGATGCACTTGGGTCATGTTTTTAGCTTTTCTGTGCAGCCATAAGGACTTGAAACTTACTTTTCCTTAAAAAAAAAAAAAAAAGAGGAAGAAACTGTGATTTTCAAGTAATCAGGACCTGAGGCTTTCAGTAAAACACCAAATATCATGAATTCAGGATAAAAATTATGAGATGGCAACACAAAGTTATATGTACATCTCCCACATCCTCACATGCATTTGTGCAATCTATATATATAATCCAACTCCAGAAATGAAAAAGAAGATGAAATGAAATAGGATGGAAGTTACTAATGAAAAGGGAAATACAGTTCTTCATTCTAGAAGTGAAACTGGATAATGCTGTTTTTTCTAAGGCTCAGATAAAAACAAGATGACATAACTTGTAACCAGTCAGCAGACATGTCGCCAATGTGTCTGGTAATTTAGCAATGACATCCCCCCTCCCCCCACTTCTTACCAATAAGAGTGTAATTTTAGTGCTGACCATCACTCTAGCTGAGATCCTGTCCTCACCAACCAGGCTTTATAGGGGGTCTATTGACTACAGACACTTCCCCCACCCCCAGCATCCCGATCTTTTTGCCTGGTGTTGTGCCCTGTCATATGCTCTGCACCCCTCTGAGACTAAATTACAGATTCGTGACAACAGACTAGCATGAGTGATAGCAGCCTAAGTGACACAACAATTTTCTACAATCAACCAAATTATCCCTTCTTCATGGAAGAAAAGTAGCACTAAGAGGTACAATCAAGTACACAGGAGTCAAGAATATAGAGCTCATGGCACAAATTGTTAAATTGTTCTAAGTTGGGTATGCAACCAGCTAAAGGCATTTAACACAAATTGGCCACTTAGGTATTGGCACACTTTCATGTTAAACAAAAGCAAACAAGAGAGATCTTGCACATGTCTGTTGTCCAGAAGAAACTCCACAAATGAGACATCTTAAGTAGAAGCAGATCAGTACTGCTGAGAATAACTCTAAACAGCCAGCATGGGAACGATGGGAGGTATCACTGGTAGTAATGAGAATTCAGATAGTCATAATCAAAAACTAGTTTCCCTCCATGCAAACTGGCTATGGGATACTGTCATTCAATTCAGCCATGGGTCAACAAATTAGTACCATGTTTTATCTTCTGATTCATTAAAGGACTTAAGCATATGTTTAGCACTGAAGTCCATGGGACAACTCACATACTTAAATTGAAGTATGTGCTTAACTGCTTCACTGGATCAGGGCCTTAACATGCACAATTAACGGTGTTATGCTTCATGTTACTTCAAGAAGAACTGTTAAAGGTCAAACTGCTATCTATTTATCTTGCCATCCACCTGCTTTTATAGCTTAAATCAACTAAATATCCAACTGCCATTAATCCTAAAAAGAGAAGCATTTAGTTTCACAGTTTGGAGGGTATATATACAAAAGAATGTACAGTTGTCGGCAGGCAGGCTCGATCATGGGACCTCTGGAGCTTAGTTCATGAGCCTCTACTGCATGAGCTAAAAGCCAACTTCCTATAGAACAGACTCATACTTATCTCTCTGTTTAAGGGGTCTCAGTGCCACTAGATGGGACAGACCACCACACTCAGACAGTGTGTGGGTTACACTAGCATAGAATTCTGTTTATATTGTGAGCGTGACATAACCCTAGCCTCCATGCAACTCTAGATATAGACACTCAAGGTCATGTAGAAATACACAAGTAATGATAACTTTTTGCTGAATTCAAAGCATAATGACTGGAGTATTGGGTGAGATGCCAGTACATCAGAAAAAAACAAATGCGACAGTTATGATAGTTCAGAATAGTTGTGTCACCAGTCTTGTACTGAATGTTTCTCACTCATATTCCCAAAAAGGGAAACTGCAGAAGAATATGGACACACTTTTGCACACTTTAATCAGTTGCTATTCATTCTAACATTCATTCCTTCTAGTTCTGGCTTTCTCCTTCTTTCACTAATCTTTACATGTTACTTATCCTTTTCTGAATACAGAAGAGCCACACTTCTCATCTCTTCAAAACCTTACATCTCTCTCACTTCTTTCTAAAAAGCATTTTGTGATACTTCTTATGAGGAATGATATATAACATAAATGATATTGTGTTAACAGTAGGGTACAAGTAGGCATTGCTATACAGACACTATCTGATTATGTGAGGATATTGAATAGTACAGGTCTTCTCTGGGTCTAGAATTATTTCCCATTATGCTGCCTAATGATCCTGTGATATTGGTGACCATTTGTAATAACGGATGTTATGACTCATCTATCCATCCCTCCATACTTTTTGATGCCACATTGAAAAGATAGGAAGCCATTTGGGTAAAATATTCTATTAAATCATAACAATTTAACTTCTAATAGGTTTTATTATTATTTTAAATTTTATTGTAAATTTGTTTCATGCCTATTGATTTTGAGGGTACTCTACCCTTATAATTAAATATCACCAAGTTCTTCAGTATTAAATCATTTTCATATTCTGACTTTTACAGTAGACCAACCCTCTTCACTTACTTTGATCTCTTCATTTACCCTTTGATCATGTGCAGATGTTACAATAACAGGAATATATATGCGCCATTTTCACATGGTCTCCAGTTTAGTGAATACAAAACCAGACTCTTATCCGTATGCAATTTTTAACGAAAGCATAGTGTCTATGCTGAAAAGCAGCTAACACATCAAAGAGTACATATTATACAACTTTAAAACTGTGCTAAAGAACCATATTTAAAAAATGTGGGTGAGAGGGACAAATAACTAGAAAGTGATTCTTTTTGAAAGCAGCTTAGCTTAACACAATTTAGTTACAGTGAGGACAGGCATGTGTGTTAGCTTGTCAGTTGGTCCTGCCATACAATTCCAAAATGTACACATAACATTCAGAAGCTAGTATGCAGACTGGTAATTTTGAGGCTGGAAATAAGCACAAAGTTTTGGTACATTGCAATGTACATCTCTCCTGCAAACCAAAAAAAGTCTCTGAGCATTGTTTTTGGGAAGTGGGTTAAAAATGGTTGAGTCTTCAACTATTGGATTACATTCAACACCTTCATTAATGATCTGGATGACGGGATGGATCAGCAAGTTCATGGATGACACTAAGCTGTGGGGAGAGGAAGGTACGCACAGGGTAGGAATAGGGTCCAGCATGACCTAGACAAATTGGAAGATTGGGCCAAAAGAAATCTGATGAGATTTAACAAGGACAAGCGCAGAGTCCTGCACTTAGGACGGAAGAATCCTATGCCCTGCTACAGGCTGGGGCCTGACTGGCTAAGCGGCAGTTCTGCAGAAAAGGACTTGGAGATTACAGTAGATGAGAAGCTGGATATGAGTCAGCAGTGTGCCCTTGTTGCCAAGAAGGCTATGGCATATTGGGCTGCTTTAATAGAAGAATTGCTAGCAGATCGAGGGAAGTGATTATACCCCACTATTTGGCACTGGCAAGGTCACACTGGAGTATTGCATCCGGTTTTGGGGCCCCCACAACAGAAAGGAGGTGGACAAATTGGAGAGAGTCCAGTGTAGGGCAACGAAAATGATTAGGGGACTGTGGCACATGACTTATGAGGAGAGGGTGATGGGGAGGGGGGAGGGAACTGGGCTTATTTAGTCTGCAAAAAAGAAGAGTGAAGGGGGATTTGATAGCAGCCTTCAACTACCTGAAGTGGGGTTCCAAAGAGGATGGAGGTCGGCTGTTCTCAGTGGTGACAGATGACAGAACAAGAAGCAATGGTCTCAAATTGCAAAGGGGAAGGTCTAGGTTGGATACTAGGAAAAACTATTTCACTAGGAGGGTGGTGAAGCACTGGAATGGATTACCTCAGGAGGTGGTAGAATCTTCATCCTTAGAGGTTTCTAAGGCCCAGCTTGACAGAGCCCTGGCTGGGATGATTTAGTTGGGGTTGGTCCTGCTTTGAGCAGGGGCTTGGACTAGATGATCTCCTGAGGTCTCTTCTAACTCTAATCTTCTATGATTAAAGGAATAACATAGAGCTGGGCAAAAGTTTTGGGGGAAATTTCTCAACAATTCTGGCTTGACTTTTCCCTGTCCATTTCAGCTGAAATTTTGAAATTTTCTAGCCAGCTGTAGAATAAACAGAATTTCAGAGGGATGAATTTTTGCTGAATGAGATTACTGCCCCTCAGAAGAAACACTAAGATTTCTCTGCAAATATCACTGTACTTGAGCATCCCACAAGCAAAGTAAGGAAAATAATAAGTTAACTGAAATTATAAATTAACAAAAAAACAAAAACAAAAAAACCCCACCACCCACAGTAAAATTGATATCCCTACATATTTTATAAAGATTTGGCGATAACCTGTCAACAGAGCTAGCATCAAAATTTGAAAGTATCCTCTTTTATTGTAATAAACTGAAATCTTAAAGAAATAACTTTTAGAAAGAAGCTTTTAGAAACTTTGCTCTTAAAGCAGATTTTAAGCAGTTATTACAATCATTGCATATTCTAATTTGCAGTTTCAGGTTCAGAACACTCATTGGTCTGACTCTGCCTTTGTCAGCATTATTACATACCTCACAGTATTCTGTGTATAAAACCTGAGGATGTCAGGAATTGTGAATGGGTCCCAGTGTGTTTGCCCAGTGAAAGCTCTTTACAGAGGCACCTGGGGCATCAGAAGACAACTGTGAGTCACTGTCATCTAGTCAGTAGAGATGTTTAAATGAAAGTCACTGGTAATGCTTAAACGCAAGGAAGACATGGCATACTGGGCCCCTGATAAACGAAAGAAGCTTTAAAAGGAGGGGGTGAGAAAGGGCCTAAATCAGTGCAAGAGCTTAAGGAGAGAGTCTCTGAAACAATGTTTCATGTTAGCTGAACATCGCTGGAAAAGCAGTGTGAGATACAGACAAGTTAATTCAGAAAGAGGAGGCTGACAAGAATCTGGACCTGTTTGAATCAATGCTGTAGCTATTAACAGGTATCTTCCCAAAAGCTTTCATACACAGACTACCAAGCAGTATGATAAGTATTTCCACTGGCATCTCAGCCCATCTATTTCTCAACAAGCCCATAGTGTATCCTCATCAAAATCACTGGATATGGAATGTTTTTCATGGACTAGTCTTCTGTAAAAATTTACATAAAAACAGCAAGCTCCTTTGGTTATAAAGTAGTGTTTTACAAGGCAGGTTTGCAGTTTGTTCTATCAATAGTGCTTGTTTAAGCATTACAGCATGAGCTACTTCCTTTTTTTATTAACAATTTTGCTGCTCTTGTGCACCTGTTAAGCAGTTTCCCAGTGAAGCAGAAATGAAGCATTAAACCATGTCAAGAAATGAAATCCTAACATTACCATAAAAAATACGATATGTGTAGTATTCAAGGGAGAAAATGATTATTGACGCTCAATTCTTTCAGAGAAACAAAGCGTTAAACAGCTCGTCAAGCTCTGTCAATTTCTTTCTCAGATTTTATACTATGTGCTTTTTACCAAACCTGGTTAAATCTTTACTCTCTCATTGTCACCATCCTAGTCAGTTTACATCTCCTAGGGCAGCTCCAATTACACTTCCTTTCTGCTTTGAGCAAGCAACGGATGTTTTCTTCAATGGCTGCATCAGGCAATAGCAGAAGTATTCAATAATATAGATAAAATGCAGTCATTAATGCACAAATATTTCTCAAGATATAAGCTTTATTTTTAATATAGATTCTCAACTTTCCTAGAGTCTTCTAAATGTACAATCAACTGCCACTGTCGCTTTGTTCAGATTATAATTGACAGTAATTTTCTGAGTCACAGTCATCTAAATAACTGCCTCACCCAGATTACATGAAACTAAGCAAGGTTATCACCAACAAAAGCAAGTGAGGAAACATCATTTCTCAATAATAAATCAGGAATTAAGTGGGATTTAAATGGTGCGCAGGCCTCATGAATACTTTCTCCACAGGGATGAACTTCACTCTCTAGAAACAAATTTCCATTCTCTATTTTGCCCTAGAGGCTATAGTGTGTGAAAACAGAGGACTTATACCAATGCAATTACATAGCAGCAATTTCAGGCAAGCACAGAACAGGCAAAATGTAAGAGTAATACCAAGACCTCAAGTTCCTGTTCTTCAATGTAAAATCAATGGCCAGGAAGGTTTTTATCATCCACATCACAAAAGATGTCTTTAATCTGATTTGCATTACAGAAATCTGGCTAGATGATGTTGCAGGCTCGCTGCTAGTCATCTCACAGGTTCCTCATAACTCTGTAGACCTAAAGCCACAGAATACAGCTACTCCACTTCCTTTCCTAGCTTATTCCACTACAGACTCAAATGCAAAAGAAACACTATCTTTTAAGTGCATCCATTTACTCTCCTGATCCAGAGGTAAAACCAACATGTGCATCCTGCTAATCTATAGTCTGATCTTCAACAAAAAAAGTTGTCCTAAAGGAGGGGACTAAGGGTTCTACACGGTGAGTTCTGTGTAGCAAGCCAGGATGTAAATCTACAGCACACCATCTTGCTGCACACAAATACAGTGCAGTAAGATATCTACACTGAACTATAAACCCCACAGCTAACCCATGTCAGCTGACTCAGGCTTGCAGGACTCGGGCTGAAGGGCTATAAAACTGCAGGGTAGATCTCCGGGTTTGGACTGAAGCCTGGGGTCTGGGACCCCGTTGTGGGGAGAGTCCTGGGGTTCAGACTCCAGCCAAAGCCTGGACATCCACTCTGCAGTGTTACAGCCCTGCAGTCCCAGCCCCATGAGCTTCAACTTCCACATTGACAACACCTCTAGTGCATAAACCCACAATTTCCAGGTTTGATTTTCTCACATAATCTCTGGGAATGTCATACCTCAGGCTCAATTTTCAGAATGGGCCTCCATGCAGGGCACATAAGAAACACCTTCTATCCTGGACTGACTTCTGCATCCTCCAGGCTGAGATCAGGACTATCCTAATGTACAAACAAGAAGCAACAAACAGGCGGCCACCTACATGCAGTCGAAATTCCAAATACCCTTGGCAAATAAGCTCACCTATAGCCGCAGTGTACGTAATCACTTAGAGCTATCATAAAATAAAGCCCACTTCTGGAACTGAGTAAAGCGAGTAAAGATGATTAAAGACTTCAGGATTTAACCCACCAGGCAAAGACAATGTGCTTATTTTTCCTTGTATACCTTTATTTTTGTTCTATAGGAGAAGTTAGGCTGCAGTAAATGTAAATAGTTCAGACACTGAAAAGATACGTCACCATCTTCCTGCAGAAATGACAAGCCTATATGTGAATACAATATTTGAACACATTTAAACCTATTAAACTGTCCAAGATCGTTATTGATTTCACTGTGTATAAAACAGCTGAAGCATTAGACAGCAGTCATCCTTAGCCTTAAACATAAAAAGGGATCTTTGTGTCTGCAGCAAATATATAATGTCATTTTTAATGTAACAGATTATTTCACTTGAGAATCAGTCTTGAATGAGTCCTTGGTGTCTGATTTTACACATCTGAGTCACAAAAACAATCAGCAGGGCAAGACCATATCTTCATTCCGATAACGTGTCTATCACATGGTTGTACGCATACATTGCCTGAACTCTACCACTCTGTCTAGTCCTGGAGAATTGTCCATTCAATCATGGGTTGGGTTGTAAATCCCTCATACTTCTAAGTCCTCCTTACAGGATTCAACCTTTTGGTCACATTGCTTAGATACAATTGGGGCTGGGGGTTGACCTGATCTCACCCTGTTGAAACAGAATGATTTCAAAACGCAGTACAGAACGTGTTTATGTGAGCTTGACACACCAGATATACTCCTTGAACACATGATCAGTGAAAGGTAAATTGCGAGTATGCAACATCATCTTTGTGAAGTGCTCACAACTGGTCTCATCAGAAGATTCCCCAGCCTTCGGTGATGTGTTTGATCCCAAGCTTATGCAAAGTATTATTAAGCATAAAATGAAGCCATTTTCATGGATTTCATTTGAAGCATTCTCAGTCTTACAACAATCACTAATACATGGGGGATCTCCTTTGTTAGATTTATCCAACTTTTCTTCCCTATCATTTCAAAGAACTAGACTTGTCCTACATACCTGCATTGGGGCATATAAAAGAAACATGAAATGATGATTTCTTAGAGAAATAATGATGATTATATTATTTAAATATAATTACCTCCCACCCATTCAAATAATAGGGAAATTAAAAAGGAATTAAATTGGATTAAAGCAATGTTATAGCACTCTGCTGGTGTAAAGTGGCCCAAATTCCAGCTTAGCTGGCAACAGCAGAATCACTAGAGTTTATGGGGATCTTTTGATAGCACAATGCCACCACAGGAGCACCTACACTACCCATTCCCTGCATCCAGCACAAAAGGTGTAGCCAGTGCATGCACGCACCATGCCAATCCCCAGTTGTCATAACAACACCGTGGGAATATTGGCAACCGGCACAAGTTATACTAGCCTTCAGAGGAACCATCTCAGAGAAGCCCCAGGCTTAAAGTAATGTTTTCACCACCCACCCTCAACTGTGCTAAACATTTCTTGGTCACATCTATGGATTCAGAGCAGTGACTTGAACATTGGTCTCCCACATCCCAAGTAAGTGCCCTAACCACCAGGCAATTGTGTATTCTGAGGTGACTTTCTCTCAATCTCCCTGTTTCAGCAATTTCACTTTGCATAGACAATTATTCATTGGGGCAGAGACAAAGAAAGTGACTCTACAGCTTGGCAGTTAGGGCACTCACCTGCAATAAGGGTGAGCCAGGATCAAGTACCTGACTCTTCCACATTCCAGGTCAGTGTCTTAATCTCCAAAGCAGGCAGAATAGTGATTTGAACCTTGGTCTCCCACATTCCAGGTGAGTGCTCTAAATATCAGTCTATTGGTTATTTTGGATCAGTGTGTTTCTCTCAATTCCATCCTTGATCTGAGACTCTTTTCCTGAAGAAAGTTTCAGTTTTGATCAAGTGGCAATTTCTGATGAAAAAAATCTCCTAAAAAATTTCCAACCAGCTCTACCTTTGTAGACTTTTCTATAACTTATTGGAAATGTATACATAGTTACAGTACAGGTAGTGTGTAGCTGGCAATCCCACATTCACAAAGCCTTGGCTCTTGTTCTAAGAAACATGCAGTAGTGAGATGGAGCCAGTTTGCAAGAACTGGTTGTTAAATTTAGAAGCCAGTGTACAACTGGTTGTTAAAGGCGCTGGCGGGTGGGCAAACTCCAGTCCGCGGGCCACATCCAGCCCACAGGACGATCCTGTCCAGCCCGCCTGACTCACAGCTGCTGAGGCTCCCCTGGCCCCTCCCCCATCTGTTGGGTAGGGAGTGGGGTCATGATGGGGTGAGTTGGGTAGGGGGTAGAGTCCTGCAGGTCAGTTATGGTGGGGGATCTCAGGAGGGGGTGGTCAGAGGACAAGGAATGGGAGAGGCTGATGGGTTGCGAGTTCTGAGGGGGATAGTCAGGGGCAGGACTTGGGTTGGGGTTGGATGGGGAGCGGGGGGAGACAGGCACGTGGGGCTTGTTCTCACCGACTTTTCGGCAGCACTTTGGCAGCAGGTCCTTCACTCATTCTGGGTGAAGGACCCGCTGCCGAAATGCCGCTGAAAGTCTGGAGCAAGTGAAGACACCTCCCTCTGCCGCCGAAGTACCGCCGAGGACCCGGTAGGGAACCGATTATTAAGATTTTGGGAGCTCATCACTGGAAATATCCATACAATTATTACATGTCCAGTTACAGTGACCATCAAGGGATAAGAAAAAGGAGATAGGCTGAGATTTTTGAAGGGGCCTAAAGTAATTGGTGCCTAAATACTTTCCCAGCTGTAGCCTTTAGCTAGAGTTGCACCTGAATCTTCATAGGGATAATTTTAAGTGAAGTGGTAGCTAAAAAGAGTGGATTGCTCACTGATGGTGGCACTGAATTTTGAACAAGTAGTTTTACAGATATCAGCAGGTGGAGTTGTCTCTCAAAGACTCCTAAAGGGAAAAAAAAAATACTGTTTTAAAAAGGTGCTATAGATCAGGCTCTGGCTCAGAAAAGGAGCATAGTTAGCACACACAGAGCCTTTTAACATTTTCCTTTCCCATTATTTCTCTTTCAATGTACAATTGTATTGAGCTTTCCTGATTTCACTTAATATCCCCATTGACAAATACTTAAACAGAGCCTGCTAACACACACACACACACTAAAATAAAATAAAATAAAATAAAATAAAATAAAATGAGAGATCTTGCTCACCAGGTGGGTTTTCCCCAAGAACTTGCAGCACTAATTACAAATCTTAGGTAACTCAGCACTAATAGCACACGAGTAACAGCACTGTCACTGCAGTGCTAGTTATTTCTATTTAGCTATTATGCTTTCATGTTTTTACTTGCCTGTCAGACATTATCTACATTCACAGTTTAATCTACAGTTTAGCAAAGAGTATAGTACATAAGTGACAGCTTAGTCACTGTTAGAATTTTGACTTAATCTCCATGAACAGAATATTGTAATGTATACCATTTGTGGATACTTTGGCCATCCAGCTGTATTATTTAATGACGAAACATAAATCAAAAAGTATATAAACAGATGAAACTCTAAATAGTGGTGTTTATTTTTACTGATGAGCCTTATTTTAAATCTCTACTCTAAAATTACACTGTTTTTTTTTAAAATTTAAGCTTTAACTCCTCTTCTATAAAGAAAGAAGATGTAAAATTCCCAAAAGACCTAGCTTGCTAAATTGTCCAATCCATCTCCAGTCAAGTAACAGAAACACATCAAGTGACACCACACATTTTAAAACCATATGGAGTGCTAAATTGAAAACAACCCAATTAAAGCAGAGCTTAGTGTGCAAAGCCTGGAGTGAAACCAAAATTCAGGTTTCTTACAATCTTAATAATAAAGTAAACTGAACAGTGTTGTTAAACACTGATAATTTCTGTGGTGTTATATTGCATGGATCACATTTCAGTGTACAGCCAGAATGATGATGATAATTTTTTCAAGACAACAATGGAACAGTAGGCAAGAGATTGTAAGAGGTCTTTGTTCACAAAAGGTAAAAATGTGAAACCCAATGCTAATTAAAGTGAAACTCTCCATTATCAGATGTATATAGAAAATATTAAGTTTCTTTAATTGTAGAGCTACAATAGCTTAACAGTTGATAGTACAGTCAGCATCACTTAATAAGAACACACAGATGCTCTTGTGGTTAGAGCACTGGACTGGAACTAAGGATTGCCTGGCGCAGTTCAGAACTCTGCCACATAATTCTGTCTGATTAAGGTCAAAAAACTTAACCTATTTGTGCCTCAGTTTCGGAACTGGAAAGTGGAAACCAATAATAGTTGCCTATTTCACAGGAATTTTGTGAAGATGAGCTCATTAATATTCACAAAGACCTCAGATACTATGGGGGAGCACCACCATTACCAAGAAAATTATGTTTTATCATTTAATCCTTTCAAGACAAACATCTTCATGCAACTTTATGCATGACATTGCGACTTCAGTCAGTTCTTTCAAAGACGTGGAACAATGTCCATTCCAAAAGTGACTTGGCTCTGTGGATACTAGCCTTCTTGGATGGCAGGCAGGTGCTAAACTTTTAAGTGCAGATATTGTGAACGAGAAATGAAAAGAAAAATTGGAGCTGTATTTAAGATGGGCCCAGTGCTGCAAAGTGTTGAGACTCCCTCAATCAAACTAGCACTAATGGTTGATAGTGCACATTACAAGATTGGACCCAGCTTCATCACTCCTGATAGGTAGCAAACTATACAGGAAAACGATGGCGAGAATTTATTGTCCGATATGATCTGATATTGCAGTAGCATTTGCATAAACCTCAGGTAGATGCTTAATTATTTTTTTCCAGGCATAACAAAATATATTAGAACAGAATCAATAAAGGTATATTGAAACCTAATTACGTACTGAGTCTAAATGAGCTATGTGAAACCTTTCAAACCTCATTACTTAAAGTCAAGCATCTCAGTTGGATACCTTAATAAAGCTAAATAGGTTTTCAGTGGTGTTGAGCACCCACAAGACCTCTGAAAACCAGGTCACTTTTTGTGTGTGTGCTTTAATATACAGTTAGGTGCCAAGTTTTAAATGTTTTAACATGTCACCAGGTGCTGCATAATCATTTCATACAAACTTTGTATCTTCTTTATACTTCAGGAAAAGTTAAAAAACAAAATAAAACAAAAATGGTGCAAGAAACTGCCTAGCAGAAAGAACTTTCATTTTATAGGTAATGATATTTATGTAAAAGAATGCAAACACACAGGCCTGAATTCTTTGTCTATTTATTCCTGCACTTGAGGCATGAACAGGATGGTGATGGGGGAACAAAGGTGACTTTAAAGCACCTTTGTGCTTACCATGTTGTGGAGCAGCTCTGTGCTTGCATGGCCCACAAGTAATGAAGTTAAAGCAACCTCAAGTATGCACTACTAATTCATATTCTGCTTCCTATGGTTCCCTTGAGAATAACTGTACAAAGTTGGTCATAATTCCTTTCCCACCTCCTCTTTCCTTTCATGCCTTGTATAGTCCTCACATCACGGTTTGGGAGCAGGGTCCTTTGTGCCTTTATACCAGCTTTATAGCACCAAGGGAGACCATTTGCGCAGGAGAAATTCCCAAGGGATCCTTTACACTTCCTTTCACTCCTCTCCTTCATGCTACCGTGAATCAAGCCTGTAAACTTAAAAACCTATGAATTACCATGGCAAAAGAGCAGCTCATCAATATAACGGAAAGCACATGAATAAAAAATAATACATGCTTCAAACTGAAATATTGATTGAAAATGAAACTTTTAGGAGTTTCAAACAGTGGGTTTGGTGAGCATCCTTTGTCGACAAAGGCTTTAAAAATATGAAAAATCTACTTATTTCCTACAAAAGTAATATCACCATATAACAGCTTTTTTGTTTACCAACCACCTTTTAAAATGGAAAAGATATGTTGCACCACCTATGGCAGGATAGTAATCCGTCTTATATTTAAATAATTGTCAGTATGTACTTTATTTTCCAGTCTGGGGGTGACCTCCAAGTGCAGTATCTTCTTATTCACATTTTTTAAAGAATCCCTGCAGGATCTCAAGGAATCTGAGGGAACCTCTTTGCAATGATTAGTATTTGTTAATACTCACCATTGCAGCACAGAGTAATTAAATAGTCAATTAAGAAAACACCATTTGTGTGAGCTGTTTTAAAGTAAAGCTGAATATTTGGGGGAAAAAAACATGCATGAGCATGAGGAATTAATCCTCTTCAAGACCATCTCCTATCAGGAAAACCCATTGTGACAGGTTGGATCACATAAACTCCCTTGGGAGCTGCCACCCAATGTGCCAAGACTACTTCTACCCCTGCCTTCCCTGCCAGCTCGGGACCCCAGCACCCTGTCTTGCTGAGCCAGACACTCCCGTCTGCTTCAACTAAGACCCAGTGTCTGAATGACTTGCCCCAATGCTGCAGGTTTACCTGAAAGTGGCTAACAGAAGTGTTCCTGTCTTTCATACTCAGATGCCCAACTCCCAATGGCGTCTAAACCCAAATAAATCCGTTTTACTCTGTATAAAGCTTAGACAGGGTAAACTCATAAATTAATAGCGAGATATGCACAGTTGTTTGCTCCCCCAGGTATTAATACATACTCTGAGTTAATTAATAATTAAGAAGTGATTTTATTAAATACAGAAAGTAGGATTTAAATGGTTCCAAGTCGTAACAAACAGAACAAAGTAAGTCACCAAGCAAAATAAAATGCACAAATCTATGTCTAATCAAACTGAATACAGATAAGATTCTAACCAGTTCCAGAATGCTCCCTTTTACAGACTAATCTCCTTTTAGCCTGGGTCCAGCAATCACTCACACCCCTTGCAGTCACTGCCCTTTGTTGCAGTTTCTTCCAAGTATCCTGGGGGGTGGAGATGCTCTTTCTTTAGCCAGCTGAAGACAAAATGGAGGGGTCTCCCAGGGTTTTAAATAGACTTTGTCTTGTGAGTGGAGACCCCCTCATCACTCTTATGTAAAGTCCAGCTCCAAGGTGGAGTTTAGGAGTCACCTAGGCAAGTCACATGTCCGTGAATGACTCACAGTTTTTACAGGTAGCATCCACTGTTTATATGCTACCTTGAATGTCCTCAAGTAGACTTCTTATGTGGATTGGAGCATTCCAAGATCCATTGTCCTTTAAGTGTTTCTTGATTAGGTACTTAATTTCAACATTCCTTTCTGCAGGAACTGACCAAATGCTCTACTAAGGTTATTTAGAAATCAAGCCAGTACACAGCCAACATTCATAATATTGATAACTTCAAATACAAAAATGATACATGCATACAAATAGGATTAATACATTCAGTAGATCATAACCTTTGAGATATGTTACATGGGATATGTAGCATAAAACACATTCTAAGCATATCTCCATAAAGTCTTATGGGAGGTACCGCCACACTCATATCAACATTCATAAACAGAAATTCACACCAGTCCCTCTTATGCACAGGCAGCCTTGAACTTCAGTAGCACTAGTATCCATTTAACAGCATTAAAATGTCTCAGTATACAAGGCAGTTTTCTAATGAAAAATGTTAGCACTGCATCATGTTCACTCACACCACACCAGGCAAAACAACCTCACTTTGTTTATTGTTTCATTTATGTTATATGATCAACTAAATTGTTTCAAAGAGTACAAGAACAACAATATAATTCCCACAGTCTAACACTTCAATATCTTTTCCTGGTTAGGCAGAAACAACTCTGTCATACATGTACCATACTATAGTAAAAAATTATCAGTCAAATGCAGTGTAGATCCATTCGGAGGCAAATATTTGTAAGGAATGTTTTTGTCTCTGGGATCCCTGAGAATATAAACATAAGTGAAAGGATCAGATGAGAATGTTAATGGAGAAAAATGGAATGGAGTTTGTTTCCTCTTTGCAGGTTCCTAAACTTGGGGAATTCATCATAGGACACTGTACTGGCAATCACCCCAAACGAGGGCACAGGGCAGAGCTCAAAAGCCCCTAGCTCCTTCAGAAACCCAAGGAGAGTTAGAGTAACCAGCAGCATAGGGGAAGAAAGCAGGAGTAGCTGTGCTTCTCTGGCCTCCCTTACACCATCCCCAAAATGAAGCCACAGATACCCAAGCTCGAAAAACCAGATCTATTTAAGGCATTTCCAGTTAGGCACCCAAAAATGGAGACATCCAAAATCACTAGTATTTTGTGAAAACTGAGAACCACAGATGGAAGTTACTGCTTGACCTTATTATTGTAACCCTGATCCACCCTTTCCCGTACTTTAACCCTGTTGCTTGTGTCACACCAACTACACTTGGTCCACCAAAGGCATCCACATTAGCCTCACAGCTCCTCAGTCATCACCTCTCTTGGACAGTGGGACACGTCCTGTGTCCCAGCAGCATAGATCCCTGCCCAGACCATGAGTTCCCCAGCAAGTCAGACTGCCACAGCAGACCTGCTTTGCTGTCTCCCCAAAGGCTATAAACAGCAAAATTGCCCACCGTTATAAGCTGCCAAGCAAGCACATGTATTCTTAAGGTGAAAGCACTGCAGAGAAAACATATATATATTAAAAACAATAAAAGAACCTACACACATATGAATAAGCTTACCAGCAAGCACCCCAACTATAACAAGGGCTTTGGCCTTCAAAGGGTTTTTTTCTGTGGTTATAAGTGCGTAACAGCTGTTAGCTCAGAAAACCCATGAATCTCTGAGTCTCTCTTTATACAACTCAGGCCTTTGATCTTTGGATTCCAGGGATAGGTAATGAGCAGATAAAGGTCCCCACCTCAGGGCAAAGCTTCAAAAGGTTACGTTTTTGTTTTACCACAGGTGATGCCCGTTGCAATACATCTCCCTCTAGAGATTTCCTGTGAAACCCACTTAGCTTTGTTTGTCCCAAAAGTTTATTCTTGCTTGGCACATTGTATCAAATAGTCCTCTGAATATCATAACCCTTCCCTGGGTTCACATTGGCCATGTCTCCCCCCAGAGAAGTTACAATCCCACAATAATACATAAACTTTACATTTATAATACAATGGACTCCAAAGCTATTTAAATTTATTTCAATGAGATCTTCCAAAGTTATTGCAGGAGATTGCCATATCTGTCACTTGTCCCTTCTAAATAAGTGGGTATAACTAAGGTGCTTGACTGGCATCCTGAGGAAACTCATTGACTTATTTCTGCTGGTGTTCCTGCCATTTCCTTTCATAATTTCACATATCAGATATTTCATATAAAAAACTTTCTGCTAGCAAGGCAGCAAACAAGCTTCAAAAATCCATACAGAGCCATTCATTCCCATATAATTTCTCTCTTTAGAACCTATGGGGCTGAGCTCTCACACAACTGTCCTTAATCCTAAACCTTTGGATGTAAATCTGAGACCTGGTCCCCTCATGCGTACCTGTCATCCAGTTTCTAGGGGAGGTGTGTGGTCTGTCCCTTTGTCCCTTAAGGGGTCAAGCTGCCCAAGCGATGGATTGATGTTTCTCTCCCCAACTTGGAAGTATTACAAGCAGCAATTCTTTGGACCAAAGGAAGACTTTGGTAGGGCATTTCCCACCCTGGGTAAGTAAGTGTCATGGATTTGGCAGTGCACTGCAGTGCTTCAGATTCCTTACTTTTGGCTGGAGACACTGCCATCACCATGCTCTAAATTGCCCCAGTTCCCTGGTAATGGTAGGCAGAAAGCTCGTCCCTGTCAGCTACCCTGTTTGCATTTTTGCTAACACAGTCTAAAGCCGACTGAGTGGATCTGATGTATCCTTTCTGCTTTCAAAGTCATAATATCATTCCTAAAAAGCAAAGTCTATGGAATATTTGAAAATATACCTACAACCAGCATCCCTGACCCTTCCTGGGTCTGTATAGAAATCTATGCTATAGGTAGAGTGAAGGTCTATCCCAGGCACTCAGTCACACCACCTTCCACTCCCTCTGATGAGTCTATGGATCTGCATCCAGGAAGGTGCAGCATGACATATGGGCAGTGGTTAGGCACGTGACAGCTCAGAATGAACACCAAGTGCCGTGTGTGACTCCCTCCTTCCAGAGATTCACTCAAAGTTAACTCAGTGAGTTTAGGGTACAGCTAGGCCCTGTGGGCAGAATGGGCAATCCTGGGCAAAGTGACCTCACTGGCCATAAATGGCACATTGCTTTTCCCCTCTTGTCCCACTGGGTGTGGGTTTCAACCTGATCCCTGTCCTCTGATCCGATTCCATCCCTATTTGGTTTTCTCTTCAAACCAGGACAACTATCTCCACATTGGTCAGCCCATTTCACAACTATACTTACCTCTCTGGAATTTTTGTTCTGTGAATTGTTCTATCCCCCTTAATTCGTAGTCCTGATAGACCATGGTCACCCCCCAAACAATTCCCTGTTTCCTTACATGACTCTAATTTGAGTTGAAACCTCAACACAGGTCATATCCCCTTTTCTCTGAACTCCCCCAAACCTTTTAAGATATGCTTCAGGAGTCAGTTTAAATTTTACAACAAAGCTTATTTACATCATTCATAATATGTAAGGGTGAAAGCATCCAAGGCCTTTGCTCCCAGGAAGTAGTGGAGCCAGATAACATGCCATGTCCATCTGCCCCAACTTGTTTAATTCACACCCAAATTCAAAAGCATTTAGACACATATCCTTTCTATGCTACTTGGCAATTCACACTGTTATATATCCTATCTTTGACACCATATATGTATTTTGTTACTTCAATCGCTATATCTGAACTAAAACTTTGGTTTTAGGCTCTTCAGGCTAATGACTGTCTCTTCCTGATGTGTTTGGAAGGCAGTTGGCATGTTTATGGTTGCATAATAATAATGATGATGATAATAATTAAAATTAGCAAGCCTCTTGGCTGTATCAGCACACAGAGTGAGGATTAAATGGAATGGGTGAATTCACTACTTTGAATACATTTAAAGGAAATGTATCAATTGCTTTATCCTTTTGTCTTCAGCAGTCCATAGCCACCTGCTATATCTTCTCTCTTCTCCCTATGACCTTGACTATATTTGCGGTGCCATGTAAGGCCCATGTAACTCACACTGCAGTTAAAGGCAGGCTGTATCCACACTCACTGCAGTGTGTAGCAACAAGCAGCAGTGAAAGGCTCTGGCACAGGAAACTATGAGAGGAAAGACTCTGGCAGCAGGACACTACACTGCTAAAAATAGCAGTGTAGATGTGGAAGGCACTGCTTGGAAGAGTAGAGAGTTGTGTAGGGTTCGGGCATGTAGGGCACTCTACTAACCGTAGTCTAAGTTGTGTCTCATTGCCCGTGATGCTACTTATACCCATACTAGCTAGACATGTAGAATGTGTACTCTACATACTACCATAAGTGTAGACCTACCCTGTGACACCACCTTACTCTGATGCCAGATTTCTCTTTAATTTATCCATATCAAGTGAACAATCCAGGTTTATTACATGCTGCAACACTATTCCTAGGTGCCCAAGTTGAATTAGTAGCCAAGAACTTTTTCTTCTCCCTATGCCAGGTCAGAGGAGTATGGCCTTGGCACTGAGTCCATGCCTTTGTCACCTCAAGATTAGCCTGCTTGGATGTAGTCCTAAAAGGCTACATATTAAAGCCAACTTAAGCTGGTGCAGAAAAACCATTTATTAAGCAGATTTATATGTCAAGAGCACATTATATCTGTCCTCCAAGATCTCCACTGGTTGCTGGTAAGCTTCTGGGTGGAATTCAAGGTGTCAGTTTTATCCTACAAAGCATTATGGGCCAGATTTTTAAAAATATTTAGGTACCTAAAGATGCAGAGAGAAAGCTAGTATGATTTTCAAAAACACCTAGACTCACAGAGGGAGTTAGGCACCTGGGCGCTTCTGAAAATCCAGTAGTTGCCTATCTGCATCTTTAGGCACCTAAATAACTTTAATAAAAATCTGGCTTTAAATATTTTGGAACCTAGTTTCTTGAAAGACTGCTTCCTCCCTGAGATGCTACTACCACAGCTGAGATCAGTAGAGAAGTTTTGAGCTGAAACTTCCTTGACAGATGATTTCACAGTGATTTTCTTTCACACAAAACATTTTGCAGTTTCAGAGAGTAAGAAATACATGATCTCTGACTCTGAGTGTGTGTGTGGGGCGGGGGGAATCACTCTTTCAAATTGATATTTTCTTGGGAACTAGTTAGTCAGACAGTCAAGCCTGCAGATGAGCTGTCAATTAACAGAAGATTCCTACCTCTTATTTTTTCTTTCCCCTAATTTATTTTATAAGGTCTCTAAGTGGTTTATAAAAATGGAATATTTGTGTCCTTCCTTGTTATTACTTGTTACTTGTAACACTTTGGAGCCCCAATAATGGATCCTACCCGCACTGTGCTAGGTTCTATATAAATATCGAACAGAGAATTTACAGTCCATTGTTCCCACTAATTCCTACACGTGGCATCAGAAACTTCCAGGGGCATACATTTGTTTGTTTGCTTGCTTGCTTGCTTTTTGTTACTGGTGTTATGTTGTCATTAGATTTTACTGAGTTTAGATATTGAACACTTTTTGTGAAATTAATATTTATATTTTAAAATTGCAGAATGGGAAGTGAGAGGAAATACCACTTTAGATTATGACATATTTCCTTTGTGTGGCCCATATACCTCTATAAAAAAAAATTGTCAGTTTTTTTGGTGTTAGAGAGTATAAAATATATGCAAAAATGACATAATTGATATTTTTAAATGATTTGTTCGTCACATTGATTTACAAAAAGGCAGTTTGTGTGTTTTCCAGCCAGGTCCTTTTGGAAACATTAATCATCAAAGGAGAAGAAAATGCCTAGCATTGCATCAAGACTACAGCACTGTTCACACACTTCTAATACAGTCCCACACATCTGGGATCAGTGCATTTACAAGTGAAACTTTCTGGCTCCTGCTAGTGAACCTTGTGCACCTCCTTTAAGCCTCCTTAAGCCTTTTTAAACTGTCAGAAAGTGAGGTGGTAGAATTCTCCTGCAGGTCCTACATTTTTAGTTCTGTGAATTCAGAATCTGCCTCCCCTACAGAGTGTTAACTCAACAAGAGCATTATCACTCACAGGTGTTGAAGGGCCACTTAACTTCCTTCCCCCGACCCTCCCACCTTCCCTGTCCCCCGAAAACCACAACAACTCATTTTTCTAAAGGTCAAATATCTCAAGGGAAAAAGTCAATACACAACTTTTATAAATATACTAATGTGTAACGAAAACTTTCCCACAAATGCAGCAGTATTCTCAGGGAGAATGTTATTAAGGAAATTGTCCAATGTGTCATTCATTACAAGCAAAGGTCTGTTTTTCAACTTCATAATGAGAAGAAGGGAAACAAATTCACTACCTGTAAATCGGCTTTCTTCAATTTACATCAGTGCACAGGCAAAGGTGAGAAAAAGCAAGCTGTTGTGGCTTGCAAAAAGTAAAATGCAATTTGTTTCTTTGTTTGTCAACCGCAATGTGCTCCAATTTCCAAAAAAAGGGACCGAATGTCAGCTCAAATGAAATTTATATTTTTTAGTATCAGCTGCAGTCTAACAGCAGTGGGATTCATTTCACTCTTAACTGCAGTACTCATTTCTATCACTGCAGAGCTTTGAAAAATCAGGACTTTGAAAAAGGGAAGCTAAGCATCAAAATACTATTTAGTAGCAGACAAAATCAAGTATATGTCATTCTATAATGATCTTGTGTCAATTATATGCAAATAGGAGTGTAAAACTAGCTTCTGTTGATTTAGATATAATTATATAATATTTTGTTCCCGACTTCCTACATACAAATGTTCCAGAGTATATGCCAGTAGATATTTAAAAACTAGCAACTCTTACAACTCAGCATTTTAAACTATATGATAAGTAAAGAAGAAGCTCTGTGCTCTGGAGCAGAACAACATCTTTCAGATAAATCTACCGCTCAGGACTGTCACCTGACATGCTGGAATTACCTCTGAACCCATTTTCCCTGCCAGCTGGGGATTCCAGAACCCTGCCTTATTGAGCCAGACACGCTAGCCTGCTGCAACACAGACCCAGGTCTGGTCCAAGCCCCCAAAGCTGCAGACTTTAACCAAAACCTGCTCATCAGGTTACTTGCCTCCAGCACCCAGACACCCAGCTCCCAATGGGATCCAAACCCCAAATAAATCCGTTTTACTCTGTATAAAGTTTAGACAGGGCAAACTCATAAATTGTCTTCCCTCTATAACACTGATATTAATCACTTACTCTAGGTTTGTTAATAAACAAAAGTGATTTAATTTTGTTAATAAAAGTGATTTTATAAAGCATAAAAAGTAGAATTTAAGTGGTTTCAAGTAATAACAGACAGAACAAAGTAAGTCACCAAGCAAAAACATGCAAGTCTAAGCCTAATACATTAAGAAACTGATTACAGGTAGCATCTCACCCTCAGAGATGTTCCAATGAGCTTCTTTCACAGACTAGACTCCTTCCTAGTCTGGGTCCAATCCTTTCCCCTGGTACAGTCCTTCTTAGTTCCAGCAGACATCTTAGGTGGAAAACAGGGGCTCTCTCATGACTGGCAGCCCCTTTTCTTCTGCTCCACCCCCTTTTATAGCTTTGGCACAAGGTGTTGGAGTGGCTGGTAAGACCGTGTGCTATATTTTTCCAGCAGCAAGGTTGCGAGAGAGATGCAGCACCAGAAAGAGAAGCTGCATCTTTTATCTTTGTTATTCTTTTCTCTCCTCCTTGCGTGTGTGTTTGTCTTATTCTGTCTTCAAGGAAGTATGATCGAACTCTAACAAGAGCAACAACAACAGCCCCAGCCCATCTCAACTAACTTCTCTTCTCCTCAAAAGCACAGTTACTACTAGCTTTGTTACCCTCTACATTCTGTCAAACAGGGGGCTTTTTTCCTTCTAAAGATTCTCTACAGCTAAAAGAGAACAAGGGATATTGTTAAAATGAAAACCTTACTTAATATTTTTGCCCCTTTTTTGACCCCAGTGGCTAGTCAAAGTTTAGGGCTCTGGGGATGTTCCAGTTGGAAGCAGAAATTGGTGATAGACAAAACGGCATCCAAGATGCACCTATTTACAAAGAATGCCCAAAGTCTTGTGTCTCGGAACACAGAAGGAATAAAGAACAAAAAGAGCAGTTTCTTAGCTTGCAGCCACACACACACCCCTCTGTAGACAACACCAGACACAAAAGCTTTCACTCTAGCTTTTTCCAGGGGTCACATTGTGCTCACTGGCTACTGCTTGGCTTTCTTACTTTTTTTCCTCTCAGTCTTGTTGTCTGTTCCCAGTTTCGTTGTGTGTGTTCTCTCACACCCTCATAACCACCTGGTCACAATACCTAGTCAAACCCTCTGCCCCCAAGGTGCTAGTTTCTGGTGGGGGGTTTATTTGGCTTTGTTTTATGTCTGTCCCCTTAACTGTCTCTTGCAAATATTGTAAATGGAGGACTCGTTCAGGCATCAGCTCAAACAAGGTTTTAACTCAACCCATAACAAGGTTTCATCCAACTCATAACAGTACCTTACATTTCAAGTATGTTGACTCTTTTTCCTTTATGTTCTATATCGCTAATAAAAAGTTAAAAGGATTCTTAATGGTGCATCTTCCGTGGTATTAAGCAAGCTTAGGTCTCTGTACCAAACCCTGAACCTTGTTTAACACTGTTTAATGCAGGACAGTGACTGGGTCTCTTTGACTTTCTGGGTTCTTATGTTCCAATGAAATTAATATAACAGTGGGAAGTTGCAGCTGCTTACTTCCTCGCTGTCCCACTCTGTGAGTAGCAGTATGGGTAGCAGGATGAGATAGTAAGGGGATAATCCTTATGTGCCACTAGTATCATGCATGGCCTCACAACCTGGCCTTGTGTTTCAGCATTGTCTAACTAGGGACTCAGTCAGATTACTTGTAATATTATAAAAACGATAATGTACTCCACTTAGCAGCCAAACTCCTACAGCAAAAAATGAGAGGTTGATGCACAAGCACTACAAGCTAAGAACACAAATTTGTAATGGAAACAGAGCATAAAATTCCCACATAATTTTAAATTTTACTTTCTAATCTCTGTGATTGTTTCCAATACTTTTGTTAAGAGGCAACAAGAAGATAAAATAATTTTACCTCTCCAAACAGAAATCAAATTACATTGCTATTCACTGAATGTTAATGCATTTCTATCAATTTTTTTGAATGAATGAACTTTTCATTTATCAAAGTAACATTGTTACTGTGTGACTAGGTATTATTCCATCTAGTATCAGTAGATCAGTGTGAAGTTAGAATGGAATCTCAGCCAAATGACCACCCAAAAGCAAAATGAGCCAAAATGCCCATTCATGAAAATAAATATACCTAAATTTAAACTATATGTTCAGTCATGAAATTGCTTATAAGTTTAGACAGCTATTTTATATGATAAAGAAAAAATATCAATCCCACAATATGTGCACAATTTCCATGTCAAGTATTATCCATCATTCAAATCTTATTCTAACAATAGCATTATTTTCATTAAAGGAAGAAGAATAAAAAACAAGGAACAAAGTCAGTAATAAAACATTTTAGAATCAATAATTCATTGAGACTCAAGATCTTTGTAGAGAATGTAGGAAAATATTAAACATATGTAGGTGACACTCCTAGATCCCTTTAAACTTGAAAAAAATTCAGTTAAAAAAAGACAACAGAACTGGTCTTGGGGAATCTACAAAGTATGTAGCTTCCCTTTTCCTTCCCCCTTTATTCCCACCCCTCTAGAGACCCACACTCTCTTTCATTCATTTTGGGGACTCTATAATGTATAAATGCCAAAATAATCTCACATCTTATTTAAAAAAATCCACACCTTTTCACTGTGGAGAAAGTTTTGACAATATGAAATGATCACCAGCACTGACAATTTGTCAGTGATATTTCCTACAAGTCAAGAGTAATTCAGTTCCTTGTCCAGCCATCTGGAGTGGGGTCCCTGGAATGGGGTCAGTGGGGTCTCTGATGCTCACAGAAGAGGAAGCAGTTGAGAGCCTGAGGAGCCCCAAAGAATCACCCTTGATGACATTCTGGAAACCTTAAAGCCACTCCTGGGACTGGTGGGTGTACATTAAGCGAAGCAAACATTCCTATGCAAAATAACTCCCATATATATATAGTTTGCACATACATATGCACACACGGGTGCACTCAATACATAATAAAGCCTTTCACAGCTGCTTGCCAATACTCACACACTCCTACAAACACTGGGCTACATTCTATGCTTCTTCTTTTGAGAGTTGCAGTACAGAAGGCATAAGCCGTGGGGAGGCTGCTACAGGGCTTGAAATGGTCTCCATAGAAAGTTAGCACAGCCTTTAACTTATGGCAGCTTTAATTGTCCTGCCTATCGACTCGTCTGGAGCTCAGAATCCATGTAGCACTGAGCACATCTTTGTCATATCACTGGATCAACCCCCCACACGTCTTAAGTCAAGGCCTAAGAGTAGGGGCAGTTTATGGATAACTACATCAAGCTTATATTGCTCCTGCTCTGGGGGAATTATCCCCTGGCTCACTGTGGCTGTGTTACGTAGCAGCCAGAGTATGGGCAACAATCTGGCCTGGTGTATGTCTATAGACTTAGAAAACATGAAGACAAAGAGTATAGTTTTTAGGAATGCCGGAAAAAAAATACACAAAACGTACAAAGCTTTTATCTTCCATGCCTAATAAACATAAAGAAGGGAAATATACTTAGAGCCATCTCATACTGAAAATATATGTAGGGGTAGGCAAGTTCAAAAGGTCTGATCAGCTGCATTCTGCTCTGGTTGTAGAAAGGAATACACATAAGACATTGTGCTTGAGAGACTAGGGAGGAAATCAGCAAATTTGGGCTGGGGATGAACTCTGAAAAGTGACATTCCTAAGTGTGCGTATGCGACATGGAACATTGTTTTAAATTTTACCTAAAATTTATTTGGAGAGCAAAAGTGGACATATAAGTATTGGAAAGTGATTAAGTTTGTATCATCCCATTAACCAGTACAATAAGGCGTAATGTACATTCCCATCAGGATATGCTAAAAAAACAGCTGAAAGGAACATGACTTGGAGATGCCAGCCGCAAACTATAATGGACTCATTTTGAAATTATTGAGCGATTCGGTGCTATTTATACGAAAGTGACTCAAAGCATCAGCTAATAATAAATACAAAAAATTGTGCACATTTCTACTATACCAGCTGTAAGTGGGTGGGAGAGAATAAATTACAGAAAATGAGTTAAGTATAGGATGGACTTTGTGTTCTTGTCAAGAAATAGCACATAAATTACCAAGGACTTTTGTTCTGAGGGAAGGAATGTGTAAAGATAAAACAGTGCATTGTTGTTACAGTGAAGATTGTCAAGCCTTCCAGAAATTGGACTAAACTTCAAAATTTAGAAGAACATTTTTGCAAGCTTCAGCGGTGATCAGAGCTAGGATTTTGGTTTGGCTCTTCTATGCTCCCTATTTCTATTCTCACAGTATCAGCCATATGTCTATGTACCAAAATAGACGGGTCAATCCACACAGAGAAAAGTACATTAAGGCAGATAACCTTTGTTCCATTCCACACGCGGATTTACAGTGAAACACAGGGTGCCCTGCCACGGGGCCCGCCAACAACATGGGGCCCCAGGCCAGGTCGCTGCAGGGCAGAAGCTTGATCCTGCCAGCTCCTGGGGCTCCTGCTGTAGGCTCCACACCCACCAGCAGCCAAGGTCTCCCCTCCCCTGCCTCTTCCATGCCTCCTCCCCCTCCTAGCACTTCTCTCACCACCAAAGAGCTGTTTGCCAGTGCTCAGGTCGCTCCGGGATGGAGGCAAAGCAGCGGGGCCACAGTGCACTGGGGGAGGAGGTGAAGAGGTGGGGGCGAGCACTTGGGGAAGGGGGTGGAATTGGGGCAGGGCAGAGCAAAGAAAGGGCACCTGAACTTCACCTGCACATACCACTCCCAGCTCCCTCCTGTGAGCTGCTCAGGGCAGGGGGCTGGGATGGGGCAGGGGGTTGGGAGCACCCCCACAACCCCAGTCCACACTCCCAACTCCCTGCCCTAACTCCTGCTCCCCCAAGCCCCCTGCCCTCCCTGACTCCTGCACCCCACCACACATCCCCACCCCCACCCTGAGCAACAAACAGGAGTTCCTGCACACACACTCCCACATTCCCACCTGCACCCCTCACACCAAATAGGAGCTGCCCCAGGTAAGCGCTCCACACTCCAACCTCCTGCCCCATCCCTGAGTCTCCTCCCGCACCCTAACTCCTGGCCAGACCCTGCACCCCAAGCCCCAGCCTGCTCCGTGCTGAGCTTTACCCTGCCCCAAGCCCCAGCCTGCTCCGGCACCCTAACTTCCTCCCAGACCCTGCACCCCTAGCCCTGGGCCCCCTCCCACACCATAAGTCCTGGCCAGATCCTGCACGCCAATATTTTTTTACATTCTTTTTATAAAGCACTCTTATCCAAAGTGCTTTATTATAGTTAGCTAATGGCAGGGGGGAGATAAGAGAGTATATTCTTTTTCTTAGTTGGGTCCCAAGTAGGGGCTCCAAAAATTGAAGCCGAGCACAGGGCCCCACTAACTCTAAGTCCGCCACTGTTCCATTCTGCTTCTTAGCCTCACTGGGCCCTGGATACTACAGCTCCTTTAGACAGCCATTCGGCAGCTGCCCCAGAAATGCCCCATCCCATCTTTGGGACAACGGATGTTCCCACAGCTTGGCATGGAAATCAAATTAAAAAACCCTCATCTGTATTAATTTATGCTACTTTTCTCCATAGTTTTGGAATGGGGAAGATTTCCAGAACACATCAGCCCCCTCTAACATCATGCAGCTATAATCCTGGAGAGGCCTCTGTCAGGGTTCCTTCCCCACTCTGAACTCTAGGATACAGACATGGAGACCCGCGTGAAAGACCCCCTAAGCTTATTTTTACCAGCTTAGGTTAAAAACTCCCCAAGGCACAATTTCTCTCTTATACCTTGGATTAAGTAATGCTGCCACCACCAAGTGATTTAAACAAACATTTAGGGAGGACCACTTGGAGCCCTATCTTCCCCAAATATCCCTCCAAGCCCCAACATCCCTTTTCCTGGGCAGGCTTGAGAATAATATCCTCATCAGTTGGTACAGGTGAACACAGACCCAAACCCTTGGATCTTAAAACAATGAAAAATCAATCAGGTTCTTAAAAGAATTTTAATTAAAGAAAAGGTAAAAATTACCTCTGTAAAATCAGGATGGTAAGTACTTTATAGAATAAGAAAAGACTCAGGAACACAGAGGATCTCCCCTTTAGGCAAAACCTTAAAGTTACAAAACCAGGCACAAACCTCCCTCTTCCACAAAGGAAAACACAAGCCAAAATAAAAGTAAACTAACGCGTTTCCTTGCTAAATACTTACTAACTTTATAGGACCTGGATTGCTTACTTCCTTGATCTGTCTCTGACAAAAGCCCACAGAACATACAAACAAAGCCTGTCTCCCACCCCACCCCCATACCCTCCAGATTTGAAAGTATCTTGTCCCCTCATTGGTCCTTTTGGTCAGGTGTCAGCTAGGTTACCTGAGCTTCTTAACCCTTTACAGGTAAAAGAGGAGTTAACCTCTTACAGGGTAAAGACAGATATTATGCTACCCTTAGCTGTATGTTTATGACAACCTCCATTTAAGGGTTTCCACAAGCTCAGGGGAAAGGGAGAACATGATACTGAGATGGATTTTCCCCTCTTCCTCAGGCCCAAAGTGCTTTAGCAAACATTTTGCATAAAAGACAACATACAAACAACAATTCCCTTGTATCCTGTATTGTCTTTTCATTCCCAGTAGCCGTAGACAGGTTTTTAGGGTTTGTTCTGAAATAAAAGAGTCAAGTGCTTTAACTGCTAAGGCTTCAAATGAAAATCCAGTTCTAGGCGATAGATCCACTGTAGTTAGACAAATTTCATTGGTCCATGGCGTTAGTTTGCTTGAACCTTACTACAATAGTGGATTTTAATTTTCTTTACTAAGGAAATTTATTTCAAATATACCCTCTAATTTTGACATTGCATGGAATTCTAAGATATGGACTATAACCAACATGTGGTGCTGAGTCAAATGGGAAGCAACTCCTGCTCATGATAAATTACATAACGTTATACAGAGGGGGAGGAATAACTTCTCTAAGGACCCCAATAATGATTAGCAGCCAGTGCCTGGACCAACCACAGCATGTGCAGAAAGCAGTGTTGCCAAATCCTGCAATTTTATCACAAGTCTCACAATATTTGGTGTTTTTCTTAAAGCCTCAGCTCGTGGATGTATGTTATTATACGAGAATCTCAGCTTTCATTCAAACAAAGGTACCAGCCCTCACAGTTGCAGATAAAACCATGAAAACATAAAGTGAGTGCATCTCGAAAACTCTGAAGCCAGCAGGCAAATTAGAAGAAAATTTATGATTTGAGTAAAATCCCATGATTTTTAAGCCAATCTTACGATTTATGGAGCAAGACTCATTACTTTTGAATGCTCAAGATTGGCAATGTTGGGAACGTACCCATCTATTGTCTTATAACAAGGGTTCCTCCATTGTAACTGAGCAACAGCACGGGCACTGCGGGATCAGGGTCAGAAATCAGAACTGGCTCACCAGCTGGGAGGGCAAGGCTAGGCAAAACCGTCCAGACCCAGAGTAGTCTTGTCCCAAGCACATAAGGTGGCAGGGAGCAATGGTAAAATATGAAAAGGGCATCGCTAAATATTGCCTTGTTTGGCTTTATTAGTTCTCAATCTAAGTAACACAACACAGTCTGCTATAGACCAAATGTTACATGACATTTAAAGAGAAGCAAACTTTTTAAAAAACATTCTACTACACTGTATAGGTTTGAAAAATGATGTGAAGAATGATAGCCTTCATATCCGCATTGAAAAGGAGTTGCTTGTGCAACATGGTTTGTAAATCAAGCAAATTATCTGTGGGTAGTTTACCTCACCACAGTGCTTGTTGCATTTCCTGAAACATTAGTCCTCCAACACCCTGCATTCATTCACTGACGACGTTCTCACGCATAGTTTGTAAGGCGCTATGAGTCAGATTCTTTTCTCCTACACTATCCAGTCCACCATTCTTCTGCAGCTCCTGCCATTCTCTGATGAATATTTCTGATTATTTATAACAGAGCAATGGCAGGGAGCATTCGAAATCGAACTCAAGCAGAATATAGCTGCCGTTCAAGATATAATGCTCTATGTCTGAGCTTTCATTCACTGTGTTATCAATGACCTTAATCTTGACCCTTCTGTAAATGCCAGAGGTAAATAAGTCTGCTTTTCTAGCCTAGTACAAGGCATTTGATTAACAAATACTGAGTAGTTGTGTGTGATTGAATATGTCTATTTATATGTATCTGGCTCATATTGTTATTCATAAGCTTCTGTCTTCTAATTCATCTTGATTTCTAGAGAAAAAAGATAGTCTCTCTCTCTCCCCCCATCTCACTCTCAATACCAGGAAACGATTATTCTGTGTTGAACATTGCTATTATACATTAAATAAATTATGTGACAAATAGCCTTCAACCAACTAGAAAATTGTTTGTAGTGTAAAAATGTATTCACTGAATAAGATATTCATCAACAGCAACATTTGTTGAACACTCAAATAATAATATTTGACCAGCTCAGCTCCAATGAATAAAGGTATAGCTGGAAAAGATGTATAACTTCATGGAAGATAAGCCCATCAATGGCTATTAGCCAAGATGTTCACGGATGCAACTTCATGCTTTGGGTGTCCATAGGCTCTGACCACCAAAAGCCGAGAGTGGATTACAGGGGATGAATCACTCAATAATTGCCTTAGTCTGTTAATTCCCCCTCAATAACTTGGCATTGGCCACTGTCAGAAGACAGGATACTGGGTTAGATGGACCATTGGTCTGACCCAGTATGGCCGTTCTTATTCCCATTATGACACGGTATACTTAAACAGCTGTGAGAAATTTTATTACTCCACGAGCACACACACAGCAAAATTAAGTAAATACTAATTCTCAAAATTCTAAACAAGGAAATATTACTGTTGCACATGCAATTTTTTTTTATGAATCTTCTTTTGCAATTGATCATCTTCAATCAGTTGGTCACTGGTGAAGAAAACAAAATAGGACATCAGATTGCCATGGATAAAGGAAAACTGACAAGGTGGGTGAGATATTTATTGGACCAACTTCTGTTCCTGAGAGACACAACCTTTTTAGCTTACACAGAGATTTTATTTTCTTGTCTCTTTCACGAACAGAAGGTGGTCCAATAAAAGATATTACCTCACTCACCTTGTCTCTCCAATATCCTGGGACCAGCATGGCTACAACAACACTGCAGATGAAAAATTTTCCTTGTGTGACCTAGAGAAAGAACAAGCGAAAGGCAGGCTGTTTCTAAAATGTCTACATTCCAGTGCATGCTGTATGAGGGCAACTTAGTTACTGAATCTGATATATATTTTTAGCTGAGTAGAAGCCGTACAGATTTCTTGTTTAAAAAGTAAAACAGCTGAAAAATCTATATTTTGCTTTGTCATTAGCACTATTCAAAAGCTCTTTTATTATCTGTTCAGGTGAAATTTTTCAGAATTTTCTCAAGATCCTTCCATTCCTAGCCTAATACAAAACACTCATATTTTCACCAATTTCAGATGGCATCAGCAAAACTTTATTGTCATAGTATCTGTTTCTTTGTTACCAGTGCTTTATGAAAATCTATAAATACCATAAAAGTTTCTACAGAAAACATGAAAACTAGCCCTCACTGCCACCAAATACCTAATTTAAACTAAAAATACACTTATATGATGTTATCTATACTATGGAAAGTATTCCAGTTATCTCAAGTTGATATGGGTATTAACATATTTCCCATCCCTTTTTTATCTAATAGTTTTTTTTTTAACAAGCATCAGCTAGTAAAATAAAATAAAATGAGTAATAAATAGTTGTATGATAAATGCTTAAAATTGACTATGGCTTTAAAAAGCTGTCTCTTAACAGACATTCCTGCGAAGTCTGACAAAAAAAGAAACCATGTAATGATGCTGGTTCTGGCGGGACCCAACTGAGAATGCCAATCCAGGACAAATTGCTTAAAACGGGGCAGTTACAGCCCAAGGCTGGGGTTTTTCCACCTCTAAGGCAAACCAAACCAGCCAGCCAAAGAGGACTTTGGTCTCATCCCACTGGCTAACCACAAGTCACACAAGCAATTCCCTAAGACACTCCAGTTTTCCAGTATTATCACTAATGCCACTCGTCATGGGGATGAATAGTTATGAAAACCTACACCCCAGTAAAAGAAAAAAGGTTCTCTCGATCCCAAAGAACCAAGCCCCAGAGCCAGGTCAATATACAGATCAGATCTTACCCATAAATCAAGCTGTTGCCAATCCTTTAGAATCTAAAATCTAAAGGTTTATTCATAAAAGGAAAAGGATATAGAAGAAAGCAAGAACTGGTTAAAAGGAATCAATTACATATAGTAATGGCAAAGTTCTTGGTTCAGGCTTGTAGCAGTGATGAAATAAACTGCAGGTTTAAATCAAGTCTCCAGAGTACATCCCCCACTGGGATGGGTCATTCAGTCCTTTGTTCAGAGCTTCAGTTTGTATCAAAGTCCCTCCAGAGGTAAGAAACAGGATTGAAGACAAGATGGAGATGAGGCATTAGCCTTTTATAGTCTTTTCCAGGTGTAATAACACCTCTTTGTTCCTACTGTAGAAAATTACAGCAAAATGGAGTCTGGAGTCACATGGGCAAGTTCCTGCATACTTTGCTGAGTTACAAAGCGTATCTGCCTCCTCTCAATGGGTCAATTGTATAGCTGATGGTCCTTAATGGGCCATCAAGCAGGCTAGGCAGAGCTAACATCAATTTGCCTGGGATGTTTCCCAGAAGCACAGCATAAGTTTGAAATACAGACAGTATAGAGTCAATATTCATAACTTCAACTACAAAACTGACACCCACATATAGACATCATAATCATAACCAGCAAACCATAACCTTGTCTTAGACGGCTCATCTGATCCCCTTTATACAAGATTTGGTGCCACTACAGGATTTTGGTTGCAACCATGTTCTACACGATCTCAGTTCAAATCAATAATGTGACAAATCATAAAAAGCATTCAGATGATATATTAATCTGAAAAATGTAACAAAGCATAATTAACTCTTCTAATGCTAAGGGGGAGACCGTGCATGCAGGAACGAGCACGTCTGGTGAGGAACATAAATCTGCCACTATACATGGAACTAGGGAAAGAAACCCAACAACCCTGTTTTCTTATATTGGCTTATTCATCTCACCCGTGATCACTGCTGAGTCCCACTGCACTAATCCTCCACCTGCTGTCCCTTCACTTCCGTGACAATATTCAGAGTGCCCCTTAGGGATTATCCAGTGAGATAATAGCTACAACTATGTCCAGTTGATCTACTGAAAAATTTCAGCAAGTGTAGACTTTTGGATGAAACATTTCTGTAGATTAGTTCCTTGTGCCTTCCCGCCTCTCACCTCAAATGTCAAATCAAACTCTTTAAGATGAGCAAAACTTCTCTCCAAATAAACCAATCCTTCATACAGCGAAGTAACTACAATTAGAGACATCTCTGTTTTTATTTAAATCATTATGAAAAGCAGTTTGTTTGTTTTTTTTTTTGAAGTTCAGTATTCTACAGAACTGCACAGTAGCACAGGATTTTGAGTGAGCCTGATGCCTCATTCCCAGTCAAGCTGGTGATGATGGTGCTTATCAGTCCTTGGAGTGAAGCTCTTGTGGGAAAATTTAGAACAAAACACTTGGGTAAAAACAAAACTGAGGGAGCACTGCATGTGGCATACTAAATATTATATTCACCTTTAGTATTTCTGCTGCTGACACAACAGAGCATTCTGCTATTGAAAAATTAATGAAAAATGCTACAATCATGGAAGATGAGGGAAAGATGAGGCACGGGCCATGGGGGAGTTTATACAGACTTATCAAAATTCTATGATATAATGAGATTAAAGAATTAGGAACTAAAGCATTAGGTCCTAAATCGGAAAAATATAAGGGTTTTGCCCTGAGCATTTTAAATTGGTAAATGCACAGATCATAGACAAAGGCAATTAGTGAATATGTTAGAAAATTGGTGATGCCTTCTTGATATGAAGCTGAAGATGCCAGAGGGTCCAATTTGAATCCCTTTGAAGTTTTCAGTTTTAGTTAATGATAAATCCCTGTCTGTAGGAGCTCTGCATGCTGATGTAAACAGAGAGCAGAATTCTGTTTGGATCCTGTCTTTTCCCCCTAAGCATTCAGCCATATAACCTGATGATCTGATTTCATGAAACTTAGATTTATATGACAGAAAAGTTATACGCAGCACTGAGGATAGGTCAGCAATTAAGGATTTGCATTTGCTGTACAATTTGGGTGGACTGTGAGAAATGAGGCGGTTGGCTTTCTATCTTCAGCCCTCCAAGAAGTACACCAAGATTCTGATCCAAATCTTACTAAACTCAACAGGAGTCTTTTAACTGAATTCTATGGCCTTTGGATTAGACTCTAAAAGCCTAGTAACTATACACTCTGAAATGGCTTATTGCTGTTGGAGTATAGTTACTGGTAATTAGTTCTGCATTTAAAGATTTCAAAATGTTTTGAGTGTGTCCTTACACTATGAAAAGTAGTTTCTAATAATGTTTTCTGAACTATTTGGACCACTGTTCTCATAAACCCAGCTTCTATTTTAAGCAACAATTTGTGACCCAATCTCATATTTCCCCTCACTTTCTTTTATAATATTGGAAGATTCAACAAAGAAAGAGATCCCATCTTCAAAAGCTGTTGTTTCAGGCTATTTGCTGACTCTTGTAGAATCTTGGTTCACATTAAGATACGTAGACCTCAACCATTAATTCAACAACAAATTCTTTAAATACAATAGATTTGATGAAACATACTCAACTATAATTGCAGAATAGATGTAAATGACTGTGATGACTAGCAGTGTGAAATATTTAAAAAATGCAAAGTAAGGCCCTGATTAAGCAAGGTATTTAATCATGTGCACAACGTTAAGCAAGTGAGTAATACAATGGAACTACTTGTGCTCTTTACAATTATTCATAAGTTTAAATAACTTTCTGAATTAGGGCCTTAGGATCTCAAAAATCAGTAGTGCATTAGTCAGAGTGATCCCAAAATGGTTTGATTACAAAATTCTTCATGGAAAAAATGATTATAACAAACTAATTAACAGATTCAAAAAAATCACAGTAGGTTCGTTATATACTCAGAGCCTGATCCTGCACCAATGATGTCACAGAAACTTTGCCTGAGACTCAGAGAAGATTTGGGGAGAATATATTTATTATTATTATAAAACAAACAGATTTAATCCTTATCCTAAGAGCAAATTACAACTATAAAAATGGAGACATTACATTGCCTCTATAATTAGATTAAGTTACATGGTTGTTTACTTCTTGCTTAGTTAAATAAACTTAGTATTTTAGTTTAGTTTGAGAAAAACAAATTCACTGGACAAAAAGGTGAATTCATACCTAAGAATGTTGTACCAATCAACAAACTGTAATAAACAGCTTGTTTGCAGAAAGGTTACTGCTCATACTGATTATAGCCTGGATTACTGTTTTATGAACCTTTGAACATAAAATTACATCTGTCTGTCAAGCCTTCCCTGGTAAACAAAAGTATTAAATGAATTGTGACTTCAAATGAATAAAGATATGACATGCAATATGTGTAAAGACCTCACTGCTACACAAATTATACTCAGGCATTGACCAATGTCATTTTCGTAGTTTTCCTTATATACCTGCACACTATACTAAAATGGTAATTTACAGAGCTACCATTTTTTGATAAGCTATGTTATGCAGACAGCACAGGGCAATCTCATGTCTCTCATGGTGAATAATAGCATGAATAATTCATTAAGAGCTCGTGGGAGTTAAACTCGTAGTATTCAAAGTTAAGAATTCCCACTTCTCTGCGTACAGAATTACTTGCTTGCTTATCCTGAGAATGTGTTCGTTTAAAAGTCATTGTAAAAAAAAAAAGCAAAACAAATAAACAAAACCATGTGATATGTCTATTTTAACTTGCAAGGTAACCCATTAAGATATTAATAAGTGGCTATACACTGAGAAAGATTGCATTATATAACTTACATATGTTACGAACACCATGCGGTTAATATTTTTTTTAAGCATATTTCGTTCTTTAAGGTTAACAGTATGAGTGGCTACATTTAATTCAACCATAATGAAAACAAAGCAAAATCAAAAGACTGTATCTAGGTGGGTCATCAGATCATTTAAGATAAATAAAATAGACAAATATGAGGCAGAGAGATATCTTTGACATTGTTGGACCAACCATGCTATCAGCCATACACAGTGATAGTCATTTGATTCAAAAAATCTAAAGAGAAAGGCCACAGACATAAGCCAAAGTTATTTGGGTGATGGTCCGTGTTAATTAAAAGCACCAGCCACACACCTAGCTGCATTCAAGTCTTGCTAAACAGAAAGTATTTTCACAGTCTCTGCCATGTGTGAGCTCTTCTGCATGTGGCGCCCAATTCTGTAGTATGCTGAGCAGCTCCTGAGAAATGGAGACAGCCCTCGAGTCCTTCTGACATCCCACTAAACCAACTTCTCCTGAAGTCCATGGGGACTAAGGGTGATGCTTCAGACCTCTCTGGAGGCAGCTAGATGATTGATTCCCTTTCACCTCCTTTGCAAATCTGTCCCACAGTAACTGTGTAATTTAAAATGTACCAAGGCTGGGATTTGCAAAGAAGGCTAAAGGAAACTGATCACCTAGATCTCATTGAAATCAATGAGATTTGTTCACCTAATGCTGATAGACTCTTCTGAAAATCCCAATGTAAGGCCCCAATTCAGGAAAGCCCTTAAGCACATGCTAATGTCCCAATGACTTCACTAGGACTTAAGTCCCAATGATCCTGCACTCACTGAAGTCAATGGCAAAACTCTCATTAACTTTAACGGTAAAAAACCAGGCTTTAAATGCATGCTTAATGTAAAGCCTGAACTTACACTTCCCTTCCTGAATGAAGATGCTTGCCTGAAGCACTGACTAAAAGAATAAAAATGATTTGACAACACTCTGCATGGGAAGCCATGATTAATGCACTGAAAATGACAGACCATAAAAGAGAAACAATTACAATTGTATGACTTTTTACCCCTGTATATGGAAGAATACATTGTGACCAATATTTACCTGATTTCTACAGCTGAGTCTTTCTTACCTGCTTAGCTGAACCACAGTTTTTATCTATTGCTACTGCAAATGATAACAAATTATTAATCTGTCTACAGATGACATTTACTCACAGCATAATGCAGAAAGCTACACCACAGAAAAAGGTAGCACAATAACTTAATAAAGCCTGACTGCGAGTTCCCTGCCTCTGCCATTGGTAAAATAAATGAGCTAGATTTCTATGCGCCCAGTGAAGTAACAGTCCACTCTATGAAAGCTATAATTATAAAGTGGTGTTGAACTTCGGAGAAAGTGTCACTTAAGCAGCTTGGGAAACTGAAAACACAATCAATCATATATTATTTTTTTATTCACACTTAACAAATAGTAAATTGCTGAGAGGAGAATTGTAGCAACAGAAGGACTGCTTCGTAATGTTACCAAACAGAGATACAGGACACATGTTTAACTGGGAATTTCTCCACATTCAGGTGAAAAGGAAAATACATCTGAAAAGTTTATTGGTAAGGAAGATAGGTAACAGTTTTTTGAAGCAGTGCACTTACAATTAACAATCAACTCCCTACAACATATCATCGATGTTCAGCTCAGATGCTAATTTTTTGGCCAACAAAATATGCATTCGAGTGTAAATACTGCAGAAGAGCACAAAAATAAGACCTGAGATTATGGATACTCATTTCAGAATTCCAGCAGGCAGCCTCAAAAGTGATATATCAAAGAGATCTTCATCTTAAATTGCAAACAGAAAGCAATAGCAACAAAATTATTTTAATTCCTTCTTCATTTATATACCTAGCATAGCAAGGGCAAAGTGGACACAAAACCCATTAAGAAACAATGGGTGTGAATCTCCTGAGTTGCATTCTAAAAATGTACACGGAATGTCTAATGAGTCTTAGAGCAATGTTCCCCCTTACATAATCTGACTTGCAAAGCATTCTTTCCCTGAAATAACAAAAATACTTATTTGTAGTTTTCACATTATTCACAACCATTTTACTATCAGGGGACAGAGTGAAAGTATGTACATGTATGCATATGCAAGTGACTGAAAAAGTAACTCGGGTCGTAACTCAAAGTGGAGAAAATTAAGTAGAAAAAAAGAAAAAATACAATTAGGATGGGAAGAAATGTGAATTGTTAGTATTTATTTTTATTCACTTAACATATCTATAAAGATCAGTAGTTCACATACATAATCCTGTTTTCTTTCCACATTATCTGTTACTGAAGGTAAATGGGACCCTCATAATTACATAGTGTAGCTCAGCAGTCATTTTTCTTCTATATGGTTGGCCTAAACGACTGTACTCCCCTCTGGCTGAATCGTTAAATGATTATAAGAAAATCCTCCCACTGTTCACTTTAAATTAACAAGGATGGCTTGTCTGTCACATGAGGAACTTTTAAATCACTAATCTTAAAATCTCTTCTAGAGTGTGCACTCTAAAAGTTAACTTCATGATGATTTAATTGGTTGCTATTATTCTCTAACTACAGATTAAGCTAACTGTTTTCATTACTCCAGACAAGGGGTAGGCAACCTATGGCACACGTGCCGAAGGCAGCATGCGAGCTGATTTTCAGTGGCACTCACACTGCCTGGGTCCTGGCCACCGGTCCGGGGGCTCTGCATTTTTATTTAATTTTAAATGAAGCTTTTTAAACATTTTAAAAGCCTTATTTACTTTATGTACAACAATAGTTTACTTATATATTATAGACTTATAGGAAGAGACATTCTAAAAATGTTAAAATGTATTTCTGGCACATGAAACCTTAAATTAGAGTGAATTTATGAAGATCCGGCACACCACTTCTGAAAGGCTGCCGACCCCTGCTCCAGACTAACTTCAAGGTTAATTTTCCGTTTAAAAATAAGATGAATAATGGGAAGATGCTTATTGATAAATACTGCATTTGTCATCTGAAAAAGAGATTTCATGCTCCAGTAAAATCTTCTATGGACTCCTAATTTAAGTTAGGTTGGTAGCCTAAGGGCATTTAAGCAAGATATTTAGGCAGTAAAGAAAGTATGAAAGTACATATAGCACAGAAGCAGAGGAAGGATTCTCTTGGGAGATGCTGTGTGAAGAAGGAATAGGGAGGCAGCAGCTAGGATGACAGAGTGACAAAAATGAGGGCAAAGAATTGAGTGACTTGTACTCAGTGACAAAGCATGCTCAAGCAAAAAGCTTGTGATGGGGAAAACAAACATGTGAAGCTCTGTAAACCTGAAGTAGATGGCACAGAGTGGGTGCCAACTGTGAAAAGAAATGAGATGGACAAGGATTTGGATCTGGCTATACACCTCTACCCAGATATAATGCAACCCAATACAACACAAATTCGGATATAACACGGTAAAGTAGCATTCCGGGGGGGAGGGGGGCTCTGCGCTCTGGCAGATCAAAGCAAGTTCGATATAACACGGTTTCCCGTATAACGTGGTAAGATTGTTTGACTCCCGAGGCCAGCATTATATTGGGGTAGACATGTATTTGGATTAACCAAGTTGAGTTGCGATTTACAGTGCAACATTACTGGCCCACAAGCTGTAAGAATCATTAAGTGGAGACAGCTCTAGTACCTTTAAGTGAATATTTTCATATCTTTGCCTTTTCTCTGCACACATCGACTTGAGGAGAATTTTTGTTTGTAGCCAAGATAGAAATAATCAGTACTGCCAACTACTCAAGTTCAAAAACCATGAGATTGGCTTAAAATAATGCAATTTCATTTTCTGAGCTTTTCTTCTTTTTTAAATTATATTTTTTGGAATATGTTTTCTGATTTTTGAACTCTCAAGCTTTCCATGTGTGAGAGAGAGATCTCCATTGCAAATGCACAACTACAACACGTAGGGAGAATTCTTGCCTTGATTTTAGAAAGGACCCATCTCAATTCAAATCTTCATCTTCTTCCTAGCCTCATCTGAAAACTCTTCCTTTCTCCTTTGCTTATAATTGTTATTTTTTTCTGTCATTTTACTCTCACTCATTATTTAACCCTAACAGTACTGTTCGACTTTAAAGTAAGTTGGGATATACTTCATATGAATGAAACTAAACAAAATAACAGTGTATTACAATATATACAGTCTTGCTAAGTCTCATTATTTTATCACAAGTGTCACAATATTGTCAGCAACTCCCAGATGCTGGAATCATGTTTTTATGTGAGAATCTGAGGTTTTTTTAAAAAACAAGAAAAGTAAATTTCAGGCCCTCATAGTTGTTCAGAAAAGCTTTAAAATGTGATTCAAACATTCTAAAATCAAAAAGGCAAATAAAAAAGACCCCCACATTTATTATTTTAAAAAATGTTATATTTTTGAAGCTAATCTCAAGAAGTTTGGGGGTGTGAATCAGGATTTTTAAACATCTGGGACTGACTGTCTATGCACTTGCTAACCACTGCAGATGGGAGATATGAAGCATATTTAAAAGCTCTGATCAAGAATAAAGTATCTGACAAAAACATACACATGCTGATCTCCCTCTCAAATTAATGAAAAGTTAAACTTGAAAAGACTCTACAAAACTCATTAGAGAGCTTGTTAATCCTGCTGTAAATCAGATTCCATCAGTGTTCCCTTTTACAAACCCCAGTATTCAGTCATTTATAACTTTTTCATCAGGCTAGAATCTGGAATACCACTTGTCAGTTCAGATGTACTCTTTAAATAGTATCCTATCAATCAGTCAAATAAAACTCAATCAAGACATTTCTAAACTTTTCATAACAACATATTTCTTAAAACTTTGTTAGGGAAAGAATCTAAAACAGTAAAAATATATATATAAATACATCTAAAACAAAAGCAGCAACTAACTCCTCGGGGAACAGCGGATGGTTGTTAGATACGGAAAATGTGCTCTGTTATGTTAGACTAGCATAGTGGTATGTGTGTTGTGTCAGGCTTCATAGCTCGTCTACAGACTGAGAAAGGATAAAGTTCTGCCCTGTATTCTTTTGCATAGAAATGCTCACTTTCTGCTCTGCAATGTGTGGCTCTGTAGCTGCATCTAAAAGGGGCTTGCCTATATGTTCATTTATAATATACTCTGTGAAACAATGACGCCTATATTTCACTTAAGGGGGAGATCTTGCAAAATACGAGTACAATAATTTTTAAAAAATCCTTAAATAAAAACACACTTGGTACAAGGGCAGAAGGGATAAACACTAAGTCTTCTTGGTTCTGTTAAAGCCAAGTAGAACTTCCATCTTGAACACTTTCAGAAGTCTGTGTTTCTAGTAGAAAATAAAGCAAGTTGGCATATGCAGGATTCACATATTTTCCTCATTTGAAGAGACTGCACTATGTTCTATTACTACATTTTAACTGTGTGCAGGATTTGTCAGTTTCTCAACTTATTGTGTGTGTGCGCATATTTAGACTATTTTTATCACATTTGTTAGCCATGTGTATCATTTCCAGAATCATCATACTCTGGAGCTCAGTAAAAGATGCACGAACATTTTCACAAACATGCCGATCTTCCCTTTGACACGATTACAAGTATGACCTAATTGTATGTGCCTCTCATGATATTATACCCATAGTTTGAAAACATTAGGTCTCAGAAAGTTAATCACAGCTCTCCAGTCAGCTTTAACTTAAAATACCTTATTTTTTAAATGCAATTAGCACAATGTATTCTACTTAATCCTTAACACATTTAGTTTCACAGGTATCAGAAAACTCACGTGCAAAACTTAATGAGCATGAGGAATGGCAAAATATCACTTCTACATTGTATCATTTTAATAAGCACTTATAATCTATTTTGCATTTAGTGCATAACGATGCCTCTGTAACTCCACTGTGAAATGAACAGGATGTTTCCAATAATAATAATGTATTATGTGGAATAACAGTATGTAGAATTTGCTATGTAGATTCAGGGCCAGCGTCAGGATTTGGGGAGACCCTGCAAAGTTATCTCAGGGAGTCATCATCCTCTCAGTCTCCTCTTCCTCCTTCCACCTTTTCTCTTTTTCATCTCTTGGTTATTTGGGGAATGAATCTCCCCTGTTTCTCCAAGACTCATATACTCAGGAGGAGCAAGAGGCCTGGGGAAAGCAAGGAAAAGTAGAAATAAGATGTCCTGCTAGGCAGATAACCCAGATGTTTCATAGAAGAATGGGAGTCTCATTGAGATACCACATGTGTAACATACACAATTGAGTAATGGTAAGAAAAAGGTAAATATGTGGATACTTCCACTTGCCCAAGAGCAGGACAACAAAGTTCCTCTTCATCTACTCTTGTTATATTGAAGAGAAAAAAAAAGACAATTAAACTCAAGGTAAAATAACTAAGACACAACCACACCTTTTATTGCACAAGGTATTGAAAAGGGTGTCAAAATGGCTATTCTTGACCTTCAAGATGAGAAGGCCACCCAATTAAAAACCCCCCAAAAATGCCATGTGACAATCGCTATGAAAACGTGCCTTTTCCCAGAAGCGTGGCATTTCCAAAGCAGCAAATTCTTACTCAGGTGTTTCCAATTGCACTACTCACATTTTCTATAATTCAAGGTCCCAATCTTGCAGTCAGATCCATGGGGACCCTGGTATCTGCATGGGGCCCCAACTGATTTGAATGGGACTTTCTCTGGGCACAACAGTCCATTGAAGTGGATCCAATTGCAGGACTGAGTCTCTAAGACCCAGATCCAACGTATTTAGGTTCCTAACTTGAGTTTCTGGGCCCAATTTATCAATCAATCAATCACAGATAAAATCTGATTGATTAAAATATATTAATTTTAATATCACGTCCTCTTAATGCTCTTTTGTTATTTGCATTGTACTGATATAGATTCTTGACATTACACAGCACATGGGAATTTCACTGGATCATCGAGGTCACAACATTAATCTCAGAACCATGTTACTTCTTTTTTAAATCAATTGCTTAATACATCCCACCAACCTTTAAAAAGTGAAAAGCTTTTTTTTTTTTTCCTTTTCACACCTATGCTGAAAGCGTAACTCTTGAAATTAGATTGCTAAGGGGGGAAAAGATATATATTGAATACTTCACATGACGGATGTTTAATAATACATTTATTATCACCCCTTCGCTACAACGAAAGGGGTGAAGCTTCAAATGAAATATGAACAACCCTACAAGTGAAGCACTGAGATTAAATGTATTACTTACCAGCCTCTCCAGCATGTCCTCAGTATCTATATCACAAATGTGTTTTATTTGTAAGATTGTTTTCAAGATCTGCCCTTAACTCTATCACCTTCTCTCGTGTTATATGGTAATCATATTGTGTCTCCATGAGCAATGTTTTAAAAATGGTGACAAAGAATCCTAATTTAATGTTCAAACAAGGGGTGAGATATTGTGCACCCTGAGATCTGCACATACAGCAACCTGCATGGAGAAAGAGGACTTGGCTGCCAGCTAGGTTAGGGAGATGGTAGAGAAGGACTAGTGGCATCTAAATTGTGTGAAGGGCACAGAACAGACACGGAGAAAGTGAATGAACAACATGAACAAAAAGGATGGGAGAGAGAAAGAGAAGAAGAGGGAGAATGAAGGATATGGGGAAGGACAGGGACGATAGGGTAGGAGAAAGACAGTGGCAAGAAAAGGGGAGGGAGACACAGGGGGGAGGTAAGCACAGAGAGCAAATGGAGCAGATTGAAAAGGAACAGCACCAGCAAAGGAGGATAAAGAAATACATCAAAAGTAGAAAGTGTGATGACAAAAATACCACCTACTAAAATAAATAAATACCAAATAAAAGAAGAAACAACGCGGGAAGACAGAAGGACAAATACAGCTCAGAGCTGCTATATTTTGTTAAGCATTTTAACAACATCTGTTTTTAAGTGCAGCACTGTCAAAAGAGCAGGGAATCTGAGGTATTTATTAGGGGAAATAAATGGATGGAGAAATTTGTGGCATCTTAAATGTTTCCTTGGATTAGGTGACACTGTGAGAAGAAGCCTTGGAAAAAACTGGTTCACGTGAGTGTCTCACTAGTGTAGAAGTGACAGGAAGAATGAAAAAAAAAAAACAAAAAAAAACCAACCTTGAGAATCACTTCATTCAACCAAGCTGCTTCACACTTCCCTCTGCTTTGAAACTTAAGTCAAGTATGACTGCTTTAGGCCAGACAAAATAGCGTGAGCCTCCTCTGCTTAAAAGCAGTGTCTAATCTAACCTCATTTACAGCCACACCATGCATTGGTTCAATTAGTAAAAATGGGACATGTTTGGATTTAGACAGAACAACGGCTGCTTTGAATGTGATAGTTTGTTAAATTCAGTTAATGTCAGTTATGCTAATTCTTTTTTCAGGGGTGAACTTTTTCCTGTTAACAGCTTTCCCTACAGAAGAAAAATTGAACTAAAATTCATTGTTGTAGCTTGGTTTTTTTACAAGTATTTGTTGTGCTGTTGGTATGAGGCAAAGGAGATGTTAGATTCTCAGTACCCATTGGAGAACTGCCTTTTTTAAGGCTGCTGAAATCACTAACAAAAACGGAGTCAGATGGCTGTAATCTTATTTCAAAGACTAGACACTTTGAAAATCAACACTCACTACAAAAATAAATGTAATCAAGTGTTACAGAATTCAGTAACATTTTGCTAAAAAGAAACAACAAAAAACAACAAAAAATCACATGCTTTAAGGCAGCATGTGCTCAAAAATCACAGTTTTACCGCACACATTTTCAGTAAATGTACAAATGGTTACCACTCCACTAACTGAAACTGAATGAGAGCTTGGTTAGGCAGTGAATGCTAAGGATTACTAAAAGAAATGTACAGGAAGTTAGGCCTGATCCTACAAACACCAGTTGGACTTTACACCCATTGGTCTCCTTGCTGCCATTCAGCTCTTCTGCAAGCCTTGGCAGATCCAGTAGTTATGTGCTAGCAGCTACTGCCTCACTACTCCCGGCTGTGCTCTGTGACATGACAGAGATGAGCCACATGTAGGAGAGATTTAATGGGCACTCTGCATAACTTTACTAGTTGACAGTCTATGCTTTTGGAAAAGGACGCATGTTGCTTAAGGCAGCTCCTATCCCCACCATGGATTCTGCCTGCTTGTCTGAACAAGTCTTCGGTGGAGGGTAGGGAGCAAGATGCATGTCCCAAAAAAGTTTCATCAATGCAGGGCCTGGAAGAACAGATGTGCTATTGTTACTACCTATTAGCATGTGTCCTTGACAAATTTTAAGCAGATCAACAAAACACATTCATTTTCTGAAGTTTCAAGCTCTACATTGTCTGCAGTATGTCATTTCTAGATCCAGACTCTAGACAGATGATACATTTTGCAAAATTATCTTCTTATACAAAAAACGGAAACTTATCTTAGTTAAACATAAGCACAGTGTATTTGTACTGCAATTGCAGGGGAATTAGTCACTGTATTATAAAGGGCAACTAAATAGTACACCTTTACTGCTCTTAAAAGGCTGAATACATTTATAAATAATCATTACAGGTCAGTGTAATTACTTACAATAGTTACAGCGTACTTTTTTAAATTAGAGTTATGAAATCAGGGAAAAGTGGCTGGTAAAATGAAACAGATTCAAATTACTGGAGTCTTATCAGGGAATGAACATCAAAATATAGGTCCGTTTCTGTTGTTTTTGGATAACAAACAAATTGTAGGTGCTTTTCCAAAACTATCCATATCTCTGGATCCTGTGAACTGTGACTAGAAAGCCCATGAAAATGGGTTCAAATTGATGAGATTTCTACTTCTTCCTGACTATGCTTGGACCCAAAATTAAGCACAAATAGACTCTCTTGTGATATTTTGGCCCTTTCAATATCTGATCCAACAAGAACCAAGATGTGTAAAAATGAACACACTAGATTTTTACAATCCAAACATCTGAATCCTGAAAAAAGTTTTGGCACCCATCCTTATGTTAATCAAGTCTGGTTCAGTAAGAGAGTAACGAGAACACTTGTGCAGCATAAGACTCATCAAGAATGCTATATGAAATACAGACCTTCTCAGCAATTTTGCTGAGCCTATACCCCTGACCACATGCCTGTCAAACTGCTCGTGTCATGCCGTTAGATTTGAGACCACACAAACTTGATTGTGTACAATTGCTATCATATAATACTCAGTAACATGATCCTATTGCTTCAATTACATGTAATGAAGTCTGGAGAAACTGAATTCTTGGTTTCCAGTTATACTTAGGGTTTAGATTTTCTTTCTCTTTCTTTCTGTTTGGTCAAAAGTCCATAGAGTATAAACTAACTTTTACAAAAATACTTATGTTGTGAATACTAAACACACCATCTATAGTTCAGAGTCTCCTCTATTTCGGCGTTGTTAACACTGGATTTCAATCATGGTCTTAAAGAAAAGCCAGTGATTAAAATCAGTGGAGCCACTCAATTCTATTCACCATTTTTTTAATATATATTGGCAGCTTATACTTGGAAATTAAGTCTCACAAAGGGAACTTGAAAATGTGACTCTCTGATATTTGTTTTGTTAGATATTATCTAGCAGATAAAGTCTTGCTTATTGCCAGGTCTTCTCTGCTCTTCTGATTGCAATCTCATTTCACTTGTCCTTGGCATGTCGTGTTTGCTATGACCTCCAGCTTGTTAAATATTCAGCAGAAAGTTTATGGACTTTCCCATAACCTTGATTAAAAGCCTGTTGGGAACCTGAATGCTGAAACAAGAACTTTATTCGGGAAGCAACTTGAGTGCTCCACGCTGATTTCTGTTCCACTCATAGCACTTATAATCAGCAGTCACAGGCATAAAGATGAGGCTAGAGGTAAAATATGGAGAGTCAATCTTTCCTTGTTTAATAGTTATTGTATTATCATGCTAAATTAGGCTTTTATCATGCAACCTGAAAGAGGATAAGTTGGTTCTTCACAGATCATGGAGAAATCGCTAATATGTTCCTCCTTGTAACAAAATAGAAAAAAAATTCCAACTACTATTCATTCTCAGGAATCCCAATGATTTACAGATCCAAAGAATATCTACATATGAGGATCATTTTAATTCACCCACCACCTTTGGAGTAGGATTTTACTACCATTTTGAACACATCACACTGCACAAAAAGTTTTCAGATTGGAAGTGCTTAATGTGCTCTTGAGTTAGTTCTAAAAATTCACCGATAACAGGGTTTTATAAGGCTACATAAGCAACAAGTTGTGAACAAAATTCCTCATTATATAGTACAATGAAACAGAAACTGAAGCCATTTCTTCACAATAATAAGATATAATAATACTTGGCACTTTTATAGAGCTTTTCAACTCTGAAGAGCCTGGCAAGCATTAATCAAACTTCACCACAATCCATAACACTCTACTTTTATTCTTCCCCAAATACACAATGAAGGTAATTGAGACACAAATGAGGTGACTGGTTCAAGGCTGCAAACTGATGTTGAAGAGACATTATTAGACTCAGGATTTTCTATCTCTGTCACATGTCAGCCCATTAAACGACAATTCCTGAAATGAAATGAATTTCAAAATGTAAGAAAATAGAAAGTGCATTTTGTGTTTCATTAATGACCTTTTATTTAATCTCCTATGAATTGGGGTGAGTTGATATAAATACACACAAGCACACACTGAGATTATACCTAACTATAATCTCTCTCTGTCTCTGTCTCTCTCTCTCTCTCACATACACACACGGAATATCCAAGGGCGAAATTTATTATGTTCTTTTGACAAACACACGTTGAGCAGCTTCAAACAGCTATAGTCTAACAAAAAAACCCAACAATTTAAATTAGAGTTTTCTGTAGTGGTGATCATCATAGCACATAAAATTTAATCCTGCAATGACTTATCAACATGCCCAGATTTATACATTATCTGGAGTCCCATTCTGTTTAGCAGGGACTATGCCTAGAGTGTAAATTTAAGTATGCACATAAGTCTTTGCAGGATCACGACATGAACACTGAATAGGTAAACAGTCTGGTGTAGATCCACCATGGACTTCACTCAGCCTGCTGCTCTTTGCTTGCAATTACAAAGTAGTGTGTATTTTTATTTTTACTTAAGTAAGGTCAGTTATGGTGGAAAAGTATTAGCATCCACTGGTATTTGTCACTGAAATATTTTCTCTCTTCTTCAAAATGTGGAATTTGCCCTCTTGAAAATCTCCCTGGCAAGTGGTGAAGATTCAGTTCTGAGCAGTTAGAGATAATATTTATAAAATTTGTCCGTCTACACAGTTAGATAGATAGAGAATTATACACCCATATTACATATCTATGTAGTTACAGACATACAGAGAGGATTTGAATACAATGCCCTTTCCAACCTTAAATTACAGCAGCACTACCAGCAGTTCTATAATTTTACCTCTAAAGCAGATTTTCAATAAGCAATGCAGGAAATGCAAAAGTAGCCAAATTATATATAATTATTTTATACAGTTGTGTTATGAAACCTTCCATTGACTCCCTCTAGAAATGTAACATTTTGTTTAATGATTTTTTAAATAATTTATTTTGCTAAACAACTTTCCATTTCTGTAATAAAATCTGCCAAGTCTGTAACAGAGATAATATGGAAAAATTAAAAGAAAAAAGAAAAAGTAAAAGGAATTTACTTGCAAAAGGCATAACTTGATGGAGCTCATTTACATAGAGACATTTCAGATGGAATAGTCAACCACTTGCATTCCATTATTACTTTCAATACTATTAAAACAAAAAATACAACATTGTGTATGATGGTATTTAGTGTCAGGTTAGAAAGAGTTTAACATTGCTGGCTGCTACAATCAAGCATCCACCAGATAAGTCTGTATTAGACAAAGAAAAGGGAGTGACGAATAAACTTAAGGTGGCCCGACACGTCACATTACAAAACTGTTTTCAGGTGCTTTTAACTGTGCCAAATTAACATACTTGGGCTGAAATTTTCTGCCTCAGGCTCAATTTTTTTTTTGTAATGGTTCAGCCATTACTCAGAATGAGGTACAGGGAAAATACATCGGTTTACCCATGTTAAAAAAAATGCCTATCGTCATTTCATTCAGAAGCTCTAGTGCCTCCATGATTTGGAACAGGGATTTAAAATTTCTCAGGGAGGTCTCACTGATACAGTAAGGTACCTTTTGCTGTTTTTGTGAAAAATTACCCACATTTGGGTATGATATAAACCACCGAAAAATACCAGTTCACACATGCTCAGTAGAGACTTATTAGAGATTGGCACCTAAATCCTCTACAGATTCCATCTTCACTGAGAATGATCTAACTCTTCACACCTCCTGTCTACAAGTGGAACGCACATTCATAATCCCCCACAGCAACTGAACACTTCAATCCTTAGCGCTGCAGAGGCTAAGCAATTGCTCCTCCTGGTTGTCAGGGGCCACAGGAATGTTCCCCAAGTTGGATCCCAGAAGTGTGGATGAGGAGGAGGAAGCTTAAGAATGTAAGAATGACCATACTGGGTCAGACCAAAGGTCCATCTAGCCCAGTGTCCTGTCTTCCGACAGTGGCCAATGCCGGGTGCCCCAGAGGAAATGATCAGAACAGATAATCATCAAGTAAATCATCCTGTCGCCCATTCCCAGCTTCTGGCAAACAGAGGCTAAGGACACCATCCCTGTCCATCCTGGCTAATAGCCATTGATGGACCTATCCTTCATGAAATCATCTAGTTCTTTTTTAACTCTGTTATAGTCTTGGCCTTCATAACATCCTCTGGTAAGGAGTTCCATAGGTTGACTGTGTGTTGTGAAAAAATACTTCCTTTTGTTTGTTTTCATTTGATGACCCCTAGTTCTTGTGTTATGAGAAGGAATAAATAACAGTGCCTTATTTACTTTCTCCACACCAGTCATGATTTTATAGACTTCTATCTTATCCCCCTGTAGTGGGGCAGTCACTTCATTCCGGCCCTGAAAGGGTTAAAAGACAGCCCCTGGAGAGGGCTGGAGCTGAGAGCCAATAAGAATAGGCTGATTGGGAAGGCAGCCACAGCTGGGGCCACAGCCAATTAGAAGACAAATGGCCCTATGTCAAACAGATGGTTACGGATTAATGTCTCTTTTACCTGTAAAGGGTTAAGAAGCTCAGTAAACCTGGCTGACACCTGACCAGAGGACCAATAGGGGGACCAGATACTTTCAAATCTTGGTGGAGGAAAGTCTTTGTTTGTGCTTTTTGTTTTGTCCATTGTTCGTTCTCGGGACTGAGAGGGATAGGACATCATTCCAGGCTTTCCCAATCTTTCTGAATCAGTCTTTCATGTTTCAAAATTGTAAGAAATAGCCAGGCAAGGCGGACTAGTCTTATGTTTGTTTTCTCAACTTGTAAAGGTTCTTTTGCTGGAAGGATTTTTACCTCTGTTTGCTGTAACTTTGAATCTAAGGCTAAGGGGAGGGGGTCCCTCTAGTCTATATGAATCTGAGTACCCTGTAAAGCATTTTCCATTCTGATTTTACAGAGATAATTTTTACTTTTTCTTTCTTTAATTAAAGGCTTTCTTTTTAAGAACCTGATTGATTCCTCTTTGTTTTAAGATCCAAGGAATTTGACTCTGTGTGAAGCCTCTCAAGGCAACCCAGGGAGGGGAAAGTCTGGGGGGGAAAGGAGGGGGATGGTTCATTTCTCCTTGTTTTAAGACCAAAGGGGTTTAGCTTTGGATTCCCCAGGGAAGGTTTTGGGGGAACAGAAAGTGTGCCAGACACTAAATTCTGGCTGGTGGCAGCGTACCTGACCTAAGCTAGTAATTAAGTTTAGAAGTGTTCATGCAGGTCCCCAATTCTTATACGCAAGTTCAAAGTGGGGAAAAAACCTTGACACCCTATAAAAGGGCTGTGAGCCAGGAGCTGGGTCAGTCTCTCTCTAGCTCTTGGGAGAGAAAGACATGGGGAGCTCAGGGAACAGAGCAGGGCTGGGGAAAGGCCAGAGGAGCTGGGGAGCTCCATCTTGGTAAATCCCCAGACTACAGGCCTCGCTAAAGGCCAAAACAGGTACTGGGGTTGCAAAGATGCAGCCTGAGGTTAGGCAGAGGCTGCAAGTCCAACCCACCCCTTGCCAATGGTGAGTGGCTTACAGACTGCAGTCTGCCCCAGTGAGAGGGGGCTAGATGGTGACTGGCAGTAGCCACTGAAGCAAGGTGGGTGAGAGGGTTGGGCAGTGGTCTCCAATCTTTTTTGTGTGGCGAGCACCAGACGACGAGCCATGGGAGGACCATGGCGGCAGATGAGCATCTGCCGAAATTCTGCCAAGTGGCAATGTCAATAGGCATCGCCACCAAAATGCCACTGAGAAGCAGGAGCTTCCAGTGGCATCGCTGCTGAAATACTGCAGAAAATTGGCATTTTGGCGGCAATGCCTCTGGATGACGCACCTTGTCGGTGGCATTTCGGCAGATGCTCGTTCGCCGGCCAGTATGCAGGTGCACTTAGACGCCCCGGCGGGCGCCATGCGCCCGTGGGCACCATATTGGGGACCCCTGGGGTTAAGGATTCCCCTGAGAGGGGAGACCTAGAGCATTGTGGGGTACTGCTGGGGCAGAACCCCGAAGTAAAGGGCACTGGGGTCCAGGAGGGACTCAGGGGCCTAAGGCAGGTGAGGAGGTGGTTTGTATGCTGGAGAGCTAATTCTCAGGATAACCAGCAGGAGGCACCACACTGGAGAGTCTCACTTCACTACACCCCCCTTAGTCGTCTCTTTTCCAAGCTGAAAAGTCCCAGTTTTATTAATCTCTCCTCACATAGAAGTCATTCCATGCTGCTAATCATTTTGTTGCCCTTTTTTGAACCTTTTCCAAGTCCAATATATCTTTTTTGAGATGAGGCAACCACATCTGCACGCAGTATTCAAGATGTTGGCATACCATGGATTTATAAAGAGGCAACATGATATTTTCTGTCTTATAATCTCTTTCTTAATGATTTCCAATATTCAGTTTGCTTTTTTGACTGCCGCTGCAGAGTGGATGTTTTCAGAGAACTATTTACAATGACTCCAAAATCTTTTTCTTGAGTGGTAACAGCCAGTGTAAACCCCATCATTTTATATTGTGATGGGGCAAGGCCAGATGGCTACACTAAAGTACTGAGAAACAGGTATGTTAGCCCCAGGCTAAACAAATCCCTAGGAGCATGGTAACCAAATGGCAGTTGCTCCAGCTTAATCAAGGCACCTGGGGCCAATTAAGATCTTTCTAGAAGGCAGTGGAGATAGCTACATTGATTAGAACACCTGCAGCCAGTCAAGGCAGGCTAATCAGGGCACCTGGGTTTAAAAATGAGCTCATTTCAGTTTGTGGTGCACGTATGAGGAGCTGGGAGCAAGAAGCTGAGAGGATGTGCTGCTGGAGAACTAAGGAGTGCAAGTGTTATCAGACACCAGGAGGAAGGTCCTGTGGTGAGGATAAAGAAGGTGTTTGGAGGAGGCCATGGGGAAGTAGCCCAGGGAGTGGTAGCTGTCATGCAGCTGTTACAGGAGGCACTATAAACAGCTGCGATCCACAGGGCCCTGGGCTGGAACCCGGAGTAGTGGGTGGGCCCGGGTTCCCCCCCGCCAAATCTCCCAACTCCTGATCAGACACAGGAGGAGCTGACCCAGATTGTGGATTCCACAAGAGAAGAATATCACTGAGGTGAGCAAGTCTACCAATAAGTGCAGGACCCACCAAGGTAGAGGAGGAACTTTGTCACAATATGTATAGTTGGGATTATGTTTTCCAATGTGCATTACTTTGTATTTATCAGAGACCTGACTTGACTACAGAGGAGTGAGAAATAGGGCAAAGGAAAAGTGGCAGGAGTTTGGTAATTAGAGGAGAATTAGGATGTGGGTTGGAAGCAGGAGCCAGAGGGGGATACAGGGGCAAAGGCAGAAGACAAGGAAGTGAAAGGAATAAGGTGATGGGGGTGAGGGTCAAGAGCAGTGAGGGTGAGCACTAGCAAGAAGAGGAGACGTAGTCAGCAGCAGAGGGAGGAAGACACGACAGAAGCCAGGGAGTGGAAAGAATAGGGACAAGGGCTAGAGCTGAGAGGAGGAGAGGGGAAGCACAGGAGTCAGAGAGGGATGATAGCAGTAGGAGAGACAGGGAGACGCTTGGGGGGGTACAGTAGCCAGAGTCTGTAAAAACTAGAGAACAACTCCCTTGGCATTATATCTGAGTCTCAACATTCTTGTGCTATCCTGTAAATTGTTGTGAAACCCGCTGGCAATATATGTGCCTCACCCCCACACACACACAATTCCCCCAATGGCAGGTTCACATAGAAGATAACAGCCTTATATTACATCTACTGAGTTAAACCAAGAAGCAGATACCAAGCCTGACAGTAATCCATAAGAGGAGGTCAATATGGTTCCACATAATAATTTTCTTTTTTCAGTTTTTAAGTTTTAAAAGAAATTTAGGAAATTACATAAAACAAACTACAGTAAAAGAATGTTAAGGCTGCAAAGTCAAGCACTCAAAAGTGAAGAACTACCAAAATTGAGACTGCCTATGCGATCTGGTGTGAATGCTTTATGATACAGTCCTCCATTACAGGATCACTTCTCCCCCTCTGCCCCCACAACCCCTGCCTCATTCAGTGCACAGGATGGACCTGATCTGGAAATATTTAAGGAAGGAGACTGCTGTCTGTTGAACTCCTCCTACCTCATTTGTTGCAGAAGTCAGCAGGTGTGTAGTGAAGGCGACAGGGGACTGCAATAAGATAACAGACTGTCTCACAGAAAAAGTAGTTGCATGCTGCCCTGCACAAATGGATTCTATATCTCTGCTTGTGCCCCAAAGTTCCTATAAAGTTCTATTCAAGTGAGTTAAACCAAACTTTTTACAGGTGGTTACTAATTGTATGTTCCTCATTTTCTAGGTGTCCAACTTAAGCCTCTGGTGTCTGCTTTGCGGAAGTCCCGAGCCCTCATGGATGTAGCTGAAGTCAATGGGACCTGAGCTTTGAATGTATAAAGTACTACATAATGCTAAGTACTCTGAAAAAATCAGCTCTTCATCTTTCTCATTGGGCACCCAAAATTAGTGGACACTGACCTTAATCTCTCTGTGCCTCAGGTCCCCATCTGAAAAATGAGGATAATAATAGACTATCACTTCACGGCAGTATTATGAAAATAAATTAATGTTTGCAAAGCACTCAGATTATAGTGATGAGCACCACAGACAAATCTATGGGGAAATCAACAATTCTCTATGTAGACCACAGCTTGAATAAATAAGGCATGGAGTCATATACTGAAGAATGAAAATAAAACATATTGAATAGCTGTTCATTCAATGAGCATCATCCATCTTGTGCACTGAATGAGGCAAGGGTCCTGTGGAAAAAATAATATGTGATCATGTAATTGAAGAGTGTATTATAAAACATATATGCACAAGGGAGCAAAACAAAAGTTGCACAGGCCATCTTAACTCTGAAATTTCTGCTCTTTTGACTACTTGACTTTGCAACGTTTATGTTTTTTAAAAACTTTTAATGTAATAAAGGTATAATTCAGCCTTATTGTGGGGGCTATTATGTACCCTCAGCCTTTGCTGAAATGAATGAATGTGAAATGAAAAGCCAAACAAAAGCAACTTTTATAACAAAGAAGGCACATCAGAAACACCTTTTCTTTTCAAAACTCTGCAAGAAGAAAGGCATCTGGCTTGGTAAACAGAAGCTATCTGCCACTCACTCCAAGCACTAATGGTGTTGTTTGTTAAAGTAATGGAGTTATGCCATTAATTAAATACCAGTATACAGTGCAAATTTTCCTCTGATTCAGACCAATATATTTTCCTTCCCCAAGTAGGCCAGTACTTATTGTAATGAAAGACCTCAAGACACAAAAAGGAAATGCTGCAGTGGAGTGTGATGTTCTGGCAGAATGAAGCTACAATGCAATAACTCTAAGATATACATGGATTTGAGCTGTTCCCATAATAAACAGACCCTATTTGGTGAAAACTGTGGCTTTGAGTGGGTGAGAAGGCCCTTGCACACTAGCAGCAACTCCCAGACACTGTGACAGCACGTGCAATACCTCTGTGAAATACAGGCCTTTACAATACCCTTTAGCAAATTGCAGTGTGGGCTACTCCCAAGGTGGACAAATATTTGTTCTTCTGTCTCCTTGGTTTCTAATACTGCTGGTGGTGCTAGAGTCAGATAGCAGTTGGTAGGTGTCAGATGCTGTGGTGATGGGCACAGAGTGAAAACCTAAATAGGAATTCTCTATCCTACACAGAGAGAGAAATGGTCACTGTATGCCAAGAGCAGAAGAGCATCACAGAAGTGATTGTGAATGCAGGACAAAGAGCTTTAACACTGAACTTTATCTAAATATCATGGTGGTCTCAAAACAGAAAAGAATCTTAAGTAATATGCTCTCCACATATCAACAATAGGCAGAGTTGGGAATACAATTTAAGCCTGCAGAAAAAAATATTTCTTTTGTGGCTTTAAGATGGACCCATGTCTTTGCCATGATATGTTTTTCTGTGTGCGGTCGATAGATTATTCCAGGAACATCTAAAAATGCCCATATTTTGAATACTCTGTTGTATAAACAGAGCATTTAATTGCTCCCAGTGAGATTCTGTGTTCATAGAACATTCATTATCCCATCTTACCTACACTATTATTCTATAACAAAGGATGCATACTCATTAAACATATATTACTAGAAGCACAATGAATGAAGTATTTTTTTCTATTGCAGTGGACCATAAAATAACAAGCTGCCATAATCAACCAGTTTACAGTGTACGTGGATTATTCATATTTGCATGTTCCACATTTAGAGAGACAACAGCCTATTAATTCAATTAAATTATTATTAATTTCCAAAATATAAAACTTGTGTTATTCCTTCTTAGAAACATTATCAAGCAGAAGACAGCAAATGTTCAATAATGACCTAGAGCACAGATGATCATATGAATTAATGGATCATCAACATTCATGAGTGTGCTCTAGTCACATAAGATGATGTGACCTGGACATTGGACATCATATTAAAAGTCAGGCATTATATTAAGAATCAATTAAGAATGAATCCTCTTCTACAGACAAATACTGTACTTTTCTGTTTCTCACTAGGAACATTACTACGCTGCTGTTAAACACCCACAGCTGGCCTATGTCAGCTGACTTCGGTCCGTGAGGCTCAGACTGAACATCTATACAACATTCTGGGCTGGAGCAATTATAGGCCCTGCAGCCTGATTCCTGAGCCAGCCACAGGCATTTAATTGTAGTGTAGACATGCCCTGAGGGACTGCTCCAAAATCCATTGCAGTCATAGTGATGACTCCCATTGACTTCAATGAGCTTTAGTTCAAGTCCCAAAGGATTAAATCTTAAGGTAAACTAAACAAAAAAGTAGATATTTCTGGGCTGATCAGCTTTAGTAGAAAACAAACAGTACAAACACTAAGTTTTTGTTATATTTGATACATTACTTTGTTGTTATTCCACAGTAAAACCCTGGAGTATTTTTCTAACTTAGAACAGAAAAGTACCTTCAGTATAATGTAAGACTATCTAATACAGAAAATAAACCAGTTAAAAATCACATGAACAACCCCTTAAGAGGCAATGAAAAGTATTATCTCCACAGCTATAGCATTTCTAGTTAATAGTTGCTGTTCACCTGCAAATCATGTATCCCATCGGAATCCACTAAACGATTTTATAGTATATTCCTTCTTCACATAATGAAAGAACCAAGCCTTTTTCTGTGCGTGTGCTGCAGCAAATTTTTGACGTAGTTAACAACCATTTAGGTTTCAAGAATGTAACTTAAAGTTATAATACTATATTGCTGGTGTCCTATTACCATTCCTTAGTGCCTAGCACTGCTCTGTGAAACTTTTAATTACAAACCCCAAACGCAAGAAACCTCTTTTGTTTCAAGTTTTGTTACCAACTCAATCTATATCTGATGAAATGTTAATGAACCTTTTGAGCAGATGTAGGCCCATTTTCAAGCAACTCTGGACCAATTTATTTTATTGTTTGATGTCCAAATTGTGCAAAATCTCAGATTTTGAAAGACTCAGTAAAAGCTAGGTGAAAAACTCAGTGGTTTGACTGAGGTTTGCTTTGAATTTGTGTTTCAGGTCCAAGTGAACCTATACTGGGAACCTTCAGGGGTGGAAGTCCTTGCAGATCAAAAAGGCAAGTGAGTCAAGGCAATTGTGTTTCACGTACATCTGAGTACTGTGGTACTCCAGCTCTACACCCATGTAACTGGTGTAAAAGTGAAGTATCACAGTGGTCAATCTACCCTAACTCAGGATTGATCAAGTTAAACATGCAAAATAATTTTCTTCAGCACAAGGGATTGCAAATATTACAGCACTATTGTGAGTATAACTAGTCAAATACCACACATATATATTCAGTAATATGAATCACATTTGGCCTTCAGTTACAAAAGTGCAGCCCTATTAATTTTAATGGCATTGCACTTAGGGGCAGAATATGATCTATATTACTGTACATACAATTTGTGTTGTCTGTTCTACATAGGCAATCTTTCCCTTCTCTCATACTGTGTGCATGTGTGTATAGAAAAATATAAAGCTGCAGTAACACAGGGTTTCTACAGCAGGATAAGATTATTGGCACCATTTAGGGATCATTGAGCCTCATTTCATACAAAAATGATGTCTGTCTGCAGCCCATTTCTGTAGTTGCTTTTCAGAGTGCAGTAGTGGCTAGGGAACTGAGAGAATACAAATGCGACATTATCATTTGATCTACAGCAGTTTCTTAAAATTGCAAATCTTCCAACAAGAACTCTCATGCATACCTAACACTATCTTCATTAGATAATTACTCATCATAAATCAGCACAGGCTGTAGTCTGATATTCTGTTCAGCATTCCAGTTGCATGGAGGATTCTTGTGAAACTGGAGTTAAATATTCTTTAAAACAATTTTCATTGTTCAAAACTCTGTGTGTGTGGCAGGGGAGTGTTATTTAAGGATAGTATGTTGTGAAGCTCATAGGAAACTGCCTTTGTATCTTGCAGTAAATCAGTGTAAACTGTGTTATTATGAAGTTATTTGCAGAGGTATGCTGCAAAATCTTGTATCTTAACAATCATTTCTTGGACCTAGAGATAACAGAGTGGTGAACAAGCTGGAACTGCAGTTGGGGACTGGTATTGAGGTTAATGAGGCCTTTCATCTTTAGGACACTGGTTTGACTCCATCCCTGTAATGAGTGATGTTCCCTACCTAATTAGACACTATGGAAATGAGCCTGGTGGCAATGCTCCAGTTCACTGTGGACATTCACAAGACCCAACACCATAAATAGCACTAAAGTAGCAAACTTGTCCCAGGGCCCAAAGAGGCTCCACTAAGACTTCTCTCCTAGAGATATTCCCTAAAATCATTGCAGAGGCATCCATCGGCATGGGAAATATGTATGGCTGCCTCTAATCTACCTGTTCTGTTGATAAATAAGAGGTTTTCCGCCTACGGGGCTATCAACACCTCTCGTTAGCACAAAACTCACACAATTTATCTTTTTCATATTTAAGAGGTTAGGGTTTCTTGTGCAGATTACTGACTAATATGAAGAAGGCCTGCCTATGAGATGAGTTGTTTTTAAAGTCTACCTTGCTAAGTATAGAAGCATTATCTTCACATACTTGGAGATACAAGGTGTCATGTGTTTTACAGGTAGAGCCACAAGTATATTATAATGAGTCATCATTTTACCTAACAAAATTGCCTCATCTAAAAGTAAGCTACGGTATTTACAATGCACCTTTAGCTCTAGTCTGTGCAAAAGTAACTTCCTCCTATTTTCTTAATTTTCTCACATATCTTAAGTGGAAGACATACAGCAGATACCTATTCTGTGCAGCCGTTTTCTTGGTCTGGTGTGTGCAAATAGCAACAGTGGAATGAGCAACAGGGTTTTGAAATGTATATGCAAAATATTTTCTGGGATAGAGGCAGTGAATGCAAATCTACTCTACTTACCCAGTTCCATGGTAGGACTAGGGCAAGAAGGAGGTACTTTTACTGTGTGCCATTCTCAGACACACTGTCAGAAAATGGGTATTTTAGAAACAGATAGCACAACAATGAAAACAATAGTCATAGGAGGAATCACATTATCCACAACATGGTGGAGCTATGCATTTGTTTGTTTGTCTTTGGAAAAATTAAACTATTCTTCTATTGAACTTCTGGAGCTGAACCCTTAGCCCTAATTGCAGCTGAGGGTTTAGACAGCACAAAACAGCTGGAAATCTTCTCTACAGAGCCATCTAATGATTTTTCCTTGAAAAAGAGGAATCCTTGGATAGTGCAAAGCTGGTGTAGCTGGGTCTGTGCCATCTCTTTTGACACTCCCTAGAGCTCTGGGATGGATTCCATAAGCTATGGCATTTGATTATAGATTAGCAAGCACAATATTGATCTCCCTGAGGATTTCTTCTTTCCATCCTAAAAATTTACATCTATAGCACTGGCCATCCTCCTTTTATAAACACTAAAGCAATTAATTAATTTTATTATTTTAGCAATACCTATATTTTCCATCAATAAAATGTCCCCAGACATCTCTCAAAGCTGCTGGTTCCTCTTTCATACATATCTTGCTACTAATATACATATATATATATTTGGTCTCAATATCGGATACCTTTCCATGTGCCTCTCTCACCCTTTCTTACCTTTTGCACTTCCTTGTTCATTTCCAATGACCCCTCTTTGCTTAGAATGTATTTACTTCTAAGTGGCAGCATAATCCTTCAACATCCATTATTTTATCGTTGAACATACTCCATTTCTCTCATTGTCCTTTTCCTCCCATTTTATTTATCTCATTTTATTCCTTTCAGCAGCTCTGGTTTTCTTCCAAACTTTTTTCTGAGGAAGCAGAAAACCTGATTTTTCATCTTTCTGGTCCCACTTTAGGTCTAGTGACCAATCCAACAGATTATCTTCTATCTCCATCTTCTGTACTACTCAGATTTAAAGTCAATTGTTACTTTGTATGGGATTTATTTTTACATATGCATGGAGGCTGTCGTGATCTCTCTCTTGATGTTATACTTTCCATTTAATAGCCAAATTCAGCTGCATCTCCTGTTGCATCAGGGTATTACCTAGTTTGTTTTAGCAGTTGTAATTGCAACCAATAGTTGTAATAGTTTATGGCTCAATAGTTCTAATTATTAATAGTTCCATGGTTCTTTTTAATTATTGTCACTCTCTTATCAGCTGCTCTATTTAACCAATTGCCTCTGGCACCTATCACCATAATCTAACCTCACTAATTTTGAGATAGAGAGTGTTCCTATAGTGCCCATCCCCATACTTCCCAAGTGCTGATTCTAGCCCCCCTGTAGGACTTCACTCCTATCTGTTATTTCTCAGATTTAGTTTGGAAATAAGACTTCTGCTGTTCTCACTGATTTCTATTTCTTTTAAACAGAGGCAGAGTACAGGGTTTGGAAGAAGCTGAGGATGAGGCCAGAGAAGCAGATGGGACCACCGAAAGTTGGAGCAAGGGAAAGGATTTGAGGAAGCAGAGACAGGTGATAGGAGCAGGAAAAGATGAAGATGATACACAAACCTTTAAAATCTGCTGCGTGCACCAATTTCTTTTTTGCAATGCATGCTGGTTCCTAGTCTACTTGATGTCAAGCATAGCGCAGAAAGTCTTTCTGAGAACAGTGTTTCCCTGTTCCCTTAATCTTGTTTGCAGGACCTCCAGTACACTTCTTTCTATCTATGACACTGAACCAAGAGTACACACGAAAAATATTTCCCATCAACATCTGCCAGAAGTTCAACGATCTGTAACAAAGTCGATTCCTACCGTAGATTGTAAGATAGGCCATTTGAGATGAAGAATCAGAAGAATTGTACCATTATCTGCATTTCTAAATGTATTTATACAAGAATCATTGTGGCATGTGCTGCTACCTAATCACAACCATCTCTTTTAGTTTAAGTCCATTATACCTCAGACACATTTTCTTGTGATATATATAGAAATATTTGAAAAAGTAGAAAAAGAATAAAGCAGAATAAACAGACACAATAGAACAATTGGCCAATAACTTTCCATTCTCACTGGCTTTCAGTACTAAAGTAGGAAATAAATTAAAGTGAGAACACACACACATGAATCAGCATCAAAATTTTCCCAATTAAAGTATCCAGTTCATATGCATTGAAAGGTAAAAGAATACTTTCCCGTCAGTTCCTCCTGCTCTTTTCTAACTTTCCAGCGCTGACCCTTTCCTGTCAATGGCCCTGACTCACAGAAAAAACAGCTCCTCGACTCTCACTCTGCTCCAGAATTGTTCTTTACCAGTGGCTGTATAATGGTTAGCATAATGAACGTGTGCATAACAGACATTTGCTGACTCTGTTAGCTCATACTGCAGACACGGTTCTCCAGTTCTAATTCTAATGTCTGTTGCCTCTCACTATTGATTCCCTTTCTAGAAATTACTAGCTTTGATAAAAAGTGTTCATCGCCGATAACTGAAGATAATTCTTTCACTGGCACCCAAGTTTAAAAAAAAAAAGGAACACAGACTTCCACATCACACAAATGGTATAAAATAGGATGGTTAGGTGGTTGGTTCAAACAAATGTAATACAACAAAAGCAACACTGTTGTTACAGGTAGATGTATCATAGCTTCTATAGCAGAATAACTTTCTTGGCTATTACATTAGTCCTCTTAATCTGGAGTTCCCTACACAGTAATTTACACATATATACACTTTCCCACAAGCACCTCTGTGATGGGAGGCAAAAGCTAAGCAGATAACCAGAAGAACAGGGATGAAACTGAAACTTTAGTTCAGGATTTCAAGGCAAACCCCTTATTCTTACAAAATAGTTTTACTGGATTTTAATACCCTGACAGAGCCAATAGGACTTTCAAGTTTTGAAACTGGAGACCTACCCTGAAAAAGAAACTTTGTGAAAATAGAATGGTGGGGTTCCATAACCCTTGTGTCATTGATTTCCACATTAAAGCCTGGTCTACACTAGTCTGTTATTTTGGAATTAGCCAAGTTAATTCAGAAAAAAAAAAAAGATTCTGTCCACATGACCAAACCGTTTTTATTTTTGATTTAAAGGGCTCTTTAATCCGATTTCTGTACTACACCTCAGCAAGTAAAGTAGCATTTAAATTGAAATCGCAATCCCGAGTTAAAGGTATTGTGGATGCAATTCGACATTATTGGCCTCAGGGAGCTATCCCAGAATGCTCCCTTGTGACTGCTCTGGACAACACTCTCAACTCCGATGCACTAGCCAGATGGGCAAGAAAAGCCCCGGGAACTTTTGAATTTCATTTCCAGTTTGGTCATCATCAGCACAGGTGACCATCAACACAGTCTACCATCACAGGTGACCATGCAGAGTCCACTATCACAAGAGATCATGCAGTCCCAGATTTGCAGATGAGCTCCAGCATGGTCCGAATGGGAGGTACTGGATTTCATTACACGTTGGGGAGACAAATCTGTTATGGAAGAACTATGTTCTAAAAAAAAGGAATGCAAACATGTATGCTAAAGTCACCAGGGCCATGATGGAAAGAGGCTACTCCAGAGACACAGAGCAGTGTCATACAAAAATCAAGGCACTCAGGCAAGCGTACCAAAAAGCCAGGGAGGTGAAAGGACGCTCTGGGTCACAGCCCCATACATTCTGCTTCTACTGTGAGCTGCATACTGCCTGTTACAGCTATCCCCCTATTCCATTTTGTTTCTTACAGCTGCCCCCATACTTCATTTTATTCTCCTCCTGTGGCTGCCCCTTCCCTGGCTGTTAAGTTGTTTACCAGGGCCACTGCCCTTCTCAAAGGGAGGGCCCCTTAAAGTTGTTTACCAAGAGCCATTCTCAAAGGGATGGCACTGTGCTAAGTGGACCACTGCCTGTTCAAAGGTTAGTCCTGTTATCACTTGTTAAACCTGGCTCTGGTGTAGGTAGGCAATTGTCCAGAGCTGCAAGACCTATTGTGTTTTTAAGATCTTGCATGAGTCATAGGCCTCATGTGCTTTTGATCACCTACTGCACAGGACTCTGCCAGACATGTTCTCTGTGCTCACCTTACAGTTTGTCCCTGCCCCTTCTCCCCTTGTGAAGAGGAGCCAATCAAAAGTACTGGCAGAACTGCCTGAGTTTGCCTTTAAAAACAGACATTTTTAAAACTAAGATCAGAAAGGTTCCCGCATTGCTGCCTGGTCTGATCAGCCAGGGGTTCTGGGGGTTCCTTTCTCCGCTCTCGTTTTATTTTGAGCATACTCCTGTTTTTTGAAACCCCCCCCCCCACGAAGACGAATTGCTGCCTGAGAGATCTCCTGATTATTGAGACCGTACCTAGCTTCTTGTTCTTGATCTGCTTTTACCTCTGCTGCTTTCTTGGAGGCTGGTAGAATCCTCTGTGAAACTTCTATACTTTATTTTATTTATTTAGCTGCTGCTCTGTTTCCCCAGCAACACAGACTCAAGCTTAAACCTTGTTCTGTGTCTTAAAACCTCTTTTAAATTCCGCAGCACTTGCTGCTAAATAAGCCTGTGCTGCTGCTAAGCTTCCTTCCTGTACTTCTGGCTGCCAGCTTGCAGCCCGCCACTGCTGCTAAGGTGCACCTATTAGAATCAGGTCTTAGTCTAAGATAAGTTGTAATTTCATTTTGCATAGCTGTGGTTAAGTTAGTTTAGAGAATGTTTGTATTCGTGCTCTGTAAAGTTAGGTTTAAAAAAAATTGTTGCATTGTGTTCTGTTACTTGCTAATTTGTGTAGTCTTGGTTAAGTAGATCATAGATAAGATTTTGCTTGTTCTGTATAATTGTGTTAAGTCTGTCTTCCCGCTGCCCCCAAAAACCTCAATTGTATTACTGAAGTCTAGCACAAAACCCATTGATTACCCTTTTTTTTTCTCTCTAAACACACCTCACATTTTACATTTACATTACTGTGACACATTTACCATACTGTTAGTTGGCTATATGCTCTGTGACACACCCTTTACATAGAAAAGTTAGCTACTGTTACATTTATACTTCAGTGTTAATTGGTTACCAACTGTATTGTACCCCACTGTATTGTACCCCACTATTGAAACCCCCTATACTATTTGCTAAAAGAAACCCCTCCCCAATTGTCTACCTTAACAAACCCCATACCCCTCACTATTGAATTTCCCCTGTTTTTTTGCATTTTCTTAATCAAGTTTATTTTGCACCCCACCTGTGTGGTAATTGCTCCCCAAGATCCCATATACCCGCTGGCAGGGACACATACAATTATGGGGGATGACACCACCACTACCTCACCACTGTCCATGGACACCTGCACGGGGGAAGTTGCACGGAGCAAGGAGGAAGAGTCATTGGAGGACGAAGAGAAGGAGGAGGACAGTGCACAGGTAGCAAGTGGGGAATTTGTTCCCCCTCCAGCCAGGAACTATTCTTAACGCTGGAGCCAATAGCCTTCCCCCACTCCCAACGCGGACTCCCGGACCATAACCCTAGAGAAGGTACTTCTGGTGAGTAAGAGCCTGATCAGAGCCACACAGTGGCGGGGGGCGGGGCGCGGAACCCAGCCATGCTGGGCTGTTCGCATCTAGTTTAAAGAGCTCATCCCTGCTCAGAGCCTCATCAGAGCTACGCGGTGGGTGCCGGGTGGGCGGGGATGTTGTGTGACGCAATTGTCCCAGAAAGCCCACAGGCCCTCCTTTTATATGGCAAACCCACCAGGCATTGCTTGCTATGGAAAAGGGAGCCCAGCAGTTTGAAAGCATTGAAATGAATGTAGAAGCAGAACCCTGCATGCCCCTAGACTGCCTGCAAGCTGAATTCTGTTGCCTGGCCGTGTGTGATGGCTTACTCACACCAAAGTGTTCCCTTTGTTCTCTTAAATGTATCTTTCAAAATACTATCCTCCCTTTTTCTCCTCCCGCAGGTGCAAATGTTTCAACATGGCCCTTATCTACACAAATGTGTCTGAGGTATAATGGACTTAAACTAAAAGAGATGGTTGTGATTTGGTAGCAGCACAAGCCACAACGATTCTTGTATAACTACATTTAGAAATGCAGATAATGGTACAATTCTTCTGACTCTTCATCTCATATGGCTGGGTGTGTCTTACTATCTCAGTTCACGATGGCCAAAAAATGGCAGGGAATCATTGCCTTCTGTAGCTTCTACGGGAGCCCAGGACCAAAAACATGGAAAAATTAGCTACCGATGCAAGAGTGGGAGAGTAGAGTTTGCAGCGGAAGCTGTGTGGCTCAGTTCACGATGGCTGAAAAATGGCGGGGAATTGTTGACTTCTGTAGCTTCCACAGGAGCCCAGGATAGACAACATGGAAAAATTTGCTAGCACTGTGCTGCTCAGTTCACAGTAGCCGAAAATAAGGCAGGAAATGGTTAGATAAAAGAGTAGATAGAAAGACAAGAGGATATGCGAGGTGAATTCATAGTACCAAGAGACAGGCGGTGCACTGTACTGCACCGTCTGCTGGCATTATGCTGTCTGCCATAGCTTTCACAGAGGGAGGAGCGAGTGATGGCACATACCCAGAAACACCTGCAAGAATGCTTTTGCCCCATCATGCACTGGGAGATTAACCTAGAATTCCAATGGGCAGCGGGGACTGCAGGAACTATGGGATAGCTTTCCACAATGCACCGCTCCGACATTCGATGCTAGTCTTGGTACGGTGGCCGCACTCTGCTGAATTCACGTACTTTAGTGGGGACATACAAAACTGAATGTATAAAATTGCTTCCAAAAATTCAGATAGAATAAGTTTGAATTAATTTCATACTGTAGACATCACCTCAGTTTGCAAACAAAGCTGTGTGTTCTAATAGCCACTCTCACAAACTCATACTGGGCTTTGCCATCAAGGTAGGTTGTCTCTCTCTCTCGCTCTTCAAATTTTAAAAATGCAGTGATATTTCTTGCACACCATCAACAGAAAGAGAGATTATGATGGCGTGAGAGACACCAGTGGAGCCCCTTAAGGTGGTATGCACGTGTCACTGAGGGTTTAGTTCGGCTTGTAGTATCTTTACTATCTGTGGTGACACCTAAGATGGGAAAAGCCCAGCGTGGGTTTGTGAGGCTTGCAATTCTAAAAAGAACAATGCTCTACTTGCAATCTAAGAAAATTGTATACAGAAATCAGAGACACAATGGACCCACACAATGCCATTTCTACGGTAACTTTTTAGGGTTGAACTAAACTTAAAGGCCCTGATCTTTCAAACACTTATGCTCATGCTTATCTTTACTCCGATTGTTGTTAATGGGACTCTCTAGTACTTAAAATTAATTTTTCATTTTTTATTTATATTTGCAGGATACTGTGGGATATTTCAAAATTAAAACAATCACTCCAACATAGAACAAACTATGGCATTTTGAAATTTTCCACCAAACCAAAATTTGCAATTTCATTTAGAAGAAGCTGAAAAGACATTTTATTTTGACTTTTTCTAAATGTTTCAAAAGCTCCCCTACCTGCTGGGAACTCCGGCAGAATGCCATCCAGGGATCCAAACAACTCTTTGGGAGTTAAGGCCTCTAGACTGACAAGGAGCCAGGAGCCTAGAAAAGCTGTGGAGCTCTTGCTCTGGAACACTCTCCTGGGAGGCTTCCCTGGAGCCAGGGATGCTGGAAGTTCTGAGAGCTATGACTCCCTGTGTTTTCAGGCTCCTGGCCTCCCATCAGCCCTCCAGGCAGGCTCCTGAGTAACCAGGAGCCTGCAAGCCCTGGGGTCCCCAGCTGTTGGAGAGATGGAAGCCTGGGCTCACCAGCCATCCACCAAACAGATCTCCACAGCACTACATGGACAGATGTAAGGAAACCAGGAAGATGTGTGAGAGAATCCTATCTGGAATCCATGGAAAATTCATCAGAATCTAAATGTTTCCACAAACATTTCAAATTCAAGAAATCAGCATCTTCCAATGGAAAAAAAAATTTTGGACAATTTTAGACCAGCTCTATTGACTGGAAACTTGGTGGGATTAAGGTTCAGTCCAAACAGGATTCAAACTCTGATTGTCATGGAGTGCAGTTATTTCAAACCTGAAGCTTAGACCACTAAGGGTCATGTCAGGCTCTAATATGGAATTTGAGAACTTTACAGTCAGTAGCAAGTCAGCAGAGAAATTAGTTTAGACTGTCATGCTGCACTCCCATACTACTACCATTGCTGAGCAGAGCCCACAGCATCTCCAATAGGTGCAGATATGTCAACTTTATATAACATGTTTAAGAGTTGCTTCTCATTATATTAACTTGTCGTAAGCTTTACTGACCAAAATGGGTTCAAAGTACTTATGAAGGAATCTCAGACCTTCCATTATAAATCTCTATACTGAGAATATTCTGTAAGGAAAAAAAATCTGTTCATTTTTGGCTTTTAAGGTCTTAGCTTTAAAAATTGAAGTTGTTTATTTAAAAAAATATATTTGGAAATATATTAAATGTCATGGTTGCAAAAATGGATTAAGATATTTCAGTAGTTCATAGAAATAAGCACTGGTTTTTACTTAAAATGAGATTGTGTAAGAAATTTAGTCTATGGTATAATTTGGTCTTAATTGCTTTTCATAGCTGAAAATATAAAACCTAGATTACCGTAGTTCTAAAATAGCTTCCTATGATTAAGAAGCAGAACATTCCAGAAAAAACATTTTTATTTGGAGTAAGCTACACATGCAATTCATAATGGTTATATTAAGTGATATGGCATACACATCTCTACCTTGATATAACACTGTCCTCAGGAGCCAAAAAATCTTCCCGCATTATAGGTGAAACTGCATTATATTGAACTTGATTTGATCTGCCGGAGTGCACAGCCCCTCCCCGCCCCGTACGGAGCGCTGCTTTACCGCATTATATCCAAATTCGTGTTGTATCGGGTGGCGTTATAATGGGGTAGAGGTGTATATTAATCACAAACAATTATCAGATATGTATATGCTGTGCATTATTTTATGCACACACACACACATATATATACACACACAAACACACAGTGTAATACAACAGAGAGTCATAATGCAGATGTACATAGTAGTTACAGCTAGTCAAACATAAAACCAAAAATCCAGAGTGAAATGAATTCCTTTGCCTCAGGAGCTTTCAATTTAAGGGCTCATACAGGCACAGTAGAGTAGAGATACTGGTTATAGTGTAGCTGATGGACATTATATTTATTTAGCTAGCACGGAAGATGTGGAAATTTTGAAGTGATTTGAAGAAGTGGGGTTTGTAGAAGATCATCTAGGAGGTTGTTCCAAGGACAGGTAGCAGTATGAAAGGCACTAAAAGGCACAAGAATGGGAGATGACTAACAGATGAACTCTAAAAGGTTATGGTTGTTCTCAATTCTCAATCCCAAGGACAGCTATAAAGAAAAGTATCTTGAGTGGAGCGTAAAAATGTAAGCCTCATAACCTCAAAGATGTGTGGTCTTTGTCTGGACTGGTGGAAAAAAGGGTAGTGGCTCCTTTAAGAGCCCTTCCACCCCATTGCTTAGGGGATGGAGAGGGAGATAGCTGGAGGGCATGGATGGCATCACCTGAGATGGTGGGCAGGCCAGTGAGGCTCAGGTAAGCCATTTGTGCCTGCACACTGGGGGAGGGTACATTAATCCAGTCCCTCCAGCCTGATCCCCCTCTCATGCCCAGGTTAGCAGCTTCTATCCATTGGGACTATCAGAGGACCAGGTATTTCTGGTCTGCTGTAGCCACTGCTCTGGTCACCTTCTTTGGACCTGAGAAGGAAATTTTCCCTTGCTGACAGATTGGCCGGGGTGGGGTGGGTATTTTTGCCTTACCCACAGCACCTCAGGGACCTGGTAGAGGTGAGTCATGAGGTTGGGTTCAAGTTGCTACAGCTTAGCAGGTATCCAGTTCAGGTACCCATTCCATAGGGGACCCAGTGTCCTTACAAACTGGAATTAGAAGTGGATTTGGAAGAAGAGATCCTCCTAAAGAAACTAAAGGAATGGGACTGTGGCTTCTAATGTCAGTCTGGAGACAGCCACCTTTCCCCAACCCCTTAACCTTCGTATGAGGGGGAACAAAGTGTGCAGACAACAGCCTCGGGACCAGTTGTAGAGGGGTTGAGGACTGATGGTAGCCCTTCACATGGTGGAAATAATTATAGATGGGATGATGTCCTGCACTATGAGTTATTGCAAGAGATTTGAGTTGAGTTAATAAAGTTGTAGGTGAATTAAACCACATTTCCTGTATCTTTTCTTTCTTCCCATGTGTCCAGAACAAAAGAATCAGAGATGTAAGTGGGATCAAAGTCATGTAGAAAATTGAAGGTCAGGACCAGACTCTAAACTGACTGTAGGTTAAAAAGTAAAGTCAGTGAAGAAATGTAAGGAAGGTTGAAATATGGTCAAGAGTAAGAGAAGAGAGGACACCTGGCAATTTCATAGACCTCCATCATATTTATCTGATCTTGGTAATTTGCATGGTAAAATATGTAGCTTTTGCTACATATGCTAAGGAATATTTGTAGTGGTTCTGATGCATTTAAAAGTAAATTGTCTACTGAAATATATGTGGTGACGTCAGCAATTTGAGGATAGACATATGCATAGAATTAAATGCAGACTGCAACTTTTATTAAACTTTTAGCAAAAGGGAGGAACACTATCTGCCCATCACGCATACTCCCCTATACCAAAATCCCAGGTCTTTTCCCTCTGGGAGCCATTCATTTTATTCTCTTAACTGCACTCAAATGTGGCCATGAGCTGCGATGAGTAAGCAACACCTCCCCAGTACCTCTTTTAGGCACTATGAGCATTCCTACTTAACCCACTGTGGCTTGCAGATGCTGGTCCCTGGTCCTCTGCCAGTTTGGCCCATGGGAGAAAAAAAATTCTTCCTGACTCCCCTAAACCCTGATCAGCTAGCCCCACAGCATGTGTCAGACTGGGTTCCCATTCCCAGTTCTGGTAGGTAGGATGGGCTTCTGGAATGGAGCCAAGAGAGGCTCCACATGGCCCCTGAGCTAGGCTAAATCCTGGGAAATGGGGAATGCTGGACATTCAGAACCCCTTTCCCCCAGCTGGACAATGGGTGCCAGAGACTCCCATGGGAGGAGCTACCTATTGTCCCTTGGCAAGTGGCTCCTTCCCTTGCTCATGGGACTGTCCCTCTTTCATCACCGATCCCCTCAATTTCCCCCACCCATTCATGTGGATGGGTGGCAGATACAAATGTGCAGAAACCTACACCCGTACAGGCTGTTTCCAAGTCCAGATGACTCAAACGCTTTATTTCATGGGTTTTACACAAAAAAATAAAAAAACTTTTTTGGCACCGTTCCATTAACAACTTTTTCTATTTTCTTTTCCCTAAAGAAAAAGGCAATGTGCCTAATAAGCTGAAAGGCCATGCATTTGTTTATGAAATACAGTAGTCAATCATGACAAAGCCACGATATTCAACATTCAAGTGGGCTCCATCCTTTAACAGCCAATGATACTTCATAAAATAGAGAGAATTCTGTTGATAGCATTTTCCTGTCTGCATTTTTTCCTCCTATTTTTGTTACAATAGACACCTGAATGAAAACAGAGTGTTTATTACTCTGGAGTTCAGCGACTCTGCAAAACACAGTTTTCTGCTACATTAAAATTAATTCCTCTTTAAACAGTTATGTCATCAGTAAGGATAATAATAAATTGAGTGAAGAATCAATTGGTGGAGTAAGTAATTACCTAAGCAATAAAGAATTTGGTTCCACACAAATATCCTTAACAACAAGGGAAGGAAAATTATTAGCATATTTTATTTAGAAACAAATCTGCTGAGGTAAGATACTTGTTCTAAGCTTCTCACGAGGCACTAGCAGCTTTCGCTCACACCATTTTCTTCCTTTATAGCAGCTTCAATTGAAGGAAGAACATCAGATTTAACCTTGAAATTCCTGTCTTTACTGGTTTGTGCCATAACCTTATTATTTAAAGGTTGGGTTTGTTTGTTTGGTATTTACCATCTTACCTCAGTGTGTAACATGACTATGTTATGGATTAGAGCACATTAACTGGAGGAAAGTAAATATGATGACCAAGAATCAGACAATTGCTGTCTGAAGCACTGTAAACACAGTTCCAGTTCCATCACCCTAGTAGATCTCCAGCTTACGGACCAGAAAATCCTCCACAGGAAACCCAGTAGCTATTCTGTTCATGTGCTTATTTCTAACTTGCACATTATTATTGAAAGAGCATTTGGCTGGAAAATGGTCTTTTAGCCCCAGTTTCTCACAGTTTCCATTAAAAAGAGAAAAATACAGTTATAATGTATGCAGGTTTACAATTCAAGAGAATTTTCTTAGCATCTTGCCAAGCAAAGACATATAGGGCCAAAATCTACTCTGACTTGTCTCTCATGTAACCCAAATAACATCAGTGGGATTGCAGGAATGGTAAAACAAGAAGCTGAAGGATTTTAATCCAACTGAACTACACTCACATACCAGCGATGATAACATGCACTTGCAGGGTGCATTGCCTAGTGGGCACAGCACTGGATTAGGATTTAGAAGATCTGGGTTCTATTCTGTTACAGGCAGGTTGGGTGACCTTGGGCAAGTCACTGGCCTCACTCTGTGCCTCAGTTTTGTCATCTATAAAATGAAGAGTGCTCTGAAATCAACTGATTAAGAGTGCTATATTATTTGTATTACCATAATACCTAGGAGCCTTAGTCATAGGACCTAGGTATTATATTATTATTTCATATCACTTGGATAAGAGACTTCCAAAGAGCAGCTAGGTTTTGGTGATGCTTTTACATGAATTAGCACAGAATGTTTGAGTCATCATTTTTCTCATAAGCTATAAAGAATTTCCTGATCACTTTCATTAAAAATCTCATGTCACATTCTATAGGCCTGTTAATCTGGGTGTCTCAATCAAAATGGACTTGGATAGCTACATTCTTCATGTCTAGACTCATCCTGCAATTTTTATTGGATACAATATTTTTCCTCACATCCTGCTGTAAACTGTTGTATAATGTTACTGTGTGTTGGTAAGGTGGTATATTCAGTCTAAATATGGTTGCAACTTTGTGGCAGGTGAGATGATCTGTATGTACAGAAGTTTCTTAAGTCTGTCAAACATTTCAGTCTCAGTATATTGATATGACCTTACAAGTATTATCTTTTCTCGTTCTTATGTATCTAGGATAGATGGAATTATACAGAATAGAAAATATTAGCATAATAATGGTATTATTTCCTAGTGACCACATTAGCTATTGCAGAGAATTAACCACTGAAGTAGATAATTAAGTGGATACTGACAGTTGACTATAAAGTGCGATAGATTGCTAAGTAGTAGACATTCACAGGCAGTATTTTATAAACATATGTCAAGGGCAACTCTGACCTCAAACTCAGTATTTACAAAATGTTAATAAGGGACCAACAGGTGGTGTAGTTCTCCTGATATTTTGCTAACGTGTATGGTTCAAATCTATGTCCTAGATTGTGCCTTTAGGCATTCCACTACCAAAGTATAGCCTTGGGAGACATGATGACTCACAACTTTTGAGTTGCAATTCCTTCAGATAGTAATTAACTACTTCCAAAACAACAGCAGAAGCATGTTACCAAATCAAAATATTTTATTACCAAGATGTGGCCAGCTACCTCCTTGACAACTTTATTTATATGATTACTCTTGGGGGAATTCTGCATCACTGTGCATGTGCAGAATTCATGTCCCCGGCCAGATTTCTTTTGCTTCCCTGCAGAAAAATGACTTCAGACAGGGAAACAAAGGGAAGGCGCAAGAGCGGACAAGCATCACTCCCCAGCACCACAGGCAGGTTGGTTTGGGTGCCGTGTGTGTGTGTGTGTGTGTGTGTGTGTGTGTGTGTGTGTGTGTGTGTGTGAGAGAGAGAGAGAGACAAACACTCTGTCCCTCTTGCTTGGTATTACAGCATGCTTGGCGTGGAGGGGTAGGGCTCTGGGGTGTTTCTGAGAAGGTAGGTGTAGGGCAGACTTTGTCCTCTCAGTCAGAGCAGGATGTAGCAGCCAGCCTGCTTAGTGAATTGTTCCCATTGTCTTTGTGAATTCTCCCAGGAATATAAAAACAGGTGTAAAAGTTTTAAGGCTTCTTTACATTGTCAGAGTGGTGTAAAGGACAGTGTGGCCTTATAAATGCTTATGGTACTTTCATGATTAGAACTGGTCTACATTTTTGGACTAAAAAAAAATTCTCTATGAAAATGTGCTGTATGAACAGTTTTCTACTGCTCTTCCTGGAGATGTTCAGTAGCCAATATAATTTGTGAGTTTGGTTCCCCAGCCCTCATTTGCTCTTCAGTTGCCTATGATGTAACACTGAGCATATAGTTGCATATATTTGTTAACTAACAACAAGAAAGAAAGAAAGAAACCTAGCTATATTACTATTAGGGAAGGGGATTTCCTCCAATGCTCCCCTCTCCCATTCTTCACTAAAACCTACTGTGTTTTAGTTTAAATAAAGTACAGAAATAATTGAAAGGAGAATGATTATATTGTGTTATTTTAACAAATAAAATATGCAGAATTTTAAAATATTGGGCACTGAATTTTTAATAGTTTTGGTGCAGGATTTTTTGGCACAGAATTCCCCCAGGACTAATATGATTTCTCTCTTTCCTTTTCCCCGTCTCTCTCTGTCTGTCACAAAAACCTTACAGCGTTATAAGGACTATGATTGGAAAGTGCCTAACACAGGTTAAGCTCTACCAGAAATGAACCGTACTTAAATAATCTTGAGGGTGTATCTCATTGCAGCACTGAAGTAAGGGTGGCAATACCATACCATGTCATCATCACTTCTGCACTGCTACCTTCAGAGCTGGATGGCCCGAGAGAGTGGCAGCTGCTGAAGGTCCAGCTCTGCAAGCAAGAGCGCAGAAGGGTGGCAATGTCATACCATGCCATCTTTACTTCTGTGCTGCTGCTGCTGGCAGCAGCTCTGCCTTCAGAGCTGGGCTCACAGCCAGCAGCCACCACTGTCCAGCTACCCAGCTCTGAAGGCCGTGCCGATGCCAGCAGCAGCAAAGAAGTAAGGGTAGCAGTACCGCAACCCCCCTACAATAACCTTGCGACTCCCCCCACAACTCCTTTTTGAGGTGGAGAAAGCCACTAGGGGAGAGGCTTGTCTAGATTTGATTCTGATAAACAAGGAGGAACTGGTTAAGAATCTGAAGGTGGAAGGCAGCTTGGGTGAAAGTGACCATGAAATGATAGGGTTCATGATTCTAAGGAATGACAAGAGGGAAATGGCACAATAAAGAAATGGACTGGAAGAAGGCAGACTTTAGCAAACTCAGTGAGTTTGCTAGATAAGATCCCATGAGAAGCAAGTCTAAGGGGAAAAAATATAAAACAATTGGCAGTTTTTCAAAGAGACATTGAGGAAATGTAGTGGGGTGGGCACCTGCTTCTGCCCTGAAGGGCTTGAAATCAGCACTGGGAGAGGGCTGAGACTGCACTGCTGCTAGGAAAGCAGTAAGCCTTGGCTTATTGGAGAAACAGCCACAGCTGCGGCCAGGTCCCAAGGAGGCCACAGCTGGCCTGTATAAAAAGGTGGGTGAGCCAGGAGTTGACACAGTCTCCCTCTAGTTTCTGAGAGGAAGGGACCTGGCTGCAGGGACCTGAACTGAATACCTGAGTGGAGCAGGGCTGTGGAGCCCCAGGCTGGAAAGCCCTAGGCTGCGGCCTAGCAGAAGGCCAATGGGTACAGGGGGTTACAGAGGGCAGTCCAGGGGCAGGCCAAGGCAGCAGGTCCAAACCCAACCTTTCCAGTGATGAGTAGGCTGATACTGCAGTCTGCCCCAGCGAGCGGGGACTAGATGATGACTGGCAGTAGCCTTATACTGAGTTGAGGTGGGGATAGTGGGTGGGGGTTCACTGGGGAGGGGAAAAGAAGAGCAACAAAAATGATGAAAGGTCTAGAAAACCTATGAGGAAAGATTGAGAAAACTGGGTTTGTTTAGTCTGGAGAAGAGAAGACTAAGAGGGACATGATAACAGTTTTCAAGTACATAAAAGTTTGTCACAAGAAGGAGGAAGAAAAATTGTTCTCCTTAACCTCTGAAGATAGGACAAGAAACAATGGACTTAAATTGAAACAAAGAAGGTTCAGGGTGGGCATTAAGAAAAAACTTCCTAACTGTGGTCAAGCACTAGAATAAACTGCCAAGGGAGGTTGTGAAATCTCCATCATTGGAGGTTTTAAAGAGCAGATTAGATAAGCTCCTGTCAGGAATGGTCTAGACAATACTTGGTCCTGACGTGTGCAGGGGATTGGACTAGATGACCTCGAGTCCCTGCCAGTCCTACAATTCTATTTTGATTTGATGATGTGTTGAGTTACACTACAGCATATATGCAAATAGCTGCCAGTGTGATTGATCTACTATCCTGGCATAGCAGATTTGCTATGATTGCTACATGAAACAAAAGCAAAAGCATATGAAGTGATGTCCGAAGCCTTGCTGATTAATGCAGCACCTGCTACTACTGCACATCAATGTCACTTGCAGTGAAAAATTATTAATGCTTTGTTTATATTCCAAAATAAAGGGCTTCAGTCAGGATCAGGGCCATGTGTGCTTGGAACTGTACTAAAATAGTCCCTATATCAAGAATTTAAAATAAAACACAGCAAATGGGTGTACACAAAGAATCATATATATTGTGGGAATGAGGATGGTTAGAACGTACATGGTTAGAACTAGCTAATGCACACAATTAGAATTTCACTTGTTGTCACGTCAAAATCATTGAATTTCACAGGATTAGAGTGCAAATTATAAATAAGCACAGGTCCTTCTGTTCACTTCAAAAAGGTCATTGACTCTCCCAGTTGGTTTGCACCAAGGCCCGAGTACCAAGATTTTGATGAAACACAAATCTAATGAAAGTTTCATTGCAAATATTTCACACATTCTCTCACGATTAATTCACACAATGGAATTTTCCTTACTCAGAAGGATATGGAATCTGGAGATAATATCAGGGCACTGCATTAGCCAAATCAATAAGCTGACCTGGTAAGGCAAACCCTCTGGTTATTTTGATACAGGACTTGACTCAAGACCTACTGCAGTCAGTGTGATTGATTTTAATTAATTCCTGTTGATTTAAATGGGCATTGGATCAAGCCCATGATGTGTTGGAAATTCACAAAATGCAGATTAGGATAGCAATTTACCCAGTATAATTTGTTGTTGTTTTTTTTTTCAAAGTAGAGAGGAGAAATAGATTAAAGTCATTCCAAGAGTGAAGAGGAATACAAAGATTTCATTTACCGAGCAATACATAGAAGAAACTAGAAAAAAGGACTTTTGAGAAAAAACCCATAATTGTTTCTCTTGGTTAGCTCCATATATATCTCTTTAATCACACCCTATTTCTCTACTTCAGCTAAATTCAGTGGGAGGGAAGTCCGTTAGAGAGAGAAATTAAGAAGTGAAAATGTTAAACCAGAATCACATACTTACTCGTACAAGAACAAAAATCACTAGGATTATTGATTAAAAGCACTTTTACTCAGCTAAACACTGCCACTTCCAGCCCATTGTCTTCTGGGAATCTTCAGCATTCAATAAAGATGTAAATTAAACTGCAGAATTCTTGTTAAGACACATTGTCTATAGTTATCCCTTATTAAATGAATTTCTTGATATGTTTACTAGTTACAGTGAATTCAGTAGATACAAGTAATTATGAAGCTTCTAACTAAACTGAAAGATCAAGAGATATCACCAGAATTTTGGTATATTGAGGAAATTCTTCCAAATTAAGAAACATTTCAGACCTTAGTTGTTGTTCTTTCCTTTTTTTAAGGAAATTAGGGAACAGAATGCTACCAATGAGTAATATTTCACCTGGACAGAAGTCACCCTTAGTACTGCTGGTTATCTTGACTTGTGAAAGAATATAAGAGGAACAAGTGGCAAAGACGGTATTTTCTTATGCTCAAAGATAAGTGAGAAGTGAGAGTTTAAGATAAAATAAATAGAAGATAGACAGAAGGAGGTCATAAAATGAATTGCCTCGTGGCTCATAAATAATAGAAACATAAATGTCATATGAACTTTATTTTATGGTGTAGGTGGCCTAATAAAAAAATTAGAAGCAAAGAAAGGCTTATTGTGAAGAGAAGGCCATCTATTCTCTGTCACTGAAGGCAGTTATTCAAGCTCAGTGACATCCCAGACCTTGTGACATCAGCTTTCAATTGGTAGCGGGTGCCAGGTTCTCAGCTCTTGTCATTTTCAAACAGAATGGACAAGATAAGGGATTGCTTTACTCAGAGTGGCCTGCTTCTCAGTGATAAACCTCTATCTAATCCATACTAGATTTAAGATACCTAAGATACACTCATCTTCGAGGCTGTCACCAGAATGGAACACTATCAGCAACTTCAACTTTCATACATTACAGACACACTTTCCATTTTGATCTATGCCCTTTGTAGCTTTTCAGGTTATTGCGAGCATCCAGCCCTTGATGCCCTCTCAAACACAGGCTGCCCTGAATTAGATTCCATTTACCCAACCAAACTCCAATACCTTTATTTACTATAAATATGACAGTCAGTCACAGAAAAGGACTTTGAAAATACAGAGGGAAGAAATGTGTTCTCTTCTCATCTCCTCCCCAGACTGCTTGCTAGAGTGATGTATTTTAAAACTTTCATAACATCAAACAGAAAAATAGGATTTTCCAAAACCATGTCAGTTTAAGTGATAACATGAATGCATATTACAGAGCATCTGCTACTAAATCACTGTTTATAGCTGCCAAGGCTCATTTATTATACAAATTACTATCTAGTGTGCCATCTTCTCTCTCAGGTAATGGCAGATTTCTGAACTCTAGGGTGAATCCTTTCTTTCTATCTAGTTATACACAATATTTCTATTATTTACATTTCACATTAGGGAATAAAGCGAGCAGGTATTCAGAGACACAAAGTTAATGGCTGAAATGATCTGTCTTCTCCCAGTATGTGGTCCAGGAAATGCAGGAGAAAGTAGAGGCATACTTTAGAAGAACAGCAGCAATGTGATAAAATTTTCCAACTCATCTTCTGTGAAAAGCAGACTGTATCAAGGGGAATACGTATGTGTTTTTATCTTTCCAGAATAATACAAAATGCATTCAGAATGTTGAGGCATTATTAAACTCTTAATGTCAATAATTACATGTTTGAAATTTCTTTAAAAAACCCATTCTGATTCTGGATGCTGCTTACGCACACATCTCCAGCTCTTATAAGCCAGGAATTTTCAAAAGTGACTAGTGATTTTGAGTCTCCATTTTGGGGCACCAACTAGAGTCATCTTAGCTTGATTTTCTAGAGTGAAAGCGCTCAGCATTGTTGCAAAATCATGCCGCTTTAATGAGGCTCAAAGTGAGCACTCAAAAACCAGGCACCCAAAATTATACAGTCACTTCTGAAAAGCTTGTCTGTTGCATCTTAGGTACTTAGAGAAGGGCTCCATATCTCAAGCACACGAGTATCACTACATGGTAATGAAAGTCAAAAACAAACTTACTCACAATGCACAGAACTGGATTTGGTTTGGAAAACAAAAGGCCAAACCAGGTTTTAATATTTAAAACTAAAACTACAACTGTGTTTAATCTATGCTCTATTCATCCAAACCTGTGCAGTTTGAGAAATTATGATTAATGTTTCCAGTTATCATTTTTAAAAGTTATGGCTATATTTAATCTCAGATATCATGAAGGCCTGGTAACCTGCTAGGACTCCACAAGCCTTCCAGGTTATACTGCCATGCAGGCTCTAGCCTATTTCTTTTGTCACACAAATAGGAAAGATATTTTAAAGGGGACATGTTGCTCAAAAATGACACTCTGCTGGCTGTGATCAGAAATCACAAGCAGGTGGTTGACCAAAGGGTGAGGGGAAGAGTCACAAGTTAGCCCTTTCTACCCTACATTTTAGAACTGCCAACATCCCCAGCTGCCAAATTCTTTCCACAGTCCCTTTTGAAGTTAATCTCACAATGCAGACCCCACTCATTATCAAATCTGAAACTCAGAGGTTTCACAATGATTTATTTGGTTTTCTTCATCATAGATTTGTACAACACCCCCCCCACACACACACACGTAGTTTAAAATCTCAAAGCAAAACTCAGTCAGAACTGCTGAGTTCCTCCTGGTTTCATATCCAAGTCATGTGTACACACAAATTTCATGTGATTTCAGTTCCAAACTATATGCTGGTGGTGACAACCAAAACAGGCCCTGGCTTTCTCAAATATTTGCATTTCTTTCTAAAACAGCTTGAGTTTTCAATTGTAACAAAAACTGAAGCCAGAGGTTTCTCATGCTTACTTAAGTTTTCTTTTGAGTTCTAGCTAAAACCTCCCAATAATTTTAGACATTCAAAGTCCCACCATACCTAGGACTATAATAAGAAAGTTTCCCCAGTATTCCTTTTCAAAGTCATCCTAAATCAAGCTATTTTGTTTTCAAATCACCTGTAGGACATTTCTGATCAGTCACATCAATTACACCAGTCAAAGCAGAGGAGGAGGTTGAGGCATTACAAGCGATGAAATATCCTTTGTTCACAAAATATTTCATAACTGACTTCTTGTAATTTATGACAGTTATTGGACAAATATGCTATTCATACACAGTAATTTTCTCCTGTGATTTGAGATGAGATTCCCTCAGAAACCTTTTTGACTTATCTTATCCAGAACACATCTTATCCACATAGTTCTGACAGAACACTTCATCCAGTTCTCTGAGAATCCACAAACTCAGTTTGATGGCATCTCATCATTCAGGTTAATTTATTAGGCAGGTAACAGCTCTGTGCCCATGCTGGCCAGGCATAGAAAAAGTGGGGTATAGGTACAGGTGATACCATTATTCCAAATCATGTCACACACTGCACAGTTAATAGCTAGGAAAAACGTGTATAAACATCTATACTTCTTGAATCTAGTTGGTTTGGACATCATACCGATCACGTAAGGATAAGTTGCTTTGCAGATTGTGTAATGACTGATTACTTATGTCCTCACCTTGTCTATATTTCAGGTTTATCAGTTCAGGGTGTTCCCACATACCTTAAGTAGGCTAAAAACATCTTCAGCACACAACCTGTCACACCTTTGTTTATAGTTTAACTTTGCATTCAAATCTAGCCATATACATGTTTACCCATGCCCAGCCAGATCTATGACTACAGTTTGCAGTTTAGAAAGGAACAGCTAAAATATTTTGAGAATCCAATTTAACTTTCAGCTGTATAACCCTTAGTGCCCTTAAATGTGCACAATCAAGATATAAAAGTTACATTATTAAGCTAGTTACAAAGGATATATGCATTTAAATGAAGATGTTCAACCTACCCTGATTTTTATTTTCACCAATTTCCCACCTTTTAAATCAAATATATCCAACTACTGATTACCCGTAGTGTTTCATATATATATATGATTCATGGCAGCAGTCTCAGCAGGTCATCAAAAAGGTTGGCATTTCTCAAAGTAGTACAGTACAATATTCATCCTTTACATTCTCCCACCTATGTACAGGCTAATTAGATTAAAAGTAGAAGATCAAACTGTACTAGCTCAGAAAGATTAATTACTTCAGCACTCTGTGAATTAATTATTAGTGTACAGCCATGGGGATAGGAAAACCCAATATAGTAAAAGGAGAGGGACTCAGACAGACAGATGTGGCAGACTGGGACATATTTCAGCCGCGATTTATTATCTTTAAAGACTAATGACAGCATTTCCCCCTTTGTGTCGAATACAGCGCTTTAGACCTAAATGTTATGGCAACTCGATAACTTCTCAATAACAAAGACAAATGCCAGTATTGCATTTCAAAAGTGGTTGTAGAATTAAAGAGGAGGTGAATGATTTGTAGCAAAAAATAAAACTACATTCTTCATTATTCTGATACTGCATGCCAAATGCTACTCCGACTGTAATGCTGTCACATCTGATGATTCTGAATGTGAAATGAATATTTACAATAAAGCATTTGCTCAAAATCCAGACTTGTCAGGACTTTTTAAAACAGTGTGAATTAGTGATTTGATTGCATTGAGGATAATTCCCTTCTCTCTCCATCTAATCTATTCTACCTAAGTATCTGATTTCTCCTCAGATTCGTTCCTTCAACACCAGTTCCCCACCCTACTGATCTGGGGAATTATTTGCACACCCATTTTCTAAGTACTCTGATTTGTGTTCTCTCTCTTCCTATGTTTTGTCACACATTGACATGACTGATAAGCTGGTAAACTGACTTTCACTGCAATCTAGAAATAATTATCACCACTGCCAAATATGCAACCACTATAAATCTATGATAATGTAATGGTGGCCAGTGTTTATTACCATGGTACAGTAACAAGGTGGTAATCCAATGGTAAAACAATTACTGTATATTGGTGGGCAAATATCAAAAGCCGACTCAAAGCTGCAGTTGATAAAGCTTTGCAGGTTAGAGAAAGCTTGAGTTTTTGTGGCCTCTTTAATTTACTGCTTGATACTCACAGCAAACATTCTCCTCAAGTGAGTGTGCCCTCAGACAAACTCCACCCAAGTATCTGTAAGGGGTGTCAGTCATGCACTTTACTGTAAAAGACTTTGCATTATTTTGGAAGCTGGACCTTTGTCCAGAGCTACAGTAGTGAAGAACAAAACAGGCAATACATTACACTGGCCAGAAGAATAAAACACAAAGAGGCCAGCTGGTCTCTGGGAAAAATCCACCAAACCAAAAAATCCACCCAAGACCAATTGCTTGGCTCAACAGGATCTGCAAACAAGAATTCATTAACTACAGAAAAAAACCTAACAACTAAGTATAGCTACAAAGAACAAACTTTGATCGAGCAGAGATTCCATAGCTGTGGGGCCCAGAGGAAAGAGACACATTAAGGGATGGTTGAGGTACAGGCTCTTACATGCTCAGGGATTCTAGGAGACTTCACAATGTTAAACTGTTTTCAGTGCTATCAAAAGTTCCATGGCTCACAAGCAGCAACATGAATCTAACCACTGGGGACCTGCAGACAGGTGGTCAATTCAGTAATGGTTGGGGTTCTGTTATTTACGGTATCTACATCTCTTGAGAATCTAGGAAATGAAAGATTTCCAATGCTTTCTGTTTTCACTTTGAGCATGTGTCCTGAGAACAGTCTCATTCACACTATTTCTATTCCTGCTTCTGATCCAAGTCAGAACTGAGGGCCATGACAGTGACAAATTCTGGGGAAAGTTAGACAAATTGTTTTTAACCCTGAAAATAAGTGTGTAGTTTGAGAATGAGTTGGTTAATATTTCATTCACATGGATTCATCTTTCCCTAATTAAAATGGAATCATCCCAACCTATTTGTGATAAATTTTAAAAATGATAGGACAATTCTTACTGTCTCCCTATTGCCCATATCTTAGGTCTGATTATATTTTAGGATGAACAATCTGAAACAGAAGCACTCAGCCATATTCCTTGTCCATCAGTAGGGTGAGCAATGGCTGATACTTTATCAGTATTTTTGGGGAAAAAAATAGAAGATCTTTTTTAGAAAAAAGAGTACATTCCTGTTGGGATACACCAGAGATTCCCTGTTCAGCAGGGGGGCAAGAGACCCAACACCATCCACAGTCTCTTATCTTAGCATGAGGGCTGCTGTCCAACTGTGAGGACAGTTTCTTACAATGTCAAACAACATATTTCAGCAGCAAGAGTGTTTCTAAACATCACACAAGGCAGCATGGGAAGAAATGTGGCCATTTTCTCCTATGGGGAGACAATTCATATTGATTGTTTCCTTTCAGTTGGAGACTAATAGTTTCTTCTGCAAATCTACATCAGATGGATTATACAGTCCTGTTAATTATTTTGGTGGGTGTCAGGCAACACTTGCAAAGTTGCAAACCAGTTACCATTATTAATCCCTATATTTACAAGCTAATTTTATGAAACATTCATCCTTTCAGCTAATATTTTCTGTGGTTGGCATTCAACCTACTGCTGGGATTTTGGGGGAGGGACTAGTGGTACGGGTGGTATATGAGAAAATCCTTCCTTCAGCTGCTTGTGCGTTAAAGAAGGGGGGGGAGGAATACAATTTTCTTACTGTAGAAAAAAAGAAAAATCTAATTGTTTTGACAGGGCTGCAGAAAAACTGGATGAAGTTTGAAACTTGACACGAAGGTGATTTATACTGAGTTGTAGCACACCTGCTTGCTTAAAGGGATAGTGAAAAATATAAACAACTGCAAATAAAATAGCTGTTAAGCATGCTCAGAACTTAGCTTAGTGTGACCATATGTCCCGTTTTGACCAGGACATCCCAACTTTTTTGGTAAAACTGTGCATTTGTCCCATTTGCTCTTGCCAGTTGATCAGTTGTCAAGAGCAAACTGGACAAATGCTGTTTTTCCAAAAAAAAGTGGTGGGCGACCTGTAGTGGGGTTCAGAGGAACGTGTGGGAAAAGAACAGCAACATCAGCCCCTCTCAAAAAAGCAGCTCAGGGGATTGGACTGGCCCTGCGGGGGGAGGACGAGGCTTGAGCCAGCCCCACATAGGTGGGAGGCAGGGACAGCTCAAGCCAGCTGTGCAGGAGCAATATGGGGGCTTTGCGCCAGCCCATGGGGTGTCCCATTTTCCCTTTGGGAAAATATGGTTACCATAACTTAGCTGCTAAAATTCACAGCTGTGCCTAACACACATCTTCTCCCTCAATTCCCTCTCTGATGTCACGGTTTATTTCCCCTACCTGGCATGACCAGAGCAGAAAGAGGAGCTGCTAGCACAATTTGCCTAAGGGACATTGTTACTGTCTTCTAAGAGCTGTCTGCACAGGCAGTCCCTTTCTTGTTGTCTTCTGCTTCATGAGTTTGTTTGTTGCTCTTTTTGAACAAAAGAAATTAAATAGAAAAGACTATTAATATTCAGGTGAGCTTTCATGATTAAAATCAGAAGGAGTTAGGAAAAGCAAAAAAAAGGGTCTCAGAAGCAAGACTAACTCAGCTGCGTTACACCTACCTTCTGGAAAATACTTCTAGTTAAACACACAGCATAATGAGAGGGGGAGTTGGTAGCAATTATAAAAGATCCTTGCTTTAACACCTTCCATTGTTTGCAGCAGGCTTTTAAAATTCAGCAGATAGAAAGCTTTGGAGCTAATGTGCCATGGAATTTAGCTGAGTTATAAACTACTAAAAATCACCATATTTCCCTTCTCTGGCTAGTGTTCCTCTGGAAATTTTAATCAGCAGTATCAAAATAGCAGAGCATTTTAAAGAGTTGGGCCCAGCCCCATACCATAGCCAAAACAGAAGCAGCATCACAATACTGTACCAGGTTGTTGCCAGAACAGCTGTAGCAAAAGGGTGAGGGAGCCAGGGTGGGCTCTCCTGCCCATGACCTGGTACACAGCCCCAGCATTCCAACCTCACCTCTGGGGGCATGATAAGTAAGTTAACTTTGTCATTTCCTGACTTGAAGTGTGAGGTCTTAACATTGCATTAACATTGTTTCCTTCATTTAACAGATTTAAAATCCAATTTGTTCTCTTTAAATATATTACATTGCTTCCTTACAATTGGATTTACAATTAAAGACATGTTTCTGCTGATTTGATGTGGGGTCAAAAAGGGAAAGAATTTTTTTTCTGAACAGCTTATTATTTTAGGTAATTTATTACCAGAAAAAGCAACAGATTGGGCATGCAATGTATTTAAAGGAAAACTGGAAAAAAAAGTTGCATAAGTTAGTTTTGTTGCTTAAGGATAACATTAACTTCCTCTAACAGTTTACATGCTTGTTTATGCTGCTATTGACTAATACAACAGAGTTTATTGGCATCTGCTCTGCATTCCGATGCATTATACAGCACCAGCACTGTTTGTTTCTCCAGAGCTCCTTCATGAGTGAATAATTATACTAACAAAAGCCAAAGAGCTTTAACTAACACTTATCCAATTTTTAAAAAATATATAATCTAACTATTTTTAAAAGGACACTGAAAAGGTGTTTTTCCTCAACATTTTATTTTTATATCACTTCCCTCCTTCCCCCTCTGCCAAGAAATCTGAAACCAAAACCAAGTTCTTACCAATATTTGTTTTCCTCAATCACATGCTCATACTAGTTTAATTATTTTAGGGTTCCTCACAACTCTTGTGCTGGTGGCATTGTTTTCTTAGGGAGGAAAAGGGAGAAAAAAGAAACCAAAACACTCCCTCTAATTTTGAGGGGTGAGTTGGGGAGTTTCACATCTCAGATATAGTTACCCTTAAGAGGATCTTTTGTTTCTTTCAGTGATTTGCAAGTCATTTTGTTGTAACTAGTAAGTAGATATTAATTTTGTTTCAATTGTTATTGTTGATATTTCAGAAGAAAGTCCAATATTAGGACCAATGGATCAATTGATAAATTACAATTGGTAATGTCTTTCAGTGCTTATTTGTTTTAAAAGTTTCCATTTTAGGACAGGGCCTCCAAATATTAAGGTAACCCTCATGCCCATGTTGTTTAATATTTATCTTCCGATAGGAGGATAAAGTTATTTAAGAATAAATTTCTTAAAACGAAAAGCACCGAAGAGCAACACTTAGGAGAAGCAAGAGTAAGCAAATGCCTTGTGGGTATAAACCTGTTTGATGGGACATTTGTCACCTTTGATAGGGCTCTTAAGTTCTGGGTCAGTTCTAGCTGAGTAGTTTTATTTAAAGCTTTTCACATTTACAGTGTATAGCCCTGCTCTACAAGTCTGGGTAAAACTGCATTCAGGTAATTTGAAGGATATCCTGAAGCCCAATATTCAGATCAATGTTTCAGATTAAGAAACTTCCAATACTATAGAGAGGTCTTGAGAAGGAATAACGGCCATGCTCCTCATTTTATAGTAGTCTAAGCCACCTCCTATACTTGCGCTTCATTTTACTTCATATTCTTATTTTTTACATTAGCCATGTGTCTGTTCCTGAAATAAACTGAGCTAAGATTCAACTTTATCAGGCTATTCTGAATTAAACCAAAAATTAAACTTGTTTGGTGGAAGAAATCAGCATTTCCACATGGTGGCTCTCAAGCATGGAAGGAGAAGCTAAAGCTAAATGTACATAAAGTTTCCCCCAAGATATTTCTTGTTTAATATCTGTACATGTGACAAATTTAGCCAACAACGTACTCAATTCTTGGGCAGTAAGTTTAACATATTAATTGGTCAACAAGGTATTTGTGCTCCTCCCAGCTCCACTGTGATACAAGTTAACTTACAGCAATGAGCAATTTCAATGAAAACTATGCCAACATTTTTCCCCACAATGGTACTGTACTTTGATATTTTCTGTTGCGTAAATGCACAGGGGTCAGATCTGTTTAAATGTATACTTGTATTGCCTGCTGCTAGGTATTTGCATCAGATACATGCCACAACAGTAATAGTTGGAAGATCCACAAGCAGCTGTGATCTTCAAATCAAAGGGGTGATGCCACACTATCAATTGTATACGGTAGTTAGGTTATCAAAAAAGGATAAAAGTTAGAGGAGAACACATCTTCACACTGCAGGAACACTAATTATTCTTGGTACCAAGTTTAAAACCGAGCTGTCAGATAATTAGTCATCTCTGAAACAGGTGACTAAACTTTCTGCAAATTTCACACTCAAAAAGACATCAGGTGTCTGCTCAGACTCTGCATAGTGAGATGTGTCAATGGCATTCAGTTGTCAGTGTGGATATTATTAGACTCAAACTGACATTTCAGAGGCTTCCTAAGTGATCCATTTTTCTTTTGATCTAAAGCTGTAGAAATTGGGTTCAAAAAAGAGCTCAGATTGGGTTCAGCTCCAAACCTGAGCCTCATTTTAAGTGGCAAAAGCAGCATCTGTGCACTTTTGCCTAATATAGTGATTTCTCTTGCATTAATTTTACTCTGATGTCCTTTGCAGACAAGTCAAGGCTAAGAGTGCACCATAGTCATACATACCTATCTCCTGTGTCTAATACTTACTTTGGTGAAGTATAGGTAAACAGAGTTGAGTGAATAGTAAAAGAAACAAAACATGGATATTCATTCGTTTGAAAATTATTGGTTTTGATTGTATGCAACCCCCTTGTGATTCTGTTCTGTGAAAAGCTGAGCTTTTTTAGCATGAATACAAATAAAAGTGAATTCAAAACTCAAATAATTTAAGGACATTCAAACAAGGAATATTTCAGCACTGTTTCAAAAACCATGTAAACCTATACAAACAAGCCAACACATCTGCTGAACACTTCAGCTACTGAAGATGCCCAGTTAACTGTTCATGAGCCATTCATAAAATACATCATATTTTGTGAAGAAATTCACAATTAAAAAAAGAATCTGATATTTCTGTGAACTCACAAATATTTTGCCAACACCAAAAATCTCAACTTTCAAGGGTAAATTGTTCATTACACTTTTTAATTCAGTTGTACTAAACAAGTCTGTGAAATACCATATACGACTAATATGATTTCTTGTAACATAATTAACAGCTCCAAAGACATTGTTAGGATAAACTCATTTTCTTTCCATTGTTACGTTAGAAGGGAGTGATGATGAAATTTTCATCTAACTCTGTTGGAGACATTAGGATCTTCAGTTGTTCCATGAAATGGAAGTAAGTGTGCTCTCTTCTTTTGACCCTATCTAGAGATGAATTTCACATTGTTACAGTGAGGATTTGGGAAGTGTGTCAGTGTCAAATTTATGAATTCTGTGTGTTTATGCCCTTAAGGCTGTCTTTTGCTGTATACTTTCATCAAACCTTTTGTGCTAAGAAGAGGGAGAATGGCACTTGGTTGCCTGCCCCTAAAAGGGCTGATCATTAAGGACCAACAACAATTGAATAACCTGGTCCTAAAACAACTGGATGGTTACAACCTAGATAAAACCAGGTTTTCTCCAGCTTATCTGCAGAAGAATGGGAAATGAAAAAACAAACAAAAAACCAACCCCCCAAAACAGGAGGCAGATCACAGAAACCAAGTGTTAGGCATGCTTTTTGAGCTAGGGAGGACTGTCTGATTTTCAGACCAACAGAAGTTGAAGTGAGTTTGCTGCAGGAGTCAGAGAGTACAATCCATGACCAAGACGAGGAGACTGAGTCCCAAGGAGTGAGTATCAGGGACTCCTGAAAGTGACAGATGAGCACCCAAGGGGCTCAGACTGGTGAGGAAACTGGAAGGAGAGATTTGAGAGCAGACGTTGTTGGCTTTTGCATGGATCTGTAAATCTGTATCCTTTCTGCATGTTTGTTTAAGAAGTTACTCTGTACAGCCTTTAAGTGCCTGGCTTCAGCTGGCATGTGTCTCTGAATGGGTTAAATGGTAAACCAGACTACCTTTGGTGGAGTTTGGGGAAGGGTGTGTTTAAGCTGTTGTGGAGACTTGGGGGGTTCAGTACTGGTCTTAGGGCCTAGGATAGCTGGACTGTGGGGTACCACTTTGGAGAAGGGGTATCATCAGGGCACCTATATGTCAGAAATGAGCCTAAAGGCCAGAGACAGTTTCTGAAGCCTGCCTAGACCCAGGGGAGATGAAAAGCACATGAATCTGGTGTTTGTCCGACAAGGGAGAGCTTGTTATGCTGAATGACAGTTACAAAAGAGCCTCTTGTTCTACTTCTAAATCAAATACACTGTTGCAAGTTGGCCATGAGTACACCTTGACATGTCAGCTTTGCCTACCCACTTTCCTATGTCAACCTCCAGTGCCACTTGTATAATTAAGCAATATGACACAACAAGCAATGCCTTTCTGGGTGATTACCTCACACCATAGTTGCCCTCACAGGCACTAAACAGAGGACATTTAATTTCTGAAGAACAGCAGTGATTTCACAGAACTGCATGTTGCCCAAAGGGCTCTGCTGCTATTATAGAATGCAAAGTAGGGAAAAGTACGGAAGGGGAAATGTTAAAAGCCATTCCGGTCTTGAGGAGCATCAATGTGAATAAAAAAGGCAGCAGTGACAACCAACTAGAAAGCACCACTTCTATCTATCATGCCAGAGCCATAACAAATCCCAGCTAATAAAGATGCAAATCAGCTACAACATCTACAGAGCATTTCAACACAAAATGGTCAAAAATACTTGCTTTGAACTTTTGTCATTTTTGTCTTTAAAATGTAGAGGTTAGCAATCAGTATTTTCCCATCTTAATTTAGCATTAAACTTTAATCAGTGGCTTTAAAATTAGCCCATTTGTGACTTATTAACATTTAAGGACAAATATGCCTAGAGAGCATCACTTACTGGACTCTGGGTCCGAATTGCCATCTCCTTCTGTCCGACTGTTGGGTGAAGCCTGTTCATAGTACTCCTCTTGGGGGAAACCAAGGGGCAGAGGATGCGATGTGCTAGCACTGCTGCTGGGTTCATGGTCTCCAAGCCCACTGTCACTGCAGCTTTCCTGGGAGCCGTCTGGTAGGTGAAAAGTGACACGGCGTTGCGACTGCAAGGAAAGAAAGAAAATTATATGGTTTCAGCTACAAACTGAGTAATTGCTTAATGCATCCAATGTAGGAAATATATTATTTCAGCTATCTGGTGAGGACACATTAACATTATCTACAGTTGTGCACAATTTCAGGCTTTCATGAACAGGCAGCTCTGCTTTCAAACCTGCTTCATCTGACAGCAGGCTTTTCCTATTTTTTAAATTGTAAACCTCGATGCAAAATGAAAGACGTCTCATGCTAAAGAGATTCTGTCAATCTTCACAGGACTTTGAAGCCTTCCATAAATCAACTTGGAGATTTCAATCACCATTTGAGATTGAATTTATTTCTCTGCTCATTTCTCTAGTTTTCAAAATATATTCTTTTCATTATAAGCTACTCCCTATTTTAAGGCCAGAGAATGTGAAACATTTCTAACTGATATGGTTGTTTCTTTCAGAATCACAGTAACAACATAATAAATCTTATAATGAAAATAAATTTTTTAAAAAAATTATCTAAACAAGTGAAGTAAAAGTAGTCCCCAGACTTTCCCCTCCAAAAACTGTAGGGACAAAAGCTTTTGTTTTGATTTCATCCATAACGCAAAGAGCTTTTGGGCCAGTTTTTTTTTAAAGGTATTCAGGAACCTAATGAGATTTTTCAAAAGCATTTAGGCACCTAAAACTTAGGCACCAGCTGCCTACATAGAGCTTTTGAAAATTTCTGTAGGTGCCTAAATACCTTTTAAAAATCTGGTCATTTATCTTCATATTAAAGTTGATATTTGGAAGGTGAAATTGGTGGGAAAGCAAAAGAGTCATAGCAAGATGACTGGTTTGAGGCAAAGAATTTGGTGCACCAAAAGTCTAAAGTAAGAGACCTGAGCTAAAATTTCCCCAAGCATCCTACTTTCAAAGTGACTGGGGCACTTAGAAGCCTCTCTCACTGGAAGTCAATGTTCTTAAGTAAAAACATGAACCTTAAAGGTCCAAGAAAGAGAAGGCATATAAAATAGCCCCAAATTAGTATTTTTAATTTCATGATTTTTATGCCATTCATGTGATTTAGGGAGGTGAATACAATTCCTAAATGCTTGGGAATAGCAATGCTACAGGTTCAATTTTTGGGGTGAATAGTCATAAAAAGTTGGTGTATGCATTATCGATTAAATACATTACGTATAGCTACAGAGCACTATACATTTATTTTAAAGGTCTTATGAAGACTGTTGTAAACTGAGACATTTCTCTGTAAAAAACAGATTTGGCTTTTTTTAACCTCTTGTTACTGAGAAATTAGTATACTTGTTCAGATATTGCTGGAGTATATCATAATATTGTCAAGGCCCTGAAATTTTGTGGTTTCATATTCAATTTAACATCCCATGAAAACCATTTTAACAGACTGCGTACTTACAAATATTAACAAGCAGAAAAATTCTCATCACGTTTTGTTGACTTAAGACAAACAGTGCCTTAGGTCCAGTATTAATTATATATAGACCTTGGTGTGTGCTGGAGTAATGCTCTGGTCACTCAGTGTGCTTTTACTACACTTCTCAAGCAATCTGGGCACTACCTGGTGGCCAAAATTAAACCTGTTAATGCCCATTGGAGGTAACAAAAAAGTGTAATTTTGGGCCTTTGCTTCTCTCTATCAATACAGATGGGGAAGGGAGAAGAAAGGCCCTACTGACAAAAGGGAGAGCCATGAAATGGAGGAAGGCAGCTGCTGGGAGTGGAATGACTTACTACTCAGAAAGTGTGAGTTCAGAAGAACACTTCCTTTATTTAATTAAATCCTCAGCACAGGCCTGTGCCAAGACAATAAAATCTATGATGTAACTTGCATCGTCAGTTATTCCTACCCTGTTGTAGCAGTTATTTTAGCAATAGTTCTTCTACTTTTGCTTTGACACACTCTAGAGAGGTATGGGTTGGTGGGTCGATGGCTGCAGAGAAACCAAGTAGTGGCAGTACCTCTTCTTTGCTGTTATTTTTGCTAAGGTCCTGATGTGTAGAGCACAGGCAAAGTGGAACTCCATGTATGCATGAAATTTGCAGACTTCCTCTGCAGTCCTGTCGATCTTGGATCATGGGGAGCACATCTGCTCCACAAGCTCACCAACCTCCCTCTTGGGGAGAAGGAGGCAGGTGGGGACGGAGAGCAGTATAATGGAAGGCTAGAATGATGAACCCACACTTTATTTCATGTGATTTTCTCACTCCCATGCCTGTTTTCTGCTGACAAGGGCCAGGATGTAATTGTCTGCTTTAGATTTCAAAGACAAAATATCATTGGCCAAAATCTATCCTCATATACACCGATGCAAACCTACTAGTATTTCCCAGAATTCCTTTTATGTCAATGTTTAAACTGGCATAAACTATATAGTAATCTCAGACCTATTAGATGGCAACTGTTGACAAATGCCAACTTTTTAATGGTAGCCACCGACTACGTTAGGAACATTACGCAGAATGTTCTGGGTCAGAAAGACATCACAGTATTGTTACAGCATCGTATAAAACAGAAGCACTTATGTCCTCCATCACTCATTTATATGAAAACCTGACAAAAGTAGCATGAAGCAAACTAGGTAACATCCTCTCATGTCTATAGGTGCTGGTGACATCATAATCCAAAAAAGGAAATTCATAATCCACAAGAGCAAAATTATTCTGCTTTGTGGAATTAGACTTCCACTCATGGACTTATAAAATTAATGTACTGGCCCAGAGGGCTAAACTATTATTTTTGGTTAAAAGTGAATCTCGACTCCGGAACAATCGTGTCCATTATTCTTTATCTCCTCAATGGGAAGGTACAACTCAAACTGATGTTAATTCGACTTTTACATTTAGCACATAATTCCCTTTAAATCTCACCCTGCTCTCCTCACCTTTTATCCCTAGATTCTTCTTCCATTTTGTTTTTTCCGCCTTCTCCTCATCCTTCTTTACGTGCCTCCACCCCTGAGCATAACATTCTGAAGTCTAAAAATCCTTACATTTTAAAGCTACATGGAAGGTATTAGGAACACCTCCAACATCACTTTCTTATGACATCAAGTACTGGACATCAAAATGGATGTAAACATATACATTTTAATAAAACTGTAAGCTTCCATGTAGAATGTAATGAACCACACTGAAACAAAAATGTGATTGTAAAGAAATGAAGTTTTCTTAGCAAACTTGAGCTCACTGCATCAGTTTTATACCCAAATCACATCTTTGTTCAACATTCAGATTTTTCCCCAAAATAAGCATAATACTGTGGTTTGGATCATCTTCTTTACAGAAAAAAAATCATGAGGATCCCATTGCAGAAGTCTTGCACTAGAGATAGTGGGGTCTCACCCCAGCAGGAAAAGCTGCTAAAATGTCACAGATTATGGAGATCCACAAGAGGCCAGACCTATCTATACAGCTGTTCTATGTCTCTATACCGGTATGGCACTCAGTGCAGTCCTCCAAAAGCCACCTGGACTCAACCTGACTGTAGCTGTCCACAGGACTCCTGGAAAGAGACGCTGTGGAACAATGTGTACTTTCACCCGTAACTACCATACTCCTGTCCAGTCTCTGATCCCTTCCCCAGCACAAACCCACAGAGACCCACAAAGTGCCCCCCACAAGGCCCTGAGGAAGGGATGGGTCCACAGAGATGACTGATGTCTACTGGCCCAAATGACAATGCTTAAAATAGCCACGGCTTCTTGAAATCTCATCTATACTACTGCTCTCACCATTGCTACAACTGGTAAAGCTGAATAATAGAAGCAACGGTGAGGAATTTACAGGGGGAAAAAGAAAAAAGTCTAACTGCCTTTATGCCCTGTGATAATGAAAAATATGCACAATTAAGCATGTAATCTGCATATATAAAAAGATAGTAACTGCACAGAACAATTAGACATTCAACTGCATGCATAAATATGTAAAAATAAGGCCCTTACAGGATATTAATAAGAAAAATAGTAACTCATTAAGATACATTTATAATGTCTATGACTCATCATATTCCAGTGCATAAACTATTTGCCAGGTGCAAACAAAAGAAACTACTCCTCTGAATATTAGTGTAGAACTAAGTATATTCAGATGGTGTTACTCCTCCTTTGTAATGTGCTGTTGGGCACTGTCTGACAAGGTACTAGACCACAGCATATGGACCTCTAGTCTGCTGTACAGCAACAGCTACTATAGTATTGTCTTCAAATTATGTTATTCCAAGTTGCTCCCAAATTCAGCTTTTTCAAAATTAATTTTACAAAGCCTGAAACCAAAATGTTGTCTTTTTTAAAAACAAAAGTCTATTCTTCTTCAGCATTTGCAGCTCAGCAACACTGTGTTAGTGCATTAGGACTTGAAAGATAAATTGACAAACTCACCAGAACTTATTTTTGTGTCCAAAATGAGAGGAATGAAAACAAATGGAGCCTGTCAAACTAACTTGATATATTTTTGATGAGATTACAAGCTTAGTTGATAAAGGTAACACTGCTGATGCAATGTACTTAGATTTCTATAAGGTGTTTGACTTGGTTCCATATGACTTTCTGATTAAAAAGCTAGAATGATATAAAATTAATGTGGCGCACATTAAACGGATAGGTCTCAAAATGTAATTGTAAATGGGGATTCTCATCGACCAGATGATGTGTGTTTCCAGTGGGGTCCTGCAGTGATCTGTTCTTGCCCCTACACTGCTTAATATTTATCAATTACTTCAAATAAAATATAAAATCATGACTGATTAAGTTTGCAGATGACACAATAAATGTGGGAGTGGTCAATAATGAAGAGGACAGGTCACTGATTCACAGCACTCTGGATCACTTGGTAAGTTGGGTGCAAACAAACAATGTGTTTTACTATGGCTAAATGTAAATATACATATCTAGGAACAAAGAATGTAGGTTCAGAGAAGAGTCATGAGAATGACTGAAGGAGAAGAAACATGCCTTACATTGATAGACTCAAAGAATTCAATCTATTTAGTTTAACAAAGAGAAGGTTAATAAGGGGTGACTTCATTATGGTTTATATTTAAGTAACCATATAGGGAACAAATATTTCATAATGGGCTCTTCAGTCTAGCAGAGAAATGTATAACACGATCCAATGGCTGGAAGATAAAGCTAGACATCTCCAGAGTAGAAATGAGTAATTTAACAGTCAGGGTAATTAACCATGAGAACAATTTACTAAGTGTCATGGTGGACTCCCCTCTAATCATGATTTAAAAATGTCAGTGATGGATTTTTTCCTGAAAGAGCTAATATAGGAATTATTTTAGGAAAGTTCTGTGTTATACAAGAGGTCAGACTAAATGAAAATAATAATTCATTCTGGCACTGGAATCTATGAATCAAATAAATCAGGAAAAGCAAATTAGTTTTTAAATATTATTTCATTTAACATAAATTAAGGTTTTATTAGTAGGAGACAAAAATATCTGCCTTAAAAGTATATAGGGCCTGATGTTTAGCTGGTATAAACCACACACCACCACTGAGGTCAATGGAGTTACCCCAATTTACACCAGGTAAGGATCTAGCTCATAATCTTTCATTTGAAAATGTCTTTGCAAAGTTTGACACACTTGATAATACAATCTGATAACAAAGCAGTTACCTCTAGAGCAATTTATCAACATGAGAGAAGAAAAGTACTATTTTTTTCCAAGCAACAGTGTTGCCATTTTCTTAATTCATGCAGAAACCACAACAACAATCTGGAACAAGTCATACTAATAAAATTTTGCCAAAAGCAGGAACTTATCTGTCACATATATTTTGGAAATTTCCTCCTTGAGGCATTTCAATTTCAATTTATAAGATTACAAAATATCCTCAGACTCCAGCTGTTTTTCTATTTATCTCCAAAAGGAGTGTATATAGATAGTAACAGAACAACAAGGATTATGGCCTGTTTTATTCATTTGATTACAAGTTACCACATTTTAAAAAGAAAGAAAAAAATCTTGTATTTTTATTGGCTTTACAGAATATTAACTTAGGATTAGAACCTTAAAAGGAACTTGAGCTAAAAACCCTAACTTTCCTCTCAGCTCCTTTTCAGTGTAAAGAAAGACGTGCAACACTTTTTAGTTTGAATTCATTTCTTTGACTATTTAGTGCTATTAAATTTGTTCTTCAGTGAAATTAAAAGAGAATGAATGTTGCTTCCAGAGATGCCATGAGCACAATCAGAATTTCTGTCAGAGGTGTCATCTGGCAGCTAAGAAAAGGCTGCATTTTGTAAAGCAGCCTGTCTCTTGCGGGATCCAACTGAATTACGAAAAGAAACCAAAACCAAACAAAAAAAAACTTTTACCCTCATTATTCCAAGCTATATGAAGACTGATCAAAGCCTCAAACTACACAGGGTTCATTTTTTCATGACAACAATTAGACTGTGGCAGTGGAACCAATAAAAGACAAGTCTAAGTAAATAGCTTTAGATACATTGGAGGGACGATTCCTGGAATTATACACCTGGGGGTTTGTTAATTTATAATAAAAACTGAAAAAAGAAAAATAGAAAAAAAAAGCCAATATCAACTGACTAGCATTAAACTATTAACCTTGTTATCTTCATTCATTGAAGCAAATTAATACCAGTTTAAAATGTGTGTACAAAAAAATGTTGACATTACTATTTTAGTTTATGTTGGATTAATTATATTCCTTAGTTGAAAATGATTTAAACCAGCACTTATTCAAATACACACTCAAAGATACTATAAAAACAGAACAAAAAGTTATTTCCATCTTTCTCTCCAATGTTCAGGCCCAGTGGACAAATGAGTCAACATCTTTTTTTTTTTTTCCTTTTTCTTTTTCAGTGCTAAACCCTATTATTTTGCCATCACTACACTCTCATTTTCTGATACTTTCCATAGGTCAGAGAAATATATACCATAAATATCTTGACTATATAATCATCTTCAGTCAACACCAATGGCTCTTCTAGACACTGCTCAGAAAGGCTTCCCAATCAGATCATTATTTCCAGCTCAGTTTTTCCTATATTTACCCCCACCGAGTCCTTACATATAATCTTTTGTTCCACATGCTTTTGACACAGAGACACAGCATCTAATTTTGTTTTCAGATGTTATCAGTATACGATACTCTATGAATTGCATAAAACAAACAGCAGAATGCTTATAGGTCAAAAGCATCCAACCTCAGATATAGAAAAATAATTGTTACTGTTGGACCCAATAAAGGAAAGCCAATATTACTTCTCTTTTGCCTAGGTTTCATAGCCTGTGCTGCTGTAGTTCCAACATATTCAGTTTCCACCAATGATTATACAACTCTTACTCCCAGTAATTCACCCTCCCTAATTCGACTTATACATCCAAATACTATGTTCACTCTTTTAGTTATAGCATCACAGTGGGAGCTCATGTTCAGCTGGTTATCTACCATGATACCTGTGTCCTCTTCATAATCACTGTTTTGCAGGCTATATTCTCCCATCATATGTGTGACCTACATTCTTTGTTCTTAGACAGATGACTTTGGATTTGGCTGTATTTAAATACACATTTCTCAAATGAGACAACCTTGCCACATGTTGCAGGTTAGTCTATATAATTGACTTGTCCTCACCATTATTTACCACTCCACTTATTTTTGGATGTTCTGAAAAATTTACCAGCAATGATTTTATATTTTCTTCCAGATCATTGACAAAAATATTGAATAGCATTAGGTCAAGAATGGGAGTCCCTTAAAAACACTCCAATTGGATGACTATTCCCCATTTACTTTTTGTGATCTATCAGTTAACCAATTTTAATCTCTATAATATGGGCTGCACTGATTTTGTGCCTCTCTCTTTTTTGGGGGGGAGGGGAGAAATCAGAATATCATGAGGGACTCAGTCAAATGCCTTAAAGCAGACTCATGTCAAAACTCTCGACCAAACTTATGATCTCATAAAAAAGAAGTTTATTTATTCAGACCTATTTTCCTTAAAATCATGTTCATTATCATTAGCTATACTACCATCCCTTAATTCTTTACTCATTGAGTCTCTTAGCAGCCACTCTACGATTTTGCCAGGGATCACTGTCAGATTAATTGACCTATAGTTTCCCAGGTCATAAATGCTGGCAAAACATTAGCTTTGTTTCAGTCCTCTGGAGCTTCCCCAGTACTGCAAGGTTTTTTTAAAAAACAAAAAAAAACAAACAAACAAAAAAAACATTAATGGTTCAGAGAGCTCCTCAACTGATTCTTCTAATACTCTTGGGTGCGAGATATCCAATCTGCTGATTTAAAAATGCTTAATTTAATAGTTGCTGTCTAAAGCCCCACTAGTTACTATTGGAAGAAATAAATGTGTACATCTTGCTTTTTCCAAATATAGCATAAAAATATCTGTTGAATGCCATTCTATCTTTTCTGCATTGTGACTGATAATTTTACCATCCTATATCATTGCTAGGATTTCAATTTTTCTTCATATAAATCTCATTTGTTAATCCAGTTTGGAGAGGATGATGTCTCGGAGACACACTCCATCAGTTTGCCAAGAGACAAGAGAATTTTGTTGGAGAGAGTCTCACACAGTTGACTGACCAGTTGAATGCAAATAACACATTATCCATATCATAGATTTCTCAATGTTTTTAAATGAAATAAAAGATTGACAATTTATAGATTACAACTATGTGCACTGCAAAAATGAAGTTTCTAAAAAAAATAAGATTTCATTTTTAAAAAGGTAATTGTTTTATTTTAGGCTTTTTTTAATTATTATTTTTTTTCCACACACACACACAGTGGGTAAAATTTTCAAAAATGCCTTTGTAGTTTAGGAGCCTAAGTCCCATTAATGTATGCCTAATGAGTGACTAAGGACATGTCTAAACTTACCTCTAGAGTGATTGATCTAGTGGAGGACACTGTGGTAAGTAGATCTAAGTATGCCATAAAATATCAGGGTTAGAAGGAATCTTAGGAGATCATCTAGTCCAACCCCTGCTCAAAGCAGGACCACCTCCCAGACATATTTTTGTCCCAGATCCCTAAATGACCCCTCAAGGATTGAACTCATAACCCTAGATTAAGCAGGCCAATGCTCAAACCACTGAACTCTCTCTCCCCCTCATTTTTGTTGTATAACTGGAGTTATTTTCATAGCTGAAGCTGTATAACGTAGCCCAACTTAGCTCCTGCCCCCCCACCCCAGTGTAAACCAGGCCTAAGTAGTCACTTCTGAAAAGGGGAGCAATTGGAGATGTGATTGCAGCATGTGCAGAATCTAGCTAGCACAGCTAAAAATAGCAGTGTAGACACAGGGGCACAGGCTGTACAAGTGTGCTGGAGACAGCCATGTACTCATGCTTTACTAGCCCACACTGATGTGCATGCCGCCATGTCTACCCTATTTTTAGTCATGCCAGCTACAGCAAAGCTAGTGCAGGTATGCCAATGCATGTAGCAATCATGCTTCTGGTTGCAGTGTAGACATACTTTGAGATGCTTGAGAAAATTGTATCAGTTATTTCTAAAGGAAAATTAAAATATCATAAATAGTTGAACTGTGTTGTACCTAGATATTCCAGAAGTACAACTTTTGCTAAACTACTGCTTCTCGTAAAAAACAAAAACAAAAAAAAACACACCCACAAACATACAGACAAGCTTTTCTGTAAGCTGTTTTGTTAAGGAGAGAAGAAAATATTCACAAGAGAAATGGATGCATTGGTTAGACTGATATTCCATTCCATTCCTCCTCTTGAACCTTGTCAGAGCCACCGAACAAACTTGTCAATCTGATCAAAGCTGCATTTCACTGATTTCTGAATAATTAGCCAGAGGGGCTACATCTTATGAACAACCTAATCCTCTCATGCCGAAACCCCCCCACATCTGATGTGTTAAAGTTTTTTTACACAATGTCTACCAATTAAATCATCATCTTTCACACTTATCACAAAAAACAAAGAACTGTAATAAAAGAGCAAATAGAAACTGGAAAATATTACAGCATTTAAAGTGTGTCAAACATTTAATTTAGCTTTTGAAAGCCAGTTATTGTATGCTAACGAGATGTCAAAATGACAGTTAAAAGCACACTTTTAAAGTTTAATGTGTGTAAGATATTTCAAGTTGACATGAGTAATTGAAAATTGCTCATAAAATACACAGATGTACTATAGCTGTTGTGCTAGTAAAACTAACTGTAGCTGAGGCTGTGAAATAAATAGTTTCCATTCTAATCCCTTGTTTTCATAGGCTCCTAACTTTCCAAGTTTGTTCATTTGGGGGTTATAATTTTACAAGTTTTGTTTGTGATATACTCAAACTTTCAAAAAATAGAAGTAAAGTCCTTTTAGTTGTGAGAAGGTAAAGAAAATTATAATACAAGCCATCATTAATATAAGCAGAAACTTTTGGACTGACATTTGATGCTGCTATCAGCCACAACTGGCCCAAGACAACGGATCTCATCTAGCCATTCTAAACGGAAATACCTGGGATAATGCAACAGTGATTTTTAAGGCGTATTTCTTTTAAAGTGAATTACAATAATATTGCCCTCTATGAAAAGAGCCCTGCTTGTAATTCTTAGCTCTCTGCTTTCCTTAGTGCATGTGCAGAAGTAAAAATAGAATGTATATTGTCATAAATGTGCACGCTGTATTTTTTCATTCTAGCATCAGTCTGTCGATTGTGGTTGAAGTAGGTATATTTCTTCTTAATGTGTTAGATATAGATTTATGGAATAGTATATGTTGCTCCAATGCATTATTCATTGTCCTCTGGACTCTAGTTTTGTACCATGACAGTCAAGGTTAAACCATTAAGTGCCTGCATGAGGCGGCAATTTGAGCCACAGAGACTCAGAAGAAGTTTAGAGAAGCTGATCAAACATCCATTTGCTATTATTCTTTCTATTCAATTTTTCATTTAAACATCAAATCCTTATGAAGAAATATGAACGCCCAGAATTTCACAAGCCATCACAAGGATTCACATAAAAAGCTTGAAAATGTGCCTTCCCCATTTTTAACAAAATTAATGGATCTAGTCTTTTCTTTAGTCTCTCACAGTGAAAGGATCCATTTGTCATTCAACTCTGTGGTTTCCATCAGAAAACAAACTGATATTATATCAAAAGCAAATAATTATTTATTTAAACATGAAAATTAAAACATTATCAGAAAATAAAATTCACCTTAGTACACAGGGCCCGGCACAAGTTCCTATGTGCCACTTATACCTACTTAAGCCCAAAAAGTAAAATTCCCAATGAAGTGCCAGTGGCATTAATGAGTTCAGGTGGCCCTTAATTCAGATGTTAAGGGGTGCACAAGGCTTTCATGGGCTTTTCGGCAATTGGTTGAATTTCAAGTTTAAGGTACAGATGATCCACTGAGTATGATACTCATTAGCATGGCTGGAATATGTAATTTTCTTTCTTTATGGTAAAAAACACAATGGCAGATCTTGATAACTACCATGTTCCTAACACGTAAGTTTCTTGATGGGTCACAGATAGGGAACTGATCTTTCAAATATTCCGATACCAGGCCATTTAGGACATCAGAAATCACAGACAGAACTGAAGTGAGTGGAGCATGTTGCATACTACTACCATGCATTTCTGCCTGTCTATTCCACCTGGCAGCCAGGTTGCCACCTCCTGCCAGAGTGGCAAGAAAGTCTCTTTAGCTCTTTGGGGTTGTAAGCTGCAATAGTCCAAACTTAATTTAATGAGCTGTGTACCACAGTGGCTAGGACAGAAATGACAGGCCTTCTCTATTTTCTGACTTTTCTCAATATTGTTTCTTTTAACCATGTTTAACAGTTATGATTCTTCTTTGATCCCAAGGCCCTACATTCTTCTGATGATGGGAGGGCAGATGCCCATAATCACAGATGAAATTCATCAGATGGGTAGCCGTGTTAGTCTGGATCTGTAAAAGCAGCAAAGAGTCCTGTGGCACCTTATAGACTAACAGACATATTGGAGCATGAGCTTTCATGGATGAATACCCACTTTGTCGGATGCATGTAGTCCCGACGAAGTGGGTATTCACCCACGAAAGCTCATGCTCCAATATGTCTGTTAGTCTATAAGGTGCCACAGGACTCTTTGCTGCTTTTACAGATGAAATTAACATTGTAGACCCAGATTCTGAATGATGATATGCATGGGCGGACCTGTGCGCCTATGTAGCCAAGGAGCAGGGAGGCCTGGGAGCTGGGCTCTGTCTCCTGGGTCAGCTGGCTCTTCTGGCTGCCTGAGAGTTGGACAGTCCTAGGCAGTTTGCTGCCTCAGGACTCAGACAGCCTTGGGAGCCATCTGGCTCGCCAGGACAGTACAGAAGCCATGGGGACCTGATTCCAAGGCAATCCACATTGTGGGCTGCCCTGGAGCTGGGGATCTGGAAGCCATGGTGTCTCTGGCTCAGGTTAAATTTGCATGGCAGACTGCCGCAGAGCAAGCAGACCCTGGAAGCCTACATTCCCTAATAAGCCATCAAGCAAGCTGTGGAACAGTGGGTTGCAATACCTGCATGGGGTCCATCTGAAGCCTGATAAAATCTAATGGTTTCTGCTAAACATTTCAATTTTGATGAACTGGCAAATTCCAATAAAAAATGCATAACTGGAATTTTTCTGTTCAGCTCGACTTCTTAATCTCACAAATAATGTTTTTTTTGGCAAGCCACTGAATCAACATGGCTGTCCTACAGGTCAGAAACATTATGACTGTCATACAAATATAAAATACGAAGTACAGCTGATAGCCTGGCAATATGTGAAGTTACACTGAACTGTAAGAGTACAGAGTCTCAATGAGTGAAATGTGTTAAAATAAATTATTGAACAGTAAAGATTTTTTTAATTCATCCTAACTAAATGACAGCTGCAGAATGTTTGCTACATTAGTTATAGATTAATTACAATTGCTTTACAATTGAGACTCATGTGGATCATTTTAAAATGTTTTTGTAACATTTGATCATTACCACAATGGGTGCATGACTGTAAATGACAATTGCCCCTATACTTTAGGGAGAGGAGGCTTTTACTTTACACACACAAACAAATATCTTTGTGTGCCACTACAGTATATACTATTGTGTTAATTTTATTCCACCTTCCAACACGTTCACTCACAATAAAGAGGGTAGTCCTCTAGACCCCAATTATTACAAAAATATACACCAACATCTAATGTCTATAACCTAAATAAAAATTAGCCTATGTAGCACCTGACCTGCTAAATCTCAATGAGCTTCCCCAACCATTATTCCTTATTCATGAATTAGACATGTTCCGCTTCTATAGCCATATACAACCATCACATTAGATATTCCTTAAAGTCACCTTCTGCAGCACCAAACCCCATAGCACTGCTTAGTCTGATTGCCATTTCTGGAACTCAGGCCACTGCCAGTGGAGCGCCATAAAAGTGAGTTAAAAAACTCTCCTGAAATTTTAGTGCAGCCGGGGGTTTGGCCTTTTGTTAGTTGACCTGAGAGGCTGAGATCCCGCTAAGCACACAATCTAAAAACAACTAAGGGCTAGGAAGATTGAAGGATATTAAATCTTCCTCAATGAATGGGAGAAATATTCTCCTGGCAGGAAAACCAGGCATATTCCCCCCTGCCCTCCTCCCACACACACACACTATGGAAAACAAAACTAACAGAGTTTGAAGATGTCCTGCTCCTTTCCTTATCATCAGGTGCTGCATTGCAGAGATATTATAGCTTTCAGAAGGCTAAAAGTTTTTCAAAGGATAAATCAGTTCAAAATATTTCATTACTGAATGTCTCAAGACATACATTTTACAGCAAAATTTTACCAGCCTTCAGTCTTAGATATAACTAAATATTTAAATAGCTTACGTGGAAACTGACCTGGTTACAATGGAAAAGCACAATACATTCACTTTTTGTAGCCATCTCTTGATGTAAGGATGTTGCCATCTATTAGCATCGTTGGCCGCACTGTTGGCACCAGTTAGCCCCTTGTCATTCTCAGGAGCAAAGCCAAAAGTGAATGGGCATTCAGATCACAGCACTCTCAGCCCCTACTCTCTCCTGAACAGAAACCTACTGGAAAGTCTGTAGGCACAATTATTTTTTTCCTTTGATGAGGGCCTGCTCCTACACCACTGAGGGTAATAGGAGTTTTGCAACTAACATCAATGGGAGCACAAACAGGCTCCTGAGCCCCTGCGTCCTCACTATCTTTAGTGTGTAAATGGAAGCAGAGTTTAGCCCATTGCAAGGAAGCTTGTATTGCTGCTGCTCATGCTAGTGTTGCTCTGTGCAGATGCAAAGGACAGCATTCTCTAGGGTTTTTACTCTGGCACCTTTCATTAGCACTACATTTATTGAAATTACAGAGTCAAGAGGAAAAGGTTCAAGACAGCTTCTCCCTAATGAAAACAATTTCAAACAGAGGAGATACCGGGTACGTCTACACTATGGGATTAGTCCAATTTTACATAAACCGGTTTTGTAAAACAGATTGTATACAGTCGAGTGCACGTGGCCACACTAAGCACATTAATTCAGTGGTGTGCGTCCATGGTCCGAGGCTAGCGTCAATTTCCAGAGCGTTGCACTGTGGGTAGCTATTCCGTAGCTATCCCATAGTTCCTGCAGTCTTCCCCGGCCCTTGGAATTCTGGGTTGAGATCCCAGTGCCTGATGGGGCAAAAATCATTGTCGTGGGTGGTTCTGGGTAAATGTCATCACTCATTCCTTCATTACACTTTTAACAGCAGGCAAAATATTATATGATGCGATTCAGTCATAAGCCCTTCTAAACAGTCCTTAATAATAATAATATTTAACACATAGCTTACGCGTCGGCAACGACCCATTGGGTTACAAATGGAAAAGCACAATACATTGTCACTCTATTTTGTAACAATAGAAGCATCTTTGGAGGGTAGGTTAGTGAGGGCACTATGCCATGCCATATTTAGATACGGGTATGCGCCCACATGTGGAACTTACCACGGCTTTTTAAAGAGAATTCCCCATATGAAGACCCCCACCCCCTTTGCATTCTGCAGGAGTCTGAAATGCACAAAAAGTGTATATTATAAGGACACATCAGACTGATAGCAAGAACCCTCAGCTCCTTCTACCTCACTACATCCGTGATAATCGATGAACCCTGACGAGCGAAGTCTGTAGCACAATTATTTTATTCCTTATGATGAGGGCCTGCTCCTACACCATAGAGGGTAATAGGAGTTTTGCAACTAACATCAATGGGAGCACAAACAGGCTCTGGCCCCCCCTCGCGTCCTCTACTAATCTTTTAGTTGTAAATGGAAGCAGAGTTAGTTTAGCCCATTGCAAGGAAGCTTGTATTGCTGCTGCTCATGCTAGTGTGCTTGTGCAGATGAAAGGACAGCATTCCTAGGGTTTTACTCTGGCACCTTCATTAGCAACACATTTATTGAAATTACAGAGTCAAGAGGAAAAGGTTCAGAGAGGCTTCTCCTCAATGAAACAATTCTACAAACAGAGGAGATACGGGTACCTACTACACTATGGGATTAGTCCAATTTACATAACCGTTTTGTAAAACATTGATATAACTCAGTCGAGTGCACGTGGCAACACTAAGCACATAATTCAGTGGTGTGCGTCCATGGTCCGAGGCTAGCGTCAATTTCCAGAGCGTTGCACTGTGGGTAGCTATTCCGTAGCTATCCATAGTTCCTGCAGTCTTCCCGGCCCTGGAATTCTGGTTGAGATCCAGTGCCTGATGGGCAAAATCATTGTCGTGGGTGGTTCTGGTAAATGTCATCACTCATCCTTCCTCAGGAAAACAATGCAGAATCATTTCATGCCCTTTTTCCCTGGATTGCCCTGGCAGATGCCATAGCACGGCAACCATGGACCCATTCAGCTTTTTTTTTTTTTTTTTTTTTTTTTTACACACACACACACACACACACACACACACACACACACACACACACACACCAGAGTTACCATATGTGTACTGGATGCCGCTGACAGAGGTGTTACTGCAGCGCTAACAGCAGCATTCGTTTGCTTTTGCATGATAGCAGAGACAGTTATCAGTTGTTCTGTACCATCTGCTGCCATTGTAAATTGGCAATAAGATGACAAGTATCAGAGGGTAGCCGTGTTAGTCTGGATCTGTAAAAGCAGCAGATCTACTACCCAAGATCCACAAACCCGGAAATCCTGGACGCCCATCATCTCGGGCATTGGCCCTCTCACTGAGGACTGTCTGGATATGCGGATTCTCTACTCAGCCCCTATGCCCACACTCCCAGCTATCTCCGTGACACCACTGATTCCTGGGAAACTACAACGATGGTCACCTCCCAGAAAACACCATCCTAGCCACCATGGATGTAGAGGCTCTCACACAAACATCCCACACACAGATGGAATACAAGCTGTTAGAACAGTATCCCTGATGATGCCACAACACAACAGGCTGCTGAGCTCTGTGCCTTTATCCTCACACACAACTTATTTCAAGTTTGATGACAATATATACTCCAGATCAGTGGCACTGCTATGGCACCCGCATGGCCCCACAATACGCCAATATTTTTATGGCTGACCTGGAACAACGCTTCCTCAGCTCTCATCCACTCACGCCCTTCTCTACCTACGCTACATTGATGAATCATCACTGGACCCATGGGAAGGAGACTCTAGAAAAATTCCACCACGATTTCAACAACTTCACCCACCATCAACCTCAGCCTGGACCAATCTACACGGGAGGTCCACTTTCTAGACACCACGGTGCAAATAAGTGATGTCACATTAACACCCCTATATCGAAAACCTACGACGCTACGCCTACGTTCATGCCTCAGCTTCCATCCCGGGCACATCACACGATCCATTGTCTACAGCCAAGCACTGAGGTAACACGCATCTGCTCTACCCAGACAGAGACCAACACCTACAAAAATCTCCACAGTATTTTCAAAACTACAATACCGCGCACGAGAATTAGGAAACAGATCAACAGAGCCAGACGTGTACCTAGAAGCCTCCTACTGCAAGACAAACCCAAGAAAAAACCAACAGGACCCCACTGGCCATCACATACAGCCCCCAGCTAAAACCCCTCCAACGCATCATCAGGGATCTACAACCCATCCTGGACAATGATCCCACACTTCACGGTCTTGGGTGGCAGGCCAATCCTTGCCCACAGACAGCTGCCAACCTGAAACGTATTCTCACCAGCAACTGCACACCATACTATAGTAACTACCTCAGGAACCAATCCATGCAACAAACCTCGATGCCAACTCTGCCCACATATCTACACCAGCGACACCATCAAGACTAACCAGATCAGCCACACATCACTGTTTCATTCACCTGCACGTCCACCAATGTAATATACGCCATCATATGCCAGCAATGCCCTCTGCTATGTACATCGGCCAAACTGGACAGTCACTACGGAAAAGATAAATGACACAAATCAGATATCAGGAATGGAAATATACAAAAACCTGAGGAGAACACTCAACTCCCTGGCCACACTATAGCAGACCTTAAGTGGCCATCCTGCAGCAAAAAAACTTCAGGACCAGACTTCCAAGAGAAACTGCTGAGCTTCAGTCATCTGCAAATTTGACACCATCAGCCTGGGCTAAACAAAGACTGTGAATGGCTTGCCAATTACAGAACCAGTTTCTCCTCCCTTGGTTTTCACACCTCTACTGCTAGAACAGGGCTCACCCTCCTGATTGAACTAACCTCGTTATCCTAGCTTGCTGCTACATATATATACTGCCCCTGGAATTTCCACTACCTGCGTCTGACGAAGTGGGTATTCACCCATGAAAGTCACCTCCAAAACCTCTGTTAGTCTATAAGTGCCACAGGATTCTCTGCTGCTTTTAATAAGATGACAGTTATCTGCATCTGTATGTCTGCTGCTGTCATGGTGCCTGTGCTGAGGTCGGCCGGGGCGCAAAGACAAAATGGGAATGACCCCCGAGTCAATCCTCCTTTATGTATCTAAAAATAGAGTCAGTCCTGCCTAGAATATGGACAAGTTTACTAGAGAACCAGTGTAACAGAGAGCACAGATCGCACAGAATATGATGAGCTGCATGTCATTCATGGGGTTGCGTCTGCAACAACCCCACCATTGCTTCCCTCCCCCAACCTTTCTGGGCTACCGTGGCAGTGCACCCCCCCATTTGTGCATGAAATTATAAAAATGCAGAATAAGAAACAGTGACTTGTTAGCAAGATAAAATGAGGGGGAGGCAGTCTCCCACCGCTATGACAGTCCAGGCAGAATATTAAGCGTGCGGGGGAGAGGAGCCCAGCATCCCGCTGCTATGATAGTCCAGCAGTACAGAATATTTCTTTACACATGAAGGAGGGACTGATGGAGCTCAGCCCCCAGTTTCTGATGAGGACGTACCAGCCATTCTGTACCATCTACTGGGAATGACCAGGAATTATCTTATTTTTTACCCAGGTGCCCCAGCCAGCCTCACCTAGGCCAGCCAGAAGCATACGGGCTGTGGATGACGGATAGCAGTCATTTGTACCGTTTGCCACCAGGAGGGAGAAAGAGCAGTCTGCTCTTCACTGCTGCAGCATTGTGCTAACCACAGCATCAGTAGACATAGGGTAACATTAAAAAGTCAAGAATATTTTTCCCTTTTCTTTCACGTGGTGGGAGGAGTAAATTATAGCTATACCCTGAACATGCCGACAATGTGTTGAAACCTACACGCACTGGGACTCACCAAAATGCAAATAGTTTCAGAGACTGCTGTGGACTGCTGGGATAGCTGGAGTCTCAGTACCCCTTCTTCCCCATGAGCGTCCATTTCATTCTTTGGCTGTCCGTTACTCCAGGAAAACAATGGCAGAATCATTTCATGCCCTTTTTCCCTGGATTGCCCTGGCAGATGCCATAGCACGGCAACCATGGAGCCCATTCAGCTTTTTTTTTTTTTTTTTTTTTTTTTACACACACACACACACACACACAACACACACACACACACACACACACCACACAGAGTTACCATATGTGTACTGGATGCCGCTGACAGAGGTGTTACTGCAGCGCTACACAGCAGCATTCGTTTGCTTTTGCATGATAGCAGAGACAGTTACAGTTGTTCTGTACCATCTGCTGCCATTGTAAATTGGCAATAAGATGACAAGTATCAGAGGGTAGCCGTGTTAGTCTGGATCTGTAAAAGCAGCAGATCTACTACCCAAGATCCACAAACCCGGAAATCCTGGACCCCATCATCTCGGGCATTGGCCTCTCACTGAAGACTGTCTGGATATGCGGATTCTCTACTCAGACCCTATGCCACCACACTCCCAGCTATCTCCGTGACACCACTGATTTCCTGAGGAAACTACAAAGTTGGTCACCTCCCAGAAAACACCATCCTAGCCACCATGGATGTAGAGGCTCTCTACACAAACATCCCACACACAGATGGAATACAAGCTGTTAGAACAGTATCCCTGATGATGCCACAACACAACAGGCTGCTGAGCTCTGTGCCTTTATCCTCACACACACCTATTTCAAGTTTGATGACAATATATACTCCAGATCAGTGGCACTGCTATGGCACCCGCATGCCCCACAATACGCCAATATTTTTATGGCTGACCTGGAACAACGCTTCCTCAGTCTCATCCACTCACGCCCCTTCTCTACCTACGCTACATTGATGACATCATCATCTGGACCCATGGGAAGGAGACTCTAGAAAAAATTCCACCACGATTTCAACAACTTCCACCCACCATCAACCTCAGCCTGGACCAATCTACACGGGGTCCACTTTCTAGACACCACGGTGCAAATAAGTGATGTCACATTAACACCACCCTATATCGAAAACCTACCGACGCTACGCCTACGTTCATGCCTCAGCTTCCATCCCGGGCACATCACACGATCCATTGTTACAGCCAAGCACTGAGGTACAACGCATCTGCTCTACCCCTCAGACAGAGACCAACACCTACAAAAATCTCCACAAGTATTTTCAAAACTACAATACCCGCACGAGAAATTAGGAACAGATCAACAGAGCCAGACGGTGTACCTAGAAGCCTCCTACTGCAAGACAAACCCAAGAAAGAAACCAACAGGACCCACTGGCCATCACATACAGCCCCCAGCTAAAACCCCTCCAACGCATCATCAGGGATCTACAACCCATCCTGGACAATGATCCCACACTTTCACGGTCTTGGGTGGCAGGCCAATCCTGCCCACAGACAGCTGCCAACCTGAAACGTATTCTCACCAGCAACTGCACACCATACTATAGTAACTACCTCAGGAACCAATCCATGCAACAAACCTCGATGCCAACTCTGCCCACATATCTACACCAGCGACACCATCACAGGACCTAACCAGATCAGCACACCATCACTGGTTCATTCACCTGCACGTCCACCAATGTAATATACGCCATCATATGCCAGCAATGCCCTCTGCTATGTACATCGGCCAAACTGGACAGTCACTACGGAAAAGATATAATGGACACAAATCAGATATCAGGAATGGCAATATAAACAAAACCGTAGAGAGACACTTCAACTCCCTGGCCACACTATAGCAGACCTTAAGGTGGCCATCCTGCAGCAAAAAACTTCAGGACCAGACTTCCAAGAGAAACTGCTGAGCTTCAGTCATCTGCAAATTTGACACCATCAGCTCTGGGCTAAACAAAGACTGTGAATGGCTTGCCAATTACAGAACCAGTTTCTCCTCCCTTGGTTTTCACACCTCTACTGCTAGAACAGGCCTCACCCTCCTGATTGAACTAACCTCGTTATCTCTAGCTTGCTTGCTACATATATATACTTGCCCCTGGAAATTTCCACTACCTGCGTCTGACGAAGTGGGTATTCACCCATGAAAGTCACCTCCAAAACCTCTGTTAGTCTATTAGTGCCACAGGATTCTCTGCTGCTTTTATATAAGATGACAGTTATCTGTCATCTGTATGTCTGCTGCTGTCATGGGTGCCTGTGCTGAGTCGGCCGGGGCGCAAAGACAAAATGGGAATGACTCCCGAGTCAATCCTCCTTTATGGTATCTAAAAATAGAGTCAGTCCTGCCTAGAATATGGGACAAGTTTACTAGAGAACCAGTGTAACAGAGAGCACAGATCGCACAGAAATGATGAGCTGCATGTCATTCATGGGGTTGCGTCTGCAACAACCCACCATTGCTTCCCTCCTCCCAACCTTTCTGGGCTACCGTGGCAGTGTCACCCCCCCATTTGTGTCATGAAATTATAAAGAATGCAGAATAAGAAACAGTGACTTGTTAGCAAGATAAAATGAGGGGGAGGCAGTCTCCCACCGCTATGACAGTCCAGGCAGAATATTAAGCGGTGCGGGGAGAGGAGCCCAGCATCCGCTGCTATGATAGTCCAGGCAGTACAGAATATTTTCTTTACACATGAAGGGGGGAGCTGTGGCTTGTCATGCAGCACTGTGTAGCATGGAGATTTTTTTCAAACGCTTTGGCATTTCGTCTTCTGTAACAGAGCTCTGATAGAACAGATTTGTCTCCCCATACAGCGATCAGATCCAGTATCTCCCGTACGGTCCATGCTGGAGCTCTTTTTGGATTTGGGACTGCACTGCCACCCGTGCTGATCAGAGCTCCACGCTGGGCAAACAGGAAATGTAATTCAAAAGTTCACAGGGCTTTTCCTGTTTACCTGGCCACTGATTTGAGTTCAGATTGCTGTCCAGAGCAGTCACAGTGCACCACTGTGGGATATCGCCTGGAGGCCAATACCGTTGATTTGCGGCCACACTAACCCTAATCCGATATGGTAATACCGATTTTAACGCTACTCCTCTCGTTGGGGAGGAGTACAGAAACCGATTTAAAGAGCCCTTTATATCGATAAAGGGCCTCGTAGGTTGGACGGCTGCGCCGTTAAATCAGTTTAACGCTGCTAAAATCTGTTTAAACACGTAGTGTAGACCAGGCCACCGTGTAAACATGCCAACCGAGAAGGCTAAACCCATCATAATTCTTGTCTGGTGCAGACAGCCTAAAAGACATTTCATAAAACTGAATACATTTTATTTTTAAATATTACTTTACTTTTTAAGAAGAATGAGGAACCCAGTGTGAATATCATTGGCTAAACACTAACATTTTATATTAATGTATACTTTCAGCACACTCATTTTATCCCAGAGCTGTTCTAAGACAGTGCATTGCACTTTACTTAATTTGATTAAAATCAGAAGGCTTCTCCTTGCAGTACTCTTCTGTCAGCATACACAAACCTCTCGCCTGAATGTGGAGTTTGATAACCCAGCAGATAAACATGTTTTCTAATTTTTTTTAATGAAATAATATAATTCAAAACCACAAAAGGAGGCAGTGCTACTTTCTGCCGAAGCAAGTAGTGTTAAATGGATGTCTAGAATACTTACAATACTTATAAACGGGGAAAAAGTTAAAAATCAAAGCACTGTGCAGTATAGTTGTAGGTTTAGTTGTTTCTTCTTCTTCTTCCTTTTTTTTTTGTCCCCACAGACTACAATTTTCCTCTCAAATAATCAGAATATATGACATTAGTGTCTCAAATCACTGCTCATGTAGCGTCAGTATAGCCACAAACATTCCCATTAACCATCCCATGTTCTTTAGAGTCCTGTTGGAACATTTCCAAACCATGTGGACTCATTCCTCAAACATTAAGATCACTTACAGCTCCTTTCTTCAAGGAGTAGAATATATTGCATAAGTGACAGAAGTAAAAAGCATACGTTGGGTTCCATGAAGAATTGTTCATTTCTGTCCTAGGAGGATAGAAATGCTTTACCTGCAGGTTTGGCAAAGCCGATTCCTTCTGATTCCTTCAGCTTGTTAACATACCACATGTCTGCCAGGAGGCTACTGCTGCTTTAGTAATTCAAAGCAAGACCAGATTTTAATATGAACTGTATTAGGGACAGCATTGAGTGGGTGTGCAAAAACACATGGAGAAAGGTGCAATGAGTACTCATCCCACACCCCTTTGTGCACTTGCAAAGGGTGCCACCACAATCAGATCCAATCCACAACAAAGATCTGTCATTTTATAATCCTTTACTAAGTTAATGAGTCACACTATTTAAGTGTCCTGCAGAAAGCCACCGTTCACTACACATTCTAAAGGCAATTTAAAAGAGGCATGTGAGGATCTACAGCAAGTGAGAGCTGTAAAAATATGGGAACGGGTCACACGAGGTAACTTTTTGTTGCTGTTTAATTAAAGTAGGAACACTGTGCATGCCATGGAAATCAACATATGAGATGAAAAAAAGAACTCTGTGGTAAGTAGGCAGGTAAATGTTAACGTTCCCCATTACAAACAGCTCAGACAGCCTAAGGCTAGATACATTTCTGAGGCCCTCAGTCTGAAAGGGAGAGTCAGCCCTCTTTAAGGAAGATCTCCAGGCAACCACTACCTGACCTATCAACATATCTCCAGTGTTGCCAGGAAAGCATTCTGGAGACACAGAGCTGGTCTGGAGGTCCATAGGCTCCCACTGATTGCCCAGCATTCTGTGTGGATCCCTGTTGATCCACAGAGTTTGGAAGTGGGCCCTACTGCCTGTTCCAAGGGTTGAGAGGAAGTAAACCACATCCTCCCTTATTGAGCCACTGGGGAGAAATCTCTTGAGATTTTCTACTGCTTTAGACCCTTTTCAAGGGTCTTCTTGCCTAAAGGGTGGTTGGGTCCATACCCATTAGAAAATGAGCTGCAATTACGCAAAGGTAGAGTTTAATACAGCAAAGAGCACCATGATATCCCTCATACTTTAGAGGATCCCTTATCTTTTCTTGATAAAGCTGAAATTCCAGGTCACTGCATAGCAGCACCATGATAGCCCAGAGGACAAGCTACTTGTGTTTTTGTTACTTAGAAGGAATAAGCTAATATTGTTGAATGTAACTGAGAACAAAGGGAGCTATTGTAGGAAAACAAGCAAGATGGAAGTGTGTATTTACTTGAGGCATTTGTGTGAATAAAGAATCCAGTGTAATCCTGCTCACTACATTCTTACTTACATCAATGCACAGATCATGCATGCTTTCAACCAAACAAAATATATACCTCACACATCTTCAAAGCCAAATATTTAAAAGTGACACTTGAAGTGTTATTTACATTCATTCTCCTACTGTTTTTAATTAATTTGACCTTTGGTCTTATTTTTTGTCTTTAGTAGTAATATTTAAATCAGAAGCAAGCTGACTTGTGAGCTTTACTATTCTTTGCACGTCAATAACCAAATGTATATTTAAGAGGTGGGGGGAATGTATAGTGTGTAATTAGCATTATTTTTGTTCCATTTCACAGAACTCATTAATAACTTTCAATAAATAATACTGAAGCCACGTTGGCCTCAGACAAATTATTCTGTTTTAAACAATAAAATTGTCGTTTGATGTACTAGATTTTTAAGTTAATTTTAAAAACAAGCATGTGAACAAGCAGAGGAAATTACAAGAGGTAATGTCAGTGCAAGTGACAGATGAAAGAAAATATCCATGTCACTCACACCTATCTAGATAAAGATGATGCCAAGGACCACAGCTCAGAGAGAGGTGGAATTCATCTTGTCTGCACTTCAGATTACTTGTCCTGCCCCAAATACACCCTCTGCATTCTCCTTCTTCCCAATTAACACCCCTTTAAGCAGCACACCTTTTTAAATTTACATTTCAGTAGCTTGAGAATAAAATCTCTTTGACCTGCAGAGAAAATATCCTCCCACTTCTAAGTAGTAACATTCAGAACACCTGTAATGGCTGCAATCTGTATTCTTCTGAATATAAAGCAAGAATCAATTATCCCCATAGCTGTTAGTGGGAACTGGGACCATGGATCACATGAAGAGGGAAGCCTAGATGGTGTATGATCAAAAGAACACTTGCTAAAATATTTATTATTAATTTATTTATTATTATTTACATGGTGCACACAGTGGATGCACCTTAACAGAATATAATACATCCTGAAGTCTTGGTTATGGCTCACTGTGATTGTCAGATATCAGTGGCTTTCTACAGAATAAGCTTTGCTCATTTTATGCCTCCTCTTGTTGTCGAATTGAATCATCACAGTTCATCTTCAATCCCAGGGGCTAATCATCATTTCAGAAATAACCTTACCTCATTGAAACAGTGTAGGTTGCTGATGGAAAATAAGAGGAAAGCAATGCTTACTCTAAACTTTGCTTCCACTTCATTGCACTTTAAAGATGTAATTTTCATTGGCAGTCAGAAACAGTATCAGCAGCTGACTACAAAAAGGGTAATTTCTGCTCCCTTCACTCAGGATAGGATGGTGCTGGGGGAGTACCTGTAATTAATAATTGTAGCCAGTATTTATATTATATGTTCACATGGAATGTTTTAAAAGTTCTCTAGGGAGAAGCTAGGTGGCACAACAGGAGATTGATATTACTGCAATAATTAATAAATAGTAAAACAACAACAATAGATAATAAATCCATCTGACATTCATGAAGAACTTTTCATTCATAGATCAACACATTTTACAAAAGGAGCTAATCATCATTGTCCCTGTTTTACAGATGGGGAAACGGAGGCACAAGGCGGTAAAGTGACTAGGCTTTCATCTCTGGAAAACTGAATTCAGATTTCTGCTCACACCCAGAGCCGGAGCAACCCATTAGGTGACCTAGGCAGTCGCCTCAGGCACTAACATTTGGGGGTTGGCGACCACAGCAGCCGGATCTTCGGCCACCCCGGTCCTCGGCAGTATTTCGGAGACGGGACCTTCCGCCGCCTCTGTTGGGGGCGGTATTTCAGGGGCGGGACCTTCTGCCACCTAGGGCGCCAAAAAACCTGGCAACACTCCTGCTCACACACAAGCGTTGGTCTCATCTGAGTTGCCATCCTCCCCCCACCCATCATAAAACTAATACACAATTTGACACAAAAGTCAGTTACTACCAGGGATGAAAGTAACAAAGGACTTGTTGGTACTCCAGAGTCCTGCTGAGGGGAGGGGCCTCAACCAGAAGAGGCGTGGCCTCTATCAGAAGAGGTGGGGCCTTTAAATCCAGGGGCTTTTAAATCAGGATTTTAAGGGCTCGGGGATTCAGCTGAAGCTAGGAGCTGGGCCCTTTAAATCATGCCCGGAACTACCAGCTGCAGAGGCGGCTGGGAGCCCTGGGGTTGGGCAGGGGTGAAAGTAATTTACATTTCTTACCCATATGGTCTAATCGCAAGCAACCCGCCTCTCCTACGTACTTCATGGATCCCTCCCATTGCATGACATGGAGAGAGAAAATAAAGCTACTATTACTGCTACCAGTACTGTCTGTAATAACTTTACTATTAGAATAAGCCTGAAAAAGTGAAAACTCACTGTCACATTTTTCTCCATGTCTTCCCTCCTCCTCCAGCCAGGCTGTGGACATTAGGCTCCATGCTTTCTCCCTGTCTGGCACTGAGCAGCAGCTGCAGGGACTTCCCTCTAGCTTGCAGCAGGGAGACTGGCTGAGGGAGGGAGAAGCCTGCCTCCTGCATAAGAACAGTTTAAACTCAGCTGTTCCCTGCACGGTTCAGTAACATTTCAAAGAGGATCTGCAAGCAGTTTGGACATCACAGCCATGATCCTCTGCTGGGGAGGGAATGGGATAGATTTGAACTTGGAAATGGTTCCTGATTTTGATTGTGTTTTCTGTATATAGTAGATCCCCTCATCCCAGGGGCAGAAAAGAACTGCCCCTGCCATGGTCACACACTGTTCTTATGCAGGCAGCAGCAGCAGGCATCTCAGTCAGTGTCCCTACTGCAAGCTAGAGCCTAGAGGAGAACCCCTGCGGGAGGGGAGCGGGGAAGGAATGCAGAGCCTTGTCTGCAGCCTGGCTGGAGGAAGAAGACGAGAAACCAATGTGACAGTGAGTTTCCCCTTCCACCTGCTTTTATTAGCTCTGGATTTAAGCAGTGGAGCCAAATGCCTGTATTTGTTGGGTATATTAGTATTGGAGATAAGATCCCTTCATCCCAGGGGCAGACAAGGACTGCCCCTGCCATGGTCAAACACACCCTCCCCATTCCCCCCAGCTACTGTGAGTGAAATTAACAAAGATGCCAGAAACCACTCCTAACCCAGAGGGCTGAACCACTCAGGGAATAGCTGAATTTAAACTATTCTTATGCAGGGGGCAGGCTTCTCCCTCGCTCAGCCAGTCTCCTTTTCTTACCGGTCCTCCGTACCGTCCCGTACCTGCTTATTTTCACCTCTGGTTACTGCTCAGAAGAGTCTGAGGACTGCAACTGAAAGGTAGGAACATGAACATTGTATGGAAGAAGCTTACCAATACCCACCAGCACTAGCCTTTCCTCAAACCAATGCCAGCTCCTTATTTTCACATACACTAAATTTACAGTGTCTTATTTATTTAGGGTTGTTTTTTTTTTTTTTAAAGTATCCATATAATTTTTAATGCCTATCTAGAAGCTCTCTCTCTCTCCTATGTTAGGTATAAGATGTGTATTTCACTACTGTGGCATATTAACAGGAAATAAAAAAAACTCTAGGGAGGCACTTCTGGTCTTCCAAAAAGCTTTAGAAACCAAAACAGCAAAAAATAGTAAATGCTACACAAGATCATACGAAACACTGTACAGTAGGACAATGAATAGCTCATGAAAACTTTGACTTGATTAAACTCTCTAATAAAATCACAAGCTGTAGGAGCCTGAATGGGACGCCGGGCTCAGATGTTAGTTCCTATTAGGTCCCTCCAGGCTTACTGAAGGATATATTTTGCTGTGCTACCCTTCAGGCAACACCTTAGAAAAATCCATGCTCATGATAAAGCTTTGGCTGAGGTTTGTGTTTTGTCATCTACATTAACAATAAAGGCAAGTCCGAGGAAGGGAAAAAGTTTAGACCAAATCTAGTTTGTGCACTCTATTTGTAGCATAGTGGAAGTACTAGCTCACAGGGACAGACAGAATTGCTGCTTTGTTGTATAATTAAGACCCACTCCTTCTATCCCCTTGCCAAAAAAAATATGCCTCCAGAGAAATGTTAGGTGGCAGACAGGGCCAGCAGCACATGTCTCTAGCAGCTGATAAGCTAGCTGAGCAAAATTTCCCATCACTGTTCTCATATGATATTGTGTTCCAGCTTCCAATGATTTATTTAGATTCCCCCCCCTTAATATACAACCTGTTTTCCTTGGCTTAATTTCAGCACATTAGTCTGCTTCAACCAGTTTAAAAATTTCCTCTCCATCCTTGATATAATTTTTTTCCAAATATTTTATGCTGGCCCTTCACTTCAAAACTACACTGTAGTCTCACCTTCTCTTTTAGGCCTTGGCTACACTGGTGCTTTACAGCTCTGCAACTTCTCACTCAGGGGCGTGAAAAAACACACCCCTGAGCACAGCAAGTTACAGCGCTGCAAAGCGCCAGTGTAAACAGTGCCCCAGCGCTGGGAGCGCGGCTCCCAGTGCTGCAAGCTAATCCCCACGGGGAGGTGGAGTACCTGCAGCGCTGGGAGAGAGCTCTGCCAGCGCTGGCGCTGCGATCACACTTGCACTTCAAAGCGCTGCCGCGGGAGCGCTCCCGCAGCAGCGCTGTACAGCTGCAAGTGTAACCATACCCTCAGTCACACTCTACAGCTGATGGCACAACACTGAACATATCACCCTCCAGTTTTCCAGGCACTCTTTGGAGAGTGACTGAGACGGGAATACCAGAGTACCAGGAAGTCTGAAATAAGGAGCAGCCCAACAAAACACACTGCCAGACCTACTGAGTTCCACGTATATCCAGAAGGAAGAAACCAAGCTGTGTTGAGATAGGAAGCTGAAAGAATGGAAAGAGATTGAGGCTCTTCGGGGAAGACAACTGCTCTCCTAGCGGTTCAGATGTGTACAGGTACCATTTGAACCAAACCTCTGTACTTTACAAGATTTGTCCATCATTAGCTATGAATTTCAGACCTCATTCATAGAGGATGACGAATACCCAACAAAAGAGTGAACCAAAGTGACTCAGTGCAGTACTATGTTCTCATCTCCTGCTGCTCAAGAGTTACTTTTGTGAGTCAAGTCCATGAAATACTCATTTATTTTAAAATAAAAATAATGACTGATGCAAACAATCTCTGATGAAAGGAACAAGGCTATTCTGACAGGAGAAGTAATTTTCCTAAATTGTCTCTTCTCAGTCTGAAAATGATACAATAATGTTTTACATGCCCCTTCTTTTAGCTCAATGTGAGCCAAGCTGGCAAATTTACATTCTACTACTGTTTACATCCCAGTGTCAAAATAACTGCCCTATTTTTTCCACAATTAAAGACTATTAATCCACTGCTACCAGAAAATGCATTCTAATTCCCAACTATACCCCCTAAGGACTCCCAGGACAAAGAGAAAGCACAGAGTAACTACAAACAGGAGATTTTCTAGTTCTAGTCAATAATTTACCTATCATTCCACAATTAGATATTTACAACCAGAATAATTTTGTAAAGTTGTTTATAAATACTGATTCACATTCTGATTCTTGCTAGTGAGACATTAAGGACTTTGCTGCATCCCCTGAGTTTTTGTTGTCAGTAAACCTCGTTCTCTCAAGGAGACAAATATAATAATAACCACAGAATCGTAGGACTAGAAGGGACCTTGATAGGTCATCCAATCCAGTCCCCTGCACTGAGACAGGACTAAGTATTATCTAGACCATCAATCTAACCCAGTGATACTCAGATTGAGGCTCATGAACCATAACTGGCTCTTTAATCTGTCTCCTGCAGCTCTTTGCATCACATGATATTAAAACATTGGTTAATAATTAAATCACACAATCTAAGTTAGTCACCAATCAAGATGTTTTTACTATGTTATTAATCAATTGTAGTTGCTAAAAAAATATTTGCTCAGTCATTTTTCTGAGAGAGAGGGAGGGAGGGAGAGAGAGAGTGTGGGTAAATGAAACAGTGAATTCGCACTATTGTGGCTCTTTTGGGTAATGCTGATCACTAATTTGGGTCCTGAACCACTGAGGTCTGAATATCACTGATCTAATCTGTTCTTAAAAACCTACAATGACAGAGTTTCCACAACCACCTAGGTAATCTGTTCCAGTGCTTAAACTACCCTTACAGTTAGGAAGTTTTTTCTCATGTTTAACCTAAAATCTCCCTTGCTGTATGTAATTTAAGCCTATGACTTCTTATCTTGTTCTCATTAGATATGAACAATTTAGCACGCTCTTCTTTATAACAACCTTTTACATACTTGAAGACTGTTACGTCCCCAATTCAGTCTTCTCTTCTTCAGACTAAACAAACCCATTTTTCAATCTTTCCTTGTAGATCATATTTTCTAGACCTTTACTCATTTTTGTTGCTCTCCTCTGCACTTTCCCCAATTTGCCAACATTTTTTCCAAAGTGTGGTTCCCAGAACTGGACACAATACTCCAGCTGAGGCCTTATCAGTGCTGAGTAGAGTGGAAGAGTTACTGCTCATATCCTGCTCACAACACTCCTACTAATACATCCCAGAACAATATTCACTTTTTTTGCAACAGTATTAGATTGTGGATTAATATTAAGTTGTGATGCTCTATAACTCTTGCTGGCCTTATTTCCCATTTTGTGCAATTGATTATTCCTTATGAAGTGTAATACTTTGCATTTGTCCTTACTGAATTTCTCCTGTTTATTTCAGACCATTTCTCAAGTTTGTCAGTATCATTTTCAATTCTAATCATGTCCTCCAAAGCACTTGCAACCCCTTCCAGCTTGGTATCATCTAAAAACTTCATAAATGATTTGAATAATGGCATAGAGAGTAAATTTATCAGGATATTGAAAAGAACCGGATCCACAACAGATCCCTGTGAACCCCACCTGATATGCACTTCCAGCTTGATTGTGAACTATTGATAACTACTCCCTCAATATGTTTTTTAACAATTTGTGTACTCACCGTATGGTAGGTTTGTCTAAGGTGTGGCAGAGCTCTGGCCTTGCTTCCGTGGGTCCTGCGCTTCTAGGCGGTTTATGCTAGCCTCAGTGGCTCACTGTGATCCTCCACGTAGCCCTTCTCTCTCTAGGGCCAGGGTTACAGTCTACTGAGCCCTTTTCATCACAGGCCTGCAAGGAGGTTGGTGAGAGAACTCCTACAGTCTCTGTTCAGCCTCCTGTCCTGACTTCCCCTCCCAGGAGATGTTCCTGTAGTGGTGGGTTGGGGGGAACCCGGGCCCACCCTCTACTCCGGGTTCCAGCCCAGGGACCCTAATGGTAGCAGTTGTTAGCAGCCAACCTTTCACTACCTGAGTTGCTACATTTCCCTGGGCTACTTCCCCACAGCTCTCCTGCTTTGCCCTTCTTCACTCTTACCTTAGGGCTCCCTTAACAATGGTTTGAGGATGTCTTCTTTTAACCAGCCCTTCAGCTGCACTTCCTTGCCCCTGGCTCTTCCCTGTCTGACTGAAGTGAGCCCTTTTTATAGTATCAGCAGGGCCTTAGAGTCAGGTGATCACATTTACTGAATGGCCCCACCTGACTCTTTGCAGGTGAATTAGAGTCAGGTGTTCTCATTAGCCTGGAGCAGCCCCTGCTCTGGTCAGTCAGGGAACAGAAAACTGTTAAGCCAGTGGCCAGTATATCTGCCTTCTGCTATACCCAACTGGCCTGGGTCTATCACAAAGGCTATATTTCCCTAGTTTGCTTATGAGAAGGTCACGTGAAACCGACCAAAAGCCTAACTAAGGTTGAGATATATCATACCTACTGCTTCCTCCCTCCATCCACAAGGCTTGTTACCCAGTCAAAGGAGGATAGTAAGTTGGTTTGACATGATTTGTTCTTGACAAATCCACTTCGACTGTTACTTATCACCTTATTATCTTCAAGGTACTTACAAGCTGATTGTTTGATTATTTGCTCTATTATCTTTCTAGGTACTGAAGTTAACTATCACAGATTGCAGACGACCTTAGGAGTCTAAAAACAGCCATGCCAGGTATAGCATAATAGTATTTTGCACTTATAAGCACCATGAACCCCAAAGGGCTTTTTAAAGATGAATTAAATTTCATAATAGTGGCAGCAAGGTAGGTAGTTATTATTATAACAATTTATCAGATGGATGAACTGAGGCACAGAAAAGTTAAGTCAGTTAGTGAAGGTCAGAAACTGTAAGTCAGTAGAAGAGTCCAAAATAGAACCTAAGAGGTCCTGACAGTAGAAATAGTTATTTAGGATGTAATTATATTTTATGTTCTCAATTTATCATCCCTTTAATAATGCAATTGTCCTCCTTTAATTAAATGCACACACCAGAATCATGCATTTGCTCTACGTAATGTATTTTTGTATGATATGTCATAGCAGGTTTTTTTTAAAGAAAGGATTATGTATGTGCATTTATAACTGTAATACATATGTATATCTACATGGCATCATTTAGAAATACAACGGAGCCAGACAATACATCACAAAATGGAGGCAGGGGAGTACCTCAATAAAAAATTTGTTTTCTGCATAGCTGAAGCAATACTAACAGGTATTCATTGTACTGAGTAGTAATGCAGTCCATTTTAGAAGTGCCATATGAGTTCAAAGATGCCATTAGCAATTTCTTCTAAGATTACACCTGTGTGTGCAAGTGATAGGACAATAACGATCTTATCTGCTCTAACAAGACTGAAAAATTGGCAACTGCAGAGGTTGCATGCTGCCAAATGCTGCATCTGTGAATAACAGAGACCAGTTCATTAATGGAACTGTTCAAATTAGAGCTGTGAGAATCCAAGAGCTGAGAAAAACCTGCCTGATGAGAGAGGCTTTTACTTAAAAAGCTCTATAGGTTCATAAGCCTTAAGAGTGCTTCATTATAGCAATCTCATGTAACTTTAAAATATGCCCACTTCAGCTGTGAAGCTGCATTCAACACCAATGCTCCCTCCAGAGTTTGCCACTCTTTCTAAGAAAATATTTTGGGCTTTGGGAGAGTTCAGGATATAAAGATTAGATGCTGCAGAGTATACTATTTTATAGGCTCTGCTCTGAAAGTAAGAATTTCATTTAGCACTCTGCTTTATTTAAACTTTAAGTCAGTCATACAATCTGTCCACTCAGGCTTTCAAACTGCTTCAAAGGGCTGGTCTACACTATGGGGGAAAATCGATTTTAGATACGCAAATTCAGCTACGTGATTAACGTAGCTGAAGTCGAATATCTAAAATCGATTTACTCACCCGTCCTCACCGCGCGGGATCAATGTCCGTGGCTCGCCATGTCGATTCCGGAACTCCGTTGGGGTTGGTAGAGTTCCGGAATCGATATAAGCGCGCTCAGGGATAGATATATCGCGTCTAGATGAGACGCGATATATCGATCCCCGAGCAATCAATTTTAACCCGCCGATACGGCGGGTAGTCTAGACATGGCCAAAGGAACAGAATGACATCCCTCCACAGAAGCAATAACAGCTAATAATGTGCACCCAAATACAGCACAGTAGCACCTTTCATTTCAATGATTACACAGGGCTTTTACAAATAATTACAGTGAGCCAGATACAATAAGAGTTCCAATATCCAGATTAATAAACTGAGCTATGGTGATGTTGATCTATTCAAGGCTATGCAAATGGCAAACAGGGTTAAAACCTGACTATGTACTAGACCAGAGTTCCCCTTTTTCCCTGGTAGGAGGCATCATTTAAAATAATGTACCTACAAGTTTCCATTCATGGAGAAAATACCAGTGGAAATTCTTGAGTAGATATCTTCATATACTTGTTTTGAAAAACAAAACAGACACAAACTTTCCATCAAAATGTTAGAGAGGCTGCCATCCTGCAGGAAATTATCTTCATTGTTTCCAGAACTGTCCCAAATTGAAGGACTTCTGGTCTGCTATTAGAAAACTTATGCAAATATTATTTAAGGGATATCTCTCCTAAACTTCTATTATTATGGTGCAAAGAAAATACTGAAATACTTATTTTTAATAAAAGACATAGCAACTGGAATCACATAACTAGACAGTCTACTCAGGATGGATCCAATATTTTAAGATGTAAACACGGTATCAAAGTTCTCTATAATTCAAGCTTCACTTATTAAATATCTCTAAATGTAACTCACCAAGTCCCAAACACTACTGTCATGAAAAGGGGGCACATTAAAGGGTATTTCTACGCTACAAAGTTACATCTATTTAAGTGATGTCAACGTACAGCCATCGCTGTAGTTAAGCCATTGATGCATGTCCACGTTACTCTCCTTTTTTTGATGGAGTACATCCACATTAGCAGCTCTTGTATCAACACAGAGAGCAGTGTACCATGGGTAGCTATCCCACTGTGCAACTGTTCACCATCTACCACAGGGTGTCCTGGGAAGAATTTGCAATGCCTTATGGGGGCAGGCTCAGTGTCACATGATGCAGTTTTCTCAGTTTCATCATTCCATGGGCTTCCTAGTACATTTTGCACTGCTTTTCAGCAGCCCCTGTAAACTGCCTGCCCACCATCTCTGTCAGAAAATATGGATCCTGCACTGCTCTCCAGTATTGTGATGAGAGTTATGAATACAACATGCCTGATCATACAGTATTTCCTGAGATTCAAGTCTGATGATGCTGTGTTGTCTGTCCTGCTGTGTGCCATGGACAGAAACCATTCAAGATTGCTGTTGGCATTCACGGAGCAGCTGAACACAGTGGATTGTTGATTCTGGGCCCAAGGAATAAGCACTGAGTGATGGGATTGCATCATTATGCAGGTCTGGGATGACGAGCAGTGGCTCCAGGAGTTTTGGATGTGCAAAGGCACCTTTCTGGAACTGTGTGTGGAGCCCACCCCAGCCCTCTGGAGAACTAACAGTGGGGAAGTGAGTGACAATTGTTGTGTGTACGCTGGCAACACCAGACTGCTACCAATATGTCGCAAATCAGTTTAGAGTGGAAAAATCTATCATGGGGGTTGCACTGATGCAAGTGTGCAGGGTTATTAATCACCTCCTGCTACACAGGACTGTGACTCTCAGCAATGTGTATGAAATAGTGGATGGTTTTGCAGCAATGGGATTCCCTAACTGTGGTTGGGTGATAGATGGTGCACACATCCCCATTTTGTCCCCAGACCACCTTGTGACACAGTACATCAACAGAAAGGGGTACTTTTCTGTGGTATTGCAAACCCTAATGGATCACCAGAGTTGTTTCACTGATATCAATGCAGACTGAATGGGGAAAGTACAAGATGCATGCATCCTTAGGAACACAGGTCTGCACAGAAAGCTGCAAGCAGGGACTTTCTTTCCAGACCAGAGGATTACCACTGAGCATGTGGAAATGCCAGTAGTGATCCTGGGAGACCCAACCTAACCCTTGCTCCTGTGGCTCATAAAGCATTTCACTGGTCGCCTTGAGAGCAGCAAGGAGACTTCAACAATAGGCTCAGCAGGTGCAGAATCACTAGTGAACAGGGCCATTCCTAGGGGGGTGCAATGCCTGGGACATCCTCCCTGCCCCATCTGCCCCCCACCACCACTCCACCCCTTTCCCCAAGCCCCTGTCCCTTCTCTTTCTGGCTTCCGGCTTCCGCCTCCTCCCCCGATCAATGCCAGGAGCCAGCAGGGTGGGGCAGAGTGGGACAGGCTGGGGTCGCTGCTGCTGCTTCCCGATGGTGAGTGCAGGTCCGACTCCTGCTGTTGGTGCCAGGGCCTCTGCTAACTCCCTAGGCCAGCCTTCTCCCTGCCCCCGCACCTTAACCCCACTCTCCTGGGCTGGCCTAGCACTCCCCCCGCACATGACATGCACAAAGAACCATCCCTAGGGCATGGCCATTCAGGGCGGCCACTGCGGGGCCCCCCAGAGCGTGTACCCTAGGGATAGCCCCGATTTGCTGTACCCTAGAGACAGCTCTGCTGGTGAATGTGTCTTTGGTTGCTTAAAGGGGCACTGGTGCTGTCTCCTCAGCAAGTTAGACCTCAGTGACGAAAATATCCCAATGGTTATACCTGCCTGCTGTGCACTTCAAAATATCTGTGAATCAAACAGGGAGAAGTTTCCCTAGGTGGGGAGTGTAGAGGTGGAGCGGCTGTCTGCTGCTTTTGAGCAGCCAGATACCAGAACTGTAAAAGGGGCTCAAGGCAGAGTTCTTTGGATCAGGGAGGCTTTGAAGGAGCATTTTAATAAGGAGCCATAGTAATGTGTGTTTCAGGCAATTTTTTTTAGACTGTGGTGTAAACCTTGTAATGACTACTGTGTGTCCGCTATTACAACACTGCAAATGTACCTATTGGTATTGTCTCTGAACAGTGCCAAAACAAGGGCGAGGTGAGTGAGGCACTTGCCTTGAGCACGGAAAGTGGAGGGGTGCAGCTCTACCACGATCAGCGGTGCTTCGGCAGCAGCTCTACTGCTGCAGCAATTTGGCGGCAGGTCCTTCCCTCCGACAGGGACTCAGGGGCCCGCTGCCAAATTGCCACTGAAGAGCCTGGAGCCGGCCCTTGCCTCAGGGGGCAAAATTTTCTGGTTATGGCTCTGTCTCTGAATGTTAGCAATAGTCGCCATATGTTGGAGTATAATTAAGATTCATGCACTTTCCATAAGTACATTTTTATTCCACACCCACAGAAACATATTTATGTACTGGTAACCTAAACTTCATACATACAGGGGAAAGTATCTTTAAAGGGGAAGGAACAGGAAATTCAGAAGCACATGCCAATGAGGCTATCACAGCTGCATGTATGTCCAGCTGTCATTGTGCAAAATGTCCCATGGGGTGGAATGGCTGGGATATTGCTGAGGCCCCCCGAGGAAACGAGGAATAGGGAGTGTGGAGAGATGCAGGAAGGCAGTTCTGTATGGACCACATGAGGAGGCAAGCACAGAGGTGTTCAGCCTGAAGTTCAGTCTGGCACTGCAACATGTCTATTTGCTCCCTGAGCAGCATTATCATCTATTCCTGCTCTTGTTTCCTATCCTGACTATCCCTACATAATTTCTCACTGATTGCCACCCTCCATGCTTTCTGCTCACAATCCAAAGCACCAGACAACTGCAGCATCTCCTTGAATATGTCTGCCTTACTCCTCCAGTTTCTTTTCCTTATCTGAGTGAGGCACTCTGCCAATGTGCAGGAAACCATCAAGGGCACATCTTCAGTTGCTAAAGAAACAATAGACAGAGGTGTTATTGTCAGTGCACTTACATCCTTGATCAAAACAAGTAAGAAGCACAACTTTCTCTTGGCACTCATATAGTACAGTGGTAGCCCCACCAAGATGAGTGTGGCCTGGAGGAGAGGGGGTGAGTTGGGACAAAGGAGGGTAGCTCTGGGATATCAGTATTAGCACATAGGGCTACTGAACTGAATACTAGCACCGTTTACCACAGGCGGGGATGATTGCAGCACATATCTCACTCCTGAGGTTAAGTGAGGCTGAAAGAGTCCAGTTCCTGCATGCATGTAGCTGCAGATGGGACCATATGCTGCTGGCCTGTCTGCTGCCATAGTGCCTACTGAAGTAATTGTGAGTGGCATGGCAAAGTTTCCTATCACAGGGGAAGAAACAAAGCAGCCCTCTCAAGAAACCATTCAGCTGAGAATTGCAGATAATCTCTAGGAAAGTTTCCTAGAATTCTCCATGGAGGATTCATGGGACACCCCATTATGCATAAACAAACCTTTTTGCAAGGGCCTCCTCTGCGTAGCCTTACAGGGAAATGAGACACAGACAGAAACTGCTCCTGTGTTTGTTATTTCACTACCTCTTGTAGCCCAATTAAAAAAGCAATCCCTACAGTATAGAAGCAGAGTACTTAACAGAGGTTCCCTCCACAGTTGGGATCAGGACTGCTGGGATTGACTAGTCTGCTCAGAAGTCTACAGAGGCCCTGGCTTGCCATGTCACCAGATCTCCCTGTCACCTGCCCCCAGTCCTCCTCTGCCACGTCATCCTCTGGGTTTACTTCAGTGGCCGTAACTCCAGCCTTAGCAAATATCCACAGGGCTCTTGGCGGTGGAGGTGGGGTCACCAAAGAAGGGTGTGCAGCTCCTCGTAGAAGCAGCATGTCTGTGGCTCCACACCAGAGCGACCATTTGCCTCCCTTGCCTTCTGGTACACCTGCCTCAGCTCCTTGATTTTTATGTAGCACTGCAGCATGTCCCTATCATAGACCTTCTCCACCATGCCCTGAGTGATCTGGCCGTAGATATCAAAGTTCCTGCAGTTGGAGCAGACCTGTGACTGCACAGCCTCCTCTCCCCACAGAATCAGTTACTCTCCATACCAAGCAAACAGGAAGAGCAATTTCAAAACTTCTCAAGGCTTTCCAGGAAGGGCAGCACAGTTCAAAACAGTGATCAGAATGGTCAGGGTGAGTATTGTGGGACACCTCCTGCAGGTCACTTACAGTGACATAAGCAACATAGTATCCATACTGACCCTGTGTCTCTCTAACTGTGTTGCAATCTCTATGCCTCTCATCCAGGTGGTTTTATTAGGACAGTGTAGCAGGCGAGTTAAAGCAACAGGGACAGGAAGAGCATTGCAGTGTGTATACCTCCATAGTTAGGTCAGCATAAGCTTCTCACATTGACTTAACTTTGTGGTGTAGACATACGCTTAGAAAGGAACCAGGACTGAATACAGGATCAGAGGAGGAGGAGGAAGTGTCATGTAATCAAAACAACTGTTAAGTAAAAGTACCCAATTGCATACTCAAAAGAAGAACAGAAGGGAAAACCCCACCTATCTAACATAAGTCTATAGGGGCTGCATTCGCAAATCTTTTATGAATATCTGGCTTCAGCTCTAGGTCAAAGTATATTCAATTAAGCAACCAAAATCTTTTTTTTTAATAGCACTGAGAAGAGTAATTGGAGTAATAGAGTAAATTCTATTTCCTCAGTGGCCTAAAAGGTACTGTAGTATAGACGGCTAAGCATTTGTTTGCTTCACTTCAGATGTCAACCACTGGAAAACCTTTGACTAATCAAGACTTCACCTTCACTTAGCAACCATTGGCAACAGGTCAGCCAAGAATCCTTGTTAGCTTCCTCATAGGAATATAACACAAAAGAATTAATTCATCCTTGTTGTACAAAGATGAGGTTGCTCTATATTCCTACTGCTGGATATCTTTTACTCAATAGGCTCTTGAGAAATGCATTAGCTGTCACATCTAGCATTTTGGGTTCAGGACATATTATATTACATTTAATATAGCAACTCAAAAGCAGAACACAGATTAACTGATTCCGCATCCATTTCAAAAGCCTTTTGTTGGAAAAAAATATTTAAACAGTTATTTGTGCTTGAGGTCAGAAGATCTAGCAACTTAATGGTTAACCCAAAACCTGGGAAAATAGGATGAGAGGGTGGGTCAAGTCAATTTCAAGACAACTGATGGCATCCTCGCTACTCAATTTTATTTCTATTATTTTGTTCATTGAAATTTCTATATTACTGTAAGGTTTGACTTCTAAACCATTCTGATGAGTCTCTCCCACAGCTTCCTGTAAGCTTAACAATTTAATTTGGGCTTCTGATACTGTCAGAGATTGCTTGATACAAGTAAAAACAAATTGATTTTAGATATATTTTCAATTACTGTTGGTGACTATCTTGTGCTTTAATGCAGACAAGCAAATACATTTTTAGTTATCTCTTTTAAATGTTTCTCTTGTCAGGTTAAAGCAGGTTAGTTGGAGTTATTTGGCTTTGGATGGTAAACTGCTAAGTTAATTAAAAAAAATACTAACCAATACCATTTTCTGTTAACCATTGTAGGTAACCCATCCTGTGGCCTAATTCTGCCATCTAGTAAGCACATTCTTAGGGTCATGGAGACCTAGGCAGTGCAGTAACATATCCCTATTGCTCTTGCACGCTACCTAAGACTCCTGCTCCACTGCAATGTAGAAGTGAAGAAGCTCCTTCATCCTCTTCTGCATTAGCAAAGCACATGGAAGGATTTACATTTAGCCACATAACATTACATCATATTTAATACAAGTATTATATAAATAAGAGCAAGTTTCAGCTTCTGCTTTATCCCATAGAACTAAAACATTTCAGGTATTTACATAATTATTTTTTCAACATAACTAATTAGATATTCACTCAGATTATATACCTGCACATATATCTGCATGAAGTAATGTAACACATCTCAAAATGTTTCTATTAATTCTCCTCAAAAAGAATCAGAATTACACATACCGGTGTGTATGTATATACAAACACATACACACGTACACCCCTACTCTGTCATACTTTCCAAAAGTTTCTAACTTTCCACTGCAACAAACATCTTAATCTTTTATCATGCAGAGCAAAAGCCAAAATTTGACAATTCTGTTCCTTTTAAAGAAGTAATGTTTCCTTCAAGCTATGCTCACTAGTTTAGATCAGTTCATAATCCAGAGGCGTAACCCAGGGGTAGGCAACCTATGGCACGCCTGCCGAAGGCAGCATGCGAGCTGATTTTCAATGGCACTCTCACTGCCCTGGTCCTGGCCACCTGTCCGGGGCCTCTGCATTTTAATTTAATTTTAAATGAAGCTTCTTAAACATTTTTTAAAATCTTATTTACTTTACATACAACAATAGTTTAGTTATATATTATAGACTTTTAGAAAGAGACTTTCTAAAAACGTTAAAATGTATTACTGGCACGTGAAACCTTAAATTAGAGTGAATACATGAAGACTCAGCACACCATTTCTGAAAGGTTGCCGACCCCTGGCGTAACCCCTTGCTGAATTCTGAAGTGCAAAAAGAGGGTGGGAGTTTCACTTTAGCTTTTTAGCAATGACTTTGAGAGTTGGTTCTATAGTACTTTACTCACATAAATAATCACCGGGAAGGCAAATCAAGTACTCATGTGTGTAAAGGCTATAGGGTGAGCCCCTTAATCAAGCCTGTTAATTGTATTACTTAAACCCACCCCAAAAATCACAAATAAAAAAATACCAAGAGGTTTTTAAAACGTGTGTTTATATAGTAAAATCCCTTAAGAGGAAGCAGTTAGTAGCCAACATGCTGGCACCTAAAGAACAGAGGTCATTACACTTCTGAGATGAAGTGTTAACGTTATTTAACACATACCTTTTCTCTGTGTCTAAGAAAGTCACACTGTGCTGAGTTTTACCATTAATAGATTTGCTTAACTCAAGAAAAGCCTGATTCATACTGGATACTAGTTAGAGGTTTTAAAATTCAGGTGGCATGCTTTTTAACAAACCAAGTCTGTTTTCCTACTCAGAAATCCATTTCAGACTTTAAAATGCATTTTTTTATTTCCCACCAGTAATGCATTTTTGCATCTTTGCAGCGAAAATATATGAAAATCTATTTGATTAATTTACACCAGATTTAATAAAGTGACAGAGGACCAGGTGAATAACTTTAGAGACAGAAGTTAGGAGGAGTCAAGGCTCAGTGCATGTTAACTTCTGGTAAAGATCTGCACTGAGTTCCTTTCAGGGAGAGAAGGGGCAATTATTCATTGCTGATAGTTTAAACATAACTGATTGTGCAAGGTCCATTTAATTGTTTATAACTTAGCTAAAACATCTCAAAGGTTGGGTGAATTACTACATTGCTGTTTTCCTATTTTGAACTTGAAAAGCATAAAAATGAAGCATCTGTCATTTTTTATGGTTTACTTTTATTATTATGTTTTGATATAGTATCTATGCCAGTAGAATGATAATGCAGGTAAACTCCAGTTATCCAACTGCATGACAGGACATTCAAAGCCACTGGGTAAAAGCAGGTTGGATAAACAAAATTCAGTTTTTATACAAGTATCATATTAGGAGACAGAGGAATTTCAGAAAATCCAAAATTCAGATCAGAGTTTACGTTTATCTACTGTTTGGCTTAAGTGCAGTTGTTTTAAAGATCATTCTCTACATTTAACACACATCTATACAATATTTTAATAGATATTATTTGGTGTAATTAAGTGAATCAAAAGGGAGCTCTTTACCTGGGTGGTAAATCCTTCTCTCTTCTCCATGGGTAAAGGGGATCCCAGCTATAGCCAAACTAATATAGTTCCATTGCACAGGGTGTTTGAAAGGACTCCTCGTACAGCTGTATATAGAACCTCTTCAATAGTGGGGGCAGTGGATCTGCACTTGTGAGGCACAAGCTCTACAAAAACAGGAATCATGGCTATGGAGCGGATTAACTGCCACCATACAGCCTCTTTACCTATGTATTCCCACTCCCAGTCCGTTTACCTTGAGTGGACTCTGCAATGAGGATTGTCTCTTTGATCATAAATGAGCAGCAAAGTACCATTACACTGAAATGGGAGATATAAAGACAAAGTCCCGCAACAGATCAGGAGGAGAATGTATATCCAATGTGTGTCGAAGTTAACATATAAAGTTATTTTGTTTTCAAGAACTGGATTATGTTTCTGGGTACCTGTGTTAAGCTACATCCGAACCAGTTATGTCCCCTTCCCTCCCCACAGTGGAAGACTAAATCTGAAGAGAGGTGGCAGCATACTAGTGATAACTGAGGCAGCAAGAGAAACATATTCCTGCATTAAGTGAGAAAATACCCTTGGAGGGGGGCAGAAGAGGGGAAAGGAGGGATACTTAAATTATGCCTATAAACACAATGGCTTAAATCTGACATGACATTTATCTTCACTGATGAGGTGACACCTCGTAAGTCTATGGTGATGAGCCTCATAGAATGCCTATAAATAAAATAAATTTCAGACATCCTCACTATTTATTTAGTGTGTTTACTCCTTTGATATACATATATAATTTGAATGTCTGTCACAAGCAGAAAACTATGGAGTAAATAAATGGAACAGCCTACACACACACACACACGCATATAAATGGACAAAAGCTTGGTGTGTCATCAGCTTTTTCCTGCATGATGGCAGGTATTGAAAATGTGATATTTGATCATCTCATCTGTGTGGTAGCAGGGACTAAATTTCTACACATGATGCTTGCCAAAGAACACAACAAATCACCACCACATCCATAAGGCTGGCACTTCAAAGAGAGAAACATAAACTTCAAAGGCAGACGAGGAAATGAAATCAAAAGGTCTGACTCTGAGCAGCCCCAAACTGGTAATGAAATGTCTGTGCATTTTCTCTGTAAATAACAAATCTACTCCTTTTCTCAAGTGCTCACTCTGTGACAGGGCTGGACATCTTCCAGGTAAAACACATAGGGATAGATCATGCATTTATGGCTCCCACCCTGTGTAGCTAGTGCTGTGGAACTGCATTGCCCCAGAAGGCAGACGTGGGAGAATGTGTCTCAAACAGTCCTGTTCTCTCCTGGTGTTGCTCACTGCTCACAGGGGACACATCATTCCCTGTGTCCATCGCTGCGGACCATCTCGGCAGGTTAATGGGAGAGGGAGATGTGAAGACAGGACCATGCTCTGTTTGCGGTGTCATTCTCCCTGAGCATGGGGAAAAAGAAACCCAAAACACAGGGTGTGATGCTGTGCCACGCAAGTTAGGAGGAAGTTTTCTCATTCACCCCTCTACCATTCTATGGTCCCACAAGAGCTGCTCACAATCTGTCCTTCACATTTATACAGTAACTTGCTCCAGCAATGCACTATAATAAATATATCTTTGCTGTGCTACCTCCTTAATGCTCCAAGAGCTGAGCTGCTGTTGAAGGTGTTACAAAGAGAGAGATATGCAGTTTCATAGATTTTAAGGCCAGAAGGAACCATTGTGATCATTTAGTCTGATGACCTGCACACTAAGGCCACCCAGTGATTCCTGAATCAAGCCCAATAACTTGTGGTTAGCTACAGCATCTTTTAAAAAGACATCCAATTGTTCATGTTCATATAGAATATATATTCTATTGTAGACCAAACAAGAGCCTATTCACAATAGGAACTAGTTCCAGACCATATTTAAGCATTATTGATAACAATTTAACATCTTTAATCTCTTTCATTTAATCACAGCACAAACGGCTGGTCGTAAATTCAACAGGAAAATATACAATGAAGTTATTTTTAGGCTCAAGCATGTGAATCAACTACGGAAAAAGTCAAACGGCCATGAAAACTCTGCGTGTACAATATATTAATGTGAAAATATCATCGGCTGGTTCTGAGGAACAATACCTAGCCCTGAGAAGACGGACAGAAGAACATTTCTAGCTGAGGCAGACAGTTTAACCTGCTCAAACAAAGCCTTATTATTCCTTTGGAGTATCACTTCAATCCCACAGCTTTATTGTCACTGATCCATAGACTCTAGCGAGCAGTGACATCCCCCATACTTCCCATCACTTGCTCATGTGGATGTCCTCATTATTCTCTCAAACACTCATTGTCTGGACATGTTGACCCAGCGTGCCTTTTCTGTCATTACTGGAACTTTGAAAATTTGGAAAAACCTATGTAATCCTGGCCCATATGAGCAGAAAAAAAATGTTACTGAATGGAGTGATGAGCATTCTCTTTCCCCTCTCCCTCCCCTCTTTTTTTTTGTAAAATCCTTTTTTTTTCTTTTCGTTTTCCTATTTATTTGAAGAACAAATGGCAGCTAAAATTCCACAACAGCTAAACGTAACCAGGCTAGTGAAAAGGAGGAGAGGACATGGATAGCAAAATATACTGTGACTAAGGATACTGTTCCTATTTACATTGCAGGTTAAAAGTGTGTCAGATTTACATTCTATTTATTTCTAAAGGCCTGAGGGTTTAGTCCATTTATTGTCCTTCTGGGTACTTGGTCTGATTGACACACAAGGAGTATATTTTAAGCTTCAGAACAGGATGCATTATACTGTGTGTGCATAAACACAGTTTGATTACTGTCTCACTGGCGAAGTATTTATGAAAGACTGCCCATAGATGCCACAGCTAAGTATGGCTCATAAAAAGAGTTCTTCCATGTGCAATTTGATTTACTATCTTGGACAGAAAAAAAACAACAGAAGAACATAAAACCATGACAAAATGAGCAGCATTATATATTTTATAGGGTTATAGTTAATATTCTGAATAATTTAACAAAAGGAGTATTGTTAATTATCTGGGTTCTATCAGTGCCCTCTATGTGCCTGATGATTTCAAAATGTACAATAGAGACAGTCCCTCCTGCAAAGAACTCAGCATTTAGGAAGGCAAGCAACATACAAAAGGGTGAAGAAGAAGGGTAAATCATATAATCATATTTTTATCAGTGCCAACTACCCCCTCTAGCATTCAGCCCGGACTTTGTTCGTTGGTGTCACCCTTTGTGGTACACACCTTGTGGTGTCACCCTTTGTGGTACACACCTTGTTCAACATCCATGTCTCTGGGTCACTAATAACTTACCTGTGTAACATGGGGCAACCATGTCTGCTTTTCCTAACTCTATTTTGAAGACCCTGCAAATCTCTTCAAAATCCATTGACTGACTACACCTCCAGCTGTGGGATTTGAAAAACACTGAACTTGTATTTAACTGGATTAAATATAACATACACGTAGCAGCATTCAGTAACCATTCAACTTCTTATGTTACTAGGAGAAGTCTAATCCTATCAGGCCCCAATCACAGTTCCTGACCCCCTCTGTGATGCTGCTCCTTCTATCCTGAGAAGCCAACCAACTCCCAAAGTTCCAAATGGACAATCTGAAAGGAGCTTCTGTCCAGCAGTCCAGGCTTCTGTGCCTCTGTGCACTCAGTGGTACATGTTCTTTTTGTTTGTTGTCCCACAACATATCCCATCACAGAATTCTGCTTAATGCTTACCCTGTAACAACATCTTGAATCAAACTATTTCAAATTAACAATAGTCCCTTCTCCACAACAGGTAATTTCTGGTAGTTACCAGGGTGTAGAAAATTGGTCTTGAAGAGAGACTTTCAGGGGCAGATGATAGTAGCCTTATAGGAAAGCTCAGGGAGGATGTTCCATGCTTAAAGGGAGGCACATAAGAAAGCAGAAAAATGGCTGTGGATGAAGTGAACAAACAGATGGTCGAAACCAGCATCAACAGTGGGATGGAAAAGGAGAAAGACAATACGATAGGAGGCAAGACGGATTTAGTGAGGCAGAAGTAAATCATGTAATGTGTTGATTCCTTTATTAAAGTATAAAGCTTTAAAAAATTAAATCCCCAAGCAGTTTGGACTTCATATGTTGTGAAGGCTGTGGTTGTAAAGGAGGTTGGGAAAGAGCCTAGTGCAGTAATTCTTAAACTTTTTTTTACTGGTGACCACTTTCACATAGCAAGCCTCTGAGTGTGACTTGCCTTTATAAATTAAAAACACTTTTTTATATATTTAACACCATTATAAAGGCTCGAGGCAGAGCAAGGTTGGGGTGGAGGTTGACAGCTCGCGACCTCCCATGTAATAATTTTGCGACCTCTTGAGGGGTCCTGACCCCCAGTTTGAGAACCCCTGGCCTAATGACACAGAGTAACTATGCAAATTCTTACATTCAGCCTCTGAGCATGACCAGCATGTGAACTGTATGTTTCCACAAATGCAGCTGGAGTCAGCCTGAACTGACTGCTTAAGATGTTAGAGTGCCAAAAAAGAAAATAAACTCATTTTCTCTCAAGAAAATGTCTGACATCACTACGGTGAGAGCATAGACCCCTTGAGCCCCTGTTGAATGCATCCCTTGGTGGAACAATACAGTTCAACTTCTCTCTGAGACTGGACCTCTGGGGTGCAGCAGAAGGTAAAACAATAAAAGGCCTATACATATGGGACTTACTTACACCTTAATCTTTCCTTCCTAGCTTTTGTACATTCCACTCCATCCAGTTAACTCCACCTCTGGCAGGGAGAAGCAGCCTGTCCTGCTGCAGCAGGCTCCCTGCTGCTGTGTCTCCTCAGACTGTCACCTTTCACTGAAACACCCTGGGTAGTCTCTGGCCACTCACTCAACCCTACTTTCTTTTCTAGCATCTTTGAAGTTTTAGGGTCCCCTTTGCTGCTAGACTCAGCTTTGGGAAGAGTACCTTCCTAGCCTGGATCAAGGCAGACGGGGACATTCCCCAACTGCTAATTCCACTCGATTGCTTCCTCAAGGAGCCTTATCTTTGCCATTCTTTTGTTTTTTGTGTGTTTCCCCCTTTACAGCTTCCTTTGATTTAACTCCTAGCATTCAGGCATGTTAGTAAATAGATAACTTGATGGGGATATGATATTTATAAAAATTACTATGCATAACTCCCTCAGTTCTCCATAAAGCTATATTCTAAAATCACACCACAATGAATACACAAAGAAACATCAACCCTAGCCAGGAACAAAAGAAGTTTGATTGTAGAATTTTAAACTATATTTAACTACCACATCATGCTAGTTAACCAGGTCAACGATTTGTGCCATATTTTCAGAAATATATTCTCTCATCACCTCACTCCCCAATTTCCCCAGTTTAGCAGTGCAGCAGCTCCCTCAACCAATTCATGAGCAAGGTTATCTTGTTTTTTACAGAAACAGGAAACCTTGTAAATCAGCTGTGAAAATGGGTAACTAAGAAAGGGAGACATTAACAGGCGATATAGATGGTTGTGTACACCCAGGAAGAAAAGCAGTGAATGTTCTACAGAGTGTGCAAATAGCCTGATGCCTGACAAAGTTAGAAAGTCTTTATTCTTTCTCTTTCTTATGAATGCAGACTTTAAATTCAATAGCTTCACCACATCATGTTCTACATAGTCAGAATACTTAGTGAGCGGCTCACTGCAGCTCCAATCATTCCTCCATTTGTTAGAGGTCGCTCCAAAAGCAATGTCTTCAAATCTAGCACCTGGCCATAAAATGATAATTAGCTGTGATAAAGAGGGAGTTAAGCCTTTAATCAATAGCCTTTCATGCTGTTCTGACAGAATGTAGCAAGAAAGGTGGTACAACTAATGAGATGAATCTCCAGCAGAGAAAGAGTTCCAGCACCAAAGAGTTGTGTAGCAATCAAGAGGGAATCATTTAAACCCTATGAGCTGCAGATAAAACCACATCAGGGCAATCTCTAGTAAATTTCTTTTTGTTTCTGCAGCAAGAACAAAGGCACTAGTTTCTGGCTCTTTTTGTTACCTCAGCTTCTGTACTGCTAACCAGCTTGAAGCCTTAAAAAATTGGAGGCCTATCTGCAAACTTTAGCTTGTGTTCCTGACAGCTAGTACGGTTATATTAACAATCAGAACCGACTGCAGAGAGTCAATTAGGTGTGGGAAGGGTTACTGGAATATGGAAGTAATACCAATCATCCTTCCCACAAATGTAAAGTTACTTCCATCCTGTACAGTAAAGAGATGCATCTCTCTCCCGACAAGCCTTAACTGCTTCCTGTTACCAAAACTTTGAAGATTACACCTTCTCTGGTATCTTCTCTCTCCAATTGCCAAAACTTTCAGCTCACAGCGAACAACTTCTACAATGCAGTTAAGCCTTTCTTTTTTTTCCAATACAAAACTCACATCACACTGAATGTTTGGCTGCAGCCTACAATAAATTGATTTTCATGCTAAAATACATGGCATGGAACACTATACTTATTTTATTGAAATACTGAATTTACTACAGTGTGTGTCAAGGTGAAATGGGGATGGTTGACAGAAAACTGGAGACTAGGAAACTGAAAAAAATGGTCCTTGGCAATGAAATACAGCAAAATAATAACACAGTATTATAGAAATGATGTTGTTTCCTTAATGTTAGCCTTGCCAGGGCCCAGTCCACATCATTCCCCAGCACTATATACCTAAAGTAACACTGCAATTGTTTACTTTGTTTTTGACAATTATAAGAACAAATAATAGCTGACATAAGTGGAGACCAGTAAATTAACCTGGTACTGTACATTTGAATACTGTTGTATGGGGATTAGCAAAATACAGCAACACAGTGAGGGATCACATGCCTAATAATCCAGGCAATGGAGCCTGAGCACTATTCTAGTTAAACCAGATGGAGGGAAAACACGCTATTGCACCTTTTGCTGCTAAGAGGATGAAAAATCTTGCCCGGAGTCCTGGCTCACAGATAAGAAAGCCAGACAAAGATGCATGTACACCTTTTGAAGCGGAAGCCACGCATGCACATGCTATAGTCAATTACGATGCGTCAATGTGCCCAGCAAAAATTATTTTTAAGTTTGATGATATTCTATAATATTACAGTCAGCTAATTTCTCTACCAGTGATGTCTCAGATATGGCCTGATTCAAATAGCCTCGGGGGGAAAAAACAGTTTAAAATGTCTTCAACATCCTCCCAGATCAGCTCCTCCTAAGTGCTACAAAATCGGCCATGCCTTCTCTGAGAATCAAAAGCCTACAGACTTGATGGTGCCACTCTTCCCTTTTTAGAGCTATGCTGTACCCATCCCATAAGGAAACTAAAACATGCCTAAGTTGACTAATCACACAATGCTAATAATGAAATAAAGAGTTCCTTGCAATTCACAGGCTGAAATTTTTCTGCATGAAACAGTCACTGGATAACTCAGAACAACAAATTCATAATAAGGGAAGTCTGTGTGTGAAAAGAAAAAAAGGCAAAATTCATCAAACTGCTTGTTATGAATTATTTGCCTAGCTCTGCGTTGGAAATCACTTCCCCTTAATATATGCCAGAGCACGGGTCTCATTTTTCCGGGAATGATCCAATTTGGTCTGGTTTTCTTTGCAACTTTATGCTGTCTGAATCATTTTGTTTTATTTATTGTATGTTTGTGGGAGAGTGGTGACAAACAAAGTGCCCTTTGGGGAAGAGTCCGGGATTTGCTGAAAGATGGACTAGATAATCTAACAGGCTCTTTTCCATCATGAATGCCTAAGTGCATTATTCATCTATCATTTCCACCCGTTTTACCTCAGCATGACTGCACTGTCCTCAATTTATACATGTACAAAAGGGGAATCAATCCCTGCGATACCAAGGATAAATTCATCCTTGGTATAATCACTGATTTCATAAGAGTTACACAATGGAACGATTTGGCCCTGTGATTTCATTTGAATATTTGCTGGGCCAATAAATAAAAGAGGTGTCACGTTTTTTACATTGCTTCCATGGGTTCTGTTCCAAGGTGACCACTGAAGTCAATGATTTCAGTGAGCTTAACATTAGAGTAACAATTAAGAAGAATACAAAAGATACATTAAAAGAGTGCTCTGTGAAAATCAAGGGTCACTCCATCTCTCCCAAACAGCATTTTAATTGCTATTCTTGAAAAGTCTAAATATATTAACTTTTTAAATATCCTGAAGGGATAAAAACACAACAATCTCTCTTGCTTATTCTTACTGCAACACCCTTCCCAACAACCTCCAGTTAATATATTCAAGAAAAGAAAAACAGAAATCATTTCAGAAGTGATTTCAAAAACTGGAATTTCTATTGGGGCAGAGAGAAGCAACCTGAAATCGCCCCTTCAACCGTAAAGGAATTGCCAGTACTCACGGAGGACTGACTTTTCATTCCCTCACTCTCCTAAGTTTAGATTAGGCTATAAAAATGCATTTATTATGAAACTCACAGTAAAAAAAATCGGAGGATGTCGCTACTGAAGAGTTGTGCTAACTCAAGCTGTAGCCCGTAGCTGGATCTCCAATGCACTACCAGCTCCACTGTCAGCAGCAACTGATCTTCAGTCTGTGTTCCCAGATAGGCCAGCTGGCTCCAGTTCAAACCAACATTAAACTTGATTTTTGTGTGTGGATGGGAGTCAGGTTAGGGGAAAAACTCGCATTACACCTTGAGCCAACACTGGTACAAGTGCTGGAGGAACCAACTAGAGGTCGTGCTCCTCTTGACCTGCTGCTTACAAACAGGGAAGAATTGGTAGGAGAAGTAGAAATGAGTGGCAACCTAGGCAGCAGTGACCATTTTATGGTTGAGTTCAGGATCCTCACAAAAGGAAGAAAAGAGACTAACAAAATACAGACCCTGGACTTCAGACAAGCAGACTTTGAATCCCTTAGAGAACTGATGGGCAGGATCATCTGGGAGACTAATATGAGGGGAAAAGGAGTCCAGCAGAGCTGGCTGTATTTTAAAGAAGCCTTATTGAAGGAGCAAACCATCCCAACGTGCAGAAAGAATAGCAACCAGCTTGGCTTAACAGTAAAATCTTTGGTGGGCTTAAACTCAAAAACAAAGCTTACAAGAAGTGGAAATTTGGACAGATGACTATGGAGGAGTCTAAAATTTTGCTAAAGCATGCAGGAACATAATCAGGAAGGCCAATACACAATTGCAATTGCAGCTAGCAAGGGCTGTGAAAGGTAACAAGAAGGGTTTCTACAGGTATGTTAGCAACAAAAAGAAGGTCAGGGAAAGTGTGGGACCTTTACTGAATGGGGGAGGCAACCTAGTGACACATGATGTGAAGAAGCTCAAGTACTCAATACTTTTTTTGCCTCGGTCTTCATAGACAAGGTCAGCTCCCAGATTGATGCACTGTGCAGCACACTATGGGGAGAGGTGAGCAGCCCTCAGTGGGGAAAGAACAGGTTAAGGACTGTTTAGAAAAGCTGGACATGCACAAGTCCATGGGTCCAGATCTAATGCATCCAAAGGTGCCAAGGGAGTTGGCTGATGTGACTGAAGAGCCATTGGACTGTGGACTATTGCCTGGAGCAGAGACTTGAGGGCCTGAAGATGGACTATTATTGGAGAGCCTGTGTGGCCCGGCTCACCGAGCAGCAAACAGGGTGGCTTCAGCTGCCGCGGAGGAGGGCACATGGACCTCAACGGGGGCCAGGCACCTTGGAATGGAGGCCATTGCCGGGGCCTAAAGACTTCACCCGGGACACTATGGAACTGTGAGAGTGCCCCCTGCGACATTAACAGGGGGGCTCCAAACCTGTTGGGCCTGTGGGGAACCAGGGGAGGCCGAAGGACCAAGCCAGGTCTGAGACTGCTCCAAAGGAGGGGGTGGTGAAGACCAGGGGCCCAAAAGAGAGGGAGTCTGGGGCAAAGGGGCCCCATCTCCACAGGTGAATCCATGCGGGGGCAAGACAGGCCATGGTGGAAACCCAACCAGAAAGGGGAACCCATGTTGGGGCTAAGCAGGCTACCGTGGACATCCAAACCCTTCCAGAGGGTAGGCGGTTGCTCCTCATGCTGGAGCACCTGCAGCGGAAACGGGATGTCCTGCAGGCCCAGCTGAGGAGAAACCTGGGCAGAAAGAACAACACCCCCCTCCCTGGTGGAGGGGATCTTGAGGTGGGGTGTGTGTAGCAGGGTGGACCCCTGCTCCTGCCCTGAAGGGTTAAAAACAGCCCTGGGAGGGGGCTGTGGCTGGAGAAAGTAGCTTTTAGGCTGGGCTGATTGGGGGAAGTAGGCTCAGCTGTGGCCATGCCCCAATCAGGCCCAGCTGGCCCCTATAAGAGGCTATGAGCCAGAAGCCCAAATAGTCTCTTCCTCTGCCTGTAGAGGGAAAAGGGCCTGGCTGCAGTGAGCTAAAGACGGAGTACCTGAGTGAAGCAGGGCTGGGGACAGGCTGAGGAGCTGGGGAGCTCTAGCCTGGAAAGCTCGAGGCTGCGGCCTAGGAGAAGGCCAAGGGGTACTAGGGGTTGCAGACGGCAGCCCGGGGTAGGCCAAGTCTGCAGGTCCAAACCCTCCTTTGCTGGTGATGAGTAGGCTGATACTAGCAGTAGCCATTCACTGAGGTGAGGTGGGGATAGAGGGTGGGGGTTTCCCAGGGAGGGGAGACCCTGAGAGAAAGGGGTTACTGCCAGGAGGCAGCACCCCAGCTAACAGGGCACTGGGTCCAGGGAGGGACACGGGGGCCAGAGGACAGGCGGATCACCGGCCTGAAGAAGGCGCTCCGGAACTGGAATGAGCTAATTCCCAGAAGTCATCAGCAAGAGGAGCTGCAGGGGTGAGTCTGCTCGACTACATGCCCATATTTAAAAATGGGAAGAAAGAGCACCTCGGGAGCTACAGACCGGTCAGCCTCACTTCAGTTCCTGGCAAAATCATGGAGCAGGTCCTCAAGAAATCCATTTTGAAGCACTTGGAGGAGAGGAAGGTGATCATGAACAGTGAGGATGGATTCACTCAGGGAAAATCATGCCTGACTAACCTGATGGCCTTTGATGATTATATAACTGGTTCTGTGGATATGAGAAAAGCAGTGGACCTGATATATCTTGACTTTAGCAAAGCTTTCAATACAGTCTCCCACAGTTTTCTTGCCAGCAAGTTAAAAAAGTATGGATTAGATGAATGGACTAGAAGGTGGATAGAGTGCTGCTAGATTGTTGGGCTCAACGGGTAGTGATCAATGGCTCAATGTTTAGTTGGCAGCCGGTATCAACCGGAGTACCCCGGGGTTGGTCCTGAGGCCGGTTTTGTTCAACATCTTTATTAATGATCTGGATGATGGGATGAATTGCACCCTCAGCAAGTTCGCAGATGACACTAAACTGTCGGGAGAGGTAGATTGCTGGAGGATAGGGATAGGGTCCAGAGTGACCTAGACAAATTGGAGGATTGGGCCAAAAGAAATCTGATGAGGTTCAACAAGGGCAAGTGCAGAGTCCTGCATTTAAAAAGGAAGAATTCCATGCACTGCTATAGCCTGGGGAATGACTGGCTAAACAGCAGTTCTGCAGAAAAGGACTTGGGGATTAGAGTGGATGAGAAGCTGGATAGGAGTCAACAGTGTGCCCTTGTTGCCAAGAAGGCCAACGGCATATTGGGCTGTATTACTAGGAGCATTGCCAGCAGATTGGGGGAAGTGATTATTGCCTTCTATTCAGCACTGGTGAGGCCACACCAGGAGTACTGGGTCCAGTTTTGGTGCCTCCACTACAGAAGGGATGTGGACAAATTGGAGAGAGTCCATGGACGGCAACAAAAATAATTAGAAGGTTTGGTCACATGACTTAAAAGGAGAGGCTGAGGGAACTGGGGTTGTTTAGTCTGCAGAAGAGTGAGGAGGGACTTGATAGCAGCCTTCAACTGCGTGAAGGGGGGTTCCAAAGAGGATGGAGGTCGGCTGTTCTCAGCGGTGACAGATGACAGAACAAGAAGCAATGGTCTCAAGTTGCAGTGAGGGAGGTTTAGGTTGGATATTAGGAAACACTGTTTCATTAGGAGGGTGGTGAAGCACTGGAAGAGTTACCTAGGGAGGTGGTGGAATCTCCATCCTTAATGGTTTTTAAGGCCTGACTTTACAGTGCCCTGGCTGGGATGATTTAGTTGGTGTTTGTCCTGCTTTGAGCAGGGGATTGGACTACATGACCTCCTGAGGTCTCTTCCAACCCTAATATTTTATGATTTCTCTTTCTTCTCCCTTACCAGAGAGGGAGGGAGGAAAGGTCCTATTGCTTACTGGAGAGACAAGGGAGCAGAGATGCTCTGAGCTGCTGGGCTCTTTCTGCTCCTTCCTCTCCCCTCCCCTCTGGTGAGAATGATGTTGGCTCCTGAGGAGAGGAAGAGCTCTGCCGGCCCTCTGCAGCAACCCTGATTGGTTGCTTGTCACCAGGAGGTAGGTGAGTGGGCAAAGGTGGTTTCTCCCCAGATCTTACTGGAAATCACGAAGGGGCTGGAGCTTTTCCCATCATTGCAAGACTGGCTATAGCCCTGGCTGAAATCCTGTGACTCCTGGAAAAATCAGAAAAGTTGGCAACACTCAGACTGCAAGCCCTTCAATGTGAAACCCTGTTAATGTGAGCACACGAAAGCTTAACCTAGCTTTCCAAGTGGCTAAGACTAAAAAGCTGGCTATGAAAAGTCAGACTACTGTGCATCCAGAGGTTAGGAAAAGAGCTCTTTCTACTAAATATTTCTGTACCTTATTAAGCATTAAGTCAAACCTTAAAGTTTTGCAAAGCAAGCTTTCACAAAAGCCTGTCTTTCTAAATGAAAGAATAATCACCTAGCATAATGATTACTAGAATAAATTTGCACACATAAAAGCTTCCTGCATATTGTAAGACCAAGATAAGAGGTCAGGCCACAACAATGCTGGCTGCACAAAAGGAAAGTTGTTCCCAATAAAACAAAGCAACAAAGGGAAGTAGACATTAAAAATCCATACTGTGAGCAATAAGATAGGTTACTGTCACGGATATAGATCTGTCTTTACAATAGGACCTGCAGTTCTAAAAGCACTGAATGGAACACACTGTTGCTAACGAGTTCTGCAGTGCCATTAACCATTTAAGCCTTAGACATTCAGAAAAGACGATGTCCTATGCAGTCCAAATTATTCTGAGACTAATCTCAAATGAACTGTGTTCTAAACTGGAGAAATTCCCCCAAATATTAAAACACTTCTCAGGCTGTATTTAACTCATCTCAGACACAGAAATCTTGCTAAAACAAAAGTTTAAATTAAACACCAACTACTGAAAACAATAAAACTGTTAAATTAGAACAAATGTATTATTTTCATAAAATAATGAATGTTCAATAATTTCTGAAGAACAGTTGCAATAAATGAAATATATTAAAATATATTAAATACAATGTTGCTTGAAAACTGTTTGTAATTTTCATACACTTGACATTATTAGTTTGTTGTAATACTTTGAATGCCAGTAGTTTTCAGATTGCCAGAACAATGAATGTGCAGAGGGAAATCTATTTATTTTTATAGTCTCAAAGGAACTACAGTGATAATGATACAGAAATAAAGCTGTAAATTTCAGCGGTATCTAGAGAGTTCAGCTGAATCATCATGGAACATGCTCTCTTCCCCATTATGGAAAGAAAAAAACAAAGACATTATAGAAACAAAACAGGTAGCGGTTGGACACAAGAACAGTTAGTTGAAATTCAAGTGGACTGGGGTCTCATCTAATACTTAAGGCTAAGATTTTGTCATGGATATTTTTACTAAAAGTCATGGACAGGTCACGGGCAATAATGAAAAATTCACAGAAGCCCGCAACCTGCCCCTGAATTTTACTAAAAAATCCGTGACAAAATGAGGAGTCCGGGCAGCTGTGGGGAGGTGGGAGCTCCAGGGGCTCTCACCACCTTTGGGGGCTCGGAGCTCCAGGATCCCCCTCCGCTGATAGATCTGACCTGCGGGGATCCACCCTGCTGCCTGAAGTGGAAGAGAGCTGTGGGGGTCCTCCCTGCCACCCACGGTGGATGAGAGCTGTGGAGGTCTGCCTGCTGCTTGCAGCGGCCAGCAGCTGCAAGGGACTCCCACTGCCAGGGGCAATGGAGGTACCCCACAGCTCCCTGCCTCCATAGGTTGCAGGGGGGACCCCTACAGCTCCCAGCTGGCGCTGGCTGAAGTCACAGAGGTCTTTAGAATTCACAGATTCCATGACTAAATCGTAGCCTTACTAATAGTTTATTACTTCTTTTCTCAGGATGAAATTTAGAAGGCCCAGCACAAGACTTATACATTAAAAGAGGGTCTTTAGGCCTTATAACACATCTGATATGAGTTGACATTTACCATCACTAAACATTACAAAAATAAAGGAACATTTAAGCCAAAAAGTGCTTCTACACCATGGGATAGATTTAATCTTAAAAAAAATGTGATATTTACACATACATTTAAAAATGACACAACACTAACAGATTTTTAATTACAAATTAATCTTTTTTTGTGTGACAATGTGGTGGAAGAATAAGACATTCAAAATTACCATAGTAGCTATCTTACAAATATAACTGAGCTTTCACTATGTCCTGGAGGCCATACCTAAGTGAAACCAAGGTAAACAGATACAATTATCCAGTGCAGCCAGATCAAAGAATGCATGCTTGTTTGTTTTTTAAATCTGTTTCTGTGCAAGATACTAACTAATCAGGTGGATATAGTTTAACAAAGGTCAGCTGGTGTAAAAGAGCAAATGAGATGAAAAGAAAAACAGCATTGTTGGCCTTAGGTCTGAAGCAACACCACTGAATAATGTGTCAAAATCAATTTCTAATGAAAGCTTACACTATAGATACTGCCTTCCAATGATACCTCTTCAAATAAATAAAATCTGAAAGCTGAAGTACCGTAGGTTAGTTAAAATTGATGAAAACATAAATGTTCTTCCTTTATTAAGGCTGCACTGCCTAAAGTGTAAACTCCTCATAAAACTAAGCTAGATTACTCTAAGCAGGGCTTTCTGATCAATGGAGATAACAGCCTGTTGGGCTGAAGCACAGAGTTTTAAAGAAAGATGTGAATTTATGGGGAAGACCGAATACATTTCTGCATTAACCATGTTCTAATTGAAATCTGTATTTTTAAAGAAGACAAACCTTTGGGAAGCGGGAGGGGTGGAGGGAATACAGATCAGCATTCAATTCAACGGAATGGAAACTCAGTTTCAATTTGATATCCAGTAATTCTCTTAGGAGTCATGGAATAAATAAGTGGCTGATTTAAATACTCTGGAAGGAAGTCAACTAAAAAGGCTTCATTGAAGCATGATAATTCACTAGAAGCAGTATCTATGCTTTTATTCCAGGATTAAACCTTTGTTGATAACAGTTTTTCCCCTTAAATCAGAAGATCATAGATTCAAGTTAAATTCCAGAACTTCAGCTAACAATTATACTGAAATCCATCCAGTTTCTCTCTTATGGAGTACCATGATTTTCAAAACTGGGTGCCTAAAGTTAGGCCCCAAGTTCCTGTTTAGATTCCTAAATAAATGTTAGTCTGATCTTTAAAAGTACTGAATACCTGCATACCTTCTTGAAGTCATGGGAGATGCTAGGTGCTGAGAACTTTTAGAAGTCAGACCAAAACTTATTTAAGAATTTAAATATGAACTTTGAAGCCTAACTGTCAGGCATTCAATTTTGAAAATCTTGGCCTTGGGGTCTTAAGCAACAGGCCCTTAGCTATTCCATTCCTACCAAGTCACTGCTCTATTGATATTTAACTTGTCACATTTATAAAAAAACATTTTGGGATACCTAAATTACGTAAAAGCTCATCCAAAACATCAGCATGCAGTCTTTTTTATGTAGTGTTTTTTGTTCATGTACCACTTGAAGTGATAATTCCACTGATTTCTATCTGCAGTTACATTAAATATAGCTTTGTATATATATATTTTATACTGAGTCAAAATATTTGAAAGAATAATTTTAATAAATAAATGACAGTTAATTGAATGTAATATGTATTGGTTAATTTATAATCCACATTTTTATAGGCATGAAACATGTTAACATTCTTATTGAATGTTAACATGAAAACATTCAAAGAAAACAAACTAAACTGAAGCTTGCTTGCTGGCCAAGTCAAAGCAGTTTTATGAATAAAGTCAATTAATTTCTAGTGCATCAAAGACATGGAACACAGAGTTTGACTTTTGCTTTGCTATCCAGATGATCTCCCAGGAGTCCCTCAATGGAATCAAAGTTTAAGCATTTACCAAGAACACAGACACTGAAGGACATCCTAGTGGTCTAATCAAACAAGACAACAGGAGCTTTTCTTTCATTCTCTAAATGCTCTGCTTGGCTAGCTGAACTGTGAGGCAGCAGAAACAGAGAGGCCTGGGCTTCTTTCAAGCAAAGAGTAAATAGAATAGCCCGATTCTCATGTTTAGTACAGTAAGAAAGAATAAAAGCTTATGTTTGCACAGACTCCTTTGGGGAGCTCTGAGAGAACTGGAGTTTAGGGACATAAACTGATGACACCAATACACAGATGCTCCTGGTGCAACTAAATGATGGTGTTTCCAATTAAAACCAAAAACCCCAGAATCCAAATAAATCCAAGCCCAGGGCCCAGACTCTGAGCTGAATCTGAGATGTTTTCAGCACAGCTTGGAGATGTATGAGAGCACAGGTGGTTGGTCATTGGCATATGCTCCTATAGCCACTTGGGGTCACTCCAGGGATACCCAGAGCTCACTGAAGCTTCCAAACACCCCACCTTTTCCCTAGCCATGTCCTTTGAGGGAAGAAGGGTAGCATAGAGCCTATACAAATAAATGCTAAGTCCTACACCAAGGAGATGAAGTAAACAACCAAATAGGAGGGGATGTAACCAAGCAGTGTCACCCATCACATTCAAGTGTTTATTTCCATTTTGTCTCATTTACACCATTCTTAAAGGAAGAGTTATCCAAAGCTCTCTGAAGTCAATCAGAGTCTTTCAGTGGGCTTTGGCTCACATCCAAGTGGAGATTCAGAACCAGTACTGGGAGGCTGAGAATAATGGTGACAAGATCCACAACAGGAAGTGGTACTGGACAACACAGAAAAGTTTGAGCAGTTCTGTGTACCCTGTATGTTGTGAAACAGTCAAGGCAAGGAAAACTGAACTTTGCTATGGAACTAACATTTCATATCTGCACAAGTGATCAGTGCAGCAAAAATTCCTCTTGGTTAAACTACTGGGTACTCTAGGCTAAAAGAGTGTAAGGGGCAGTGAGGTGCTCAGATTTCTTGGTTTATGAGATCACTCAAAAATTAGTCTTTTAATAGAAATTTTTATCTGTTGGCATTTGGAAGTCTGGAATATGAATCAAAATAGGATCTTCCATTATTTGAATACTTCATTGAAAAGTTAATAATAATGGAGCCCTATTTTATGTTTAATATACACTATCATCTTGTATATTGCATGACAGAGTATGATTAATCATTTATATTGCAATCACTGACAGTTACAATCATATCACAAACTGTACTCTGCAAAAAAAAACAACCTGCATCTGAAGGAGATACTACTGCACAGCAATACAATTTCTTTTTATGGAATATATCAGCAGTGTCTAAGAGCTAGTCAAGGAGAAACAAACAAGCATCTTGTAATTTGCTGATACTATAATGAAAGGAACTAGCAAGATCCTCACAGATTAGCAGGCAATCAGTGAGTTTCACTGTACGCTAACTGCATCACCACTGGCAAACGTGAAGCATGTTCAGGAGTGCTAATAAGGGAACATCGACAAACATGGTGTTATGTGCTTCCCTTAATAAAATAAGAATTTTAATCAAAATTAAGGTAACACATTACAGACCCTATTAAAATTCTGTAAAAATGCTATAACACAAGATGGCATTTTTATATACCCTTCCTCCCTCAAGTGTAGTAAATTCTAGCTTTATAATGTTGGTCTCTGAATAACTATCTAATACACATTGAGTTGTATACCTATATTCAGAAAGATAGTGCATACAGCTGCTGGGGATAGAAAACACACTGTGTGTGTGTGTGCGAGAGAGAGAGAGAGGAGAAAAGTTGGGTGGTGGGGGTGTAAACCTGGGGGTATGGGGTGTCCTTACATTGTTTTATCAATGATTGGAATACCTGTGAGGCATAGTCTTGTTTCCATGACATCAGTGATTAAGCCAAATTGGCCACTGTTGAAATGTTTTATTACTATGCTAGCTTCTTTTGTAATACCATCCTGGACATATAATTCTATAATAATGTTCATGCTGTATCTTTTTATGATTATCTCTACTTGAAGAAAATCACTCATTTTTTAAGTGAGGAAAATTATTACATTGTGCTGCAATCAGGTAAGATCAGATGGGTGAAAGTTTTTCACTGTGATACGATTTTCAGTGACTATGACTTGCCTTTATGGAGGGGCTGTTGCAACATGAGAATGAATATTAGTAATCATTGTGGTCCTAACTTTAGCTCCTGATCCTAAACCTCGACTGCCCTGTGTAGTCACTTAAACACCTGCAAAAAGAGATGCAATGTGAGTGTAGAACAATGCACTCACTGTGGACAGGTATAAATGACTACACAGGGTGCAAGGAGCTGCATAATCAGGTCTTCTATTTCAGCAGGTCTGTGGCTTTGATCTCTACAGTCATATAAAAACTAATGATCACACGGAATAGCACAACTGTCAGCCACTTCCTTTCAAATTTCTTTGTAAATAGCAAATGTCAAATTCTAGATAAAACAAGGAGATACACAGAGAGACCCAAACAAACTTTGGTATCTGAGCACAGCTGAAAATAACTTTATAAAGTTTCTACATAGTCTCCTCCGAGCTCAGTGTAAATGAATTGTAAAAAAAATAAAAAAAATAAAAAAAAAAAATAGCATAACTATGGTACAGACAAAGCAAAACTCATTCTGCTAGGTGCATTTACATAAAGCAAGGTATATAAATTTGCCCAGATAAGGAATACTGTTGGTCTAAACTTGGAATTTCAGTTCTGTGGGAAATTCTGACATTTTGAAATTTGTTTTTGTTCCAAATCAGAATAAAACTAAGAAATTGAGAAATTTCCTGTGACCTTTTTTTTTTAAATCATTCATTTTGGATCAATGACAATATTCCATTTTGATGAAATCAAAACATTTCCTCTGGTTTGCAATGTTCATGTTTTATCTTATAACTTAAAATATAAAATAAAATAAGTTTTTGAAATAACATGTCCTTTTTGAAGCAAACAAATAAATCCAAATGTTCCAATCCAAAACTGAACATTTCAATCTTAACAGAACACTTCGTTTCTAAATTTTTTGAAAATTTTTTTTGTCAGACTCAAGATATCCCCGGTGAAAGTTTTGATTTCATTGTAACAGCATTTCTGATGTAAAAACATTCCATCAGAAAATGTTCAACCAGTTTGACTGTCAGGTATAACTTGACCACATAAGTAGGGACTTTTAAGAAAACAAAATACAAAAACAAAAAACTAACAAATAACACTCTTCTATTAAAATGTGTCAGACAAAATGAGAGAAATTTTAATGCATACAGTACATATGTATATGTACAAAAGAAAATTATAGTCAGAACAGAAAATATGTGAGCTTCCAGTTTGTAAAGTGACTACTTGAAAATCGTAACTTCTAACTTCATAGATCAATGTCATATCTATTTATATCAGCAACAAAAACATGGAGAGCTAATTTTTGCTCTCAATTATTTATATGCAATCCCATCTTAACATGCAATCAGAAGTGTAGGGCTGGAAGAAACCTTGAGAGGTCATCTAGTCCAGGCCCCTGCACTGTACATGCATAACTGAAAGAAACTGATTGATAGAATATTTACTATTGGCAAAGATGCATGAGCTAGAAAAAAAACAAAACAAAACACACCTCAGTTGGACTTTTAGATCACAGTTTAAAGGGGGAAATACCTTTTTACTCATAAGCTGAGCAAATGCGAACTGGCAGCCATTGAGCGAGAATACATGGTATCCCATGATGCCACTGTTACAGTTAGTGTTTCAAACAGAACCACACTGATACTGCATTAAGCACAAGGCATATCAGATGGGTTTAAAAAAAACACGAAGGTAGACGAATGTACAAATAAAGTGGCTTGGAGGAATGTGGTTACTACCTACCATCAAGAGGTTATGTGCCTCAATTAACTTGAACCAGACTGATTTGCTATAAAACATCCTGTTTTGAATTCAGGGAGTACAAAATTGGCTTTATTTTCAAAACATAAAATAGGGGAAAGAAAATCAGTAAGAGGAAGGTTAAAGTCAACCTTGTAGAAATCAAGATAATTTTAGTTTTCTGAATCACATAAGTATCTGATTAGGGATTAGTGTGTCTTACAGCCTGGAGAACAATAGGTATGCGGTCACTGTAAGTAAACATCTTGCTTTGCATAGGTTCCTCAAACTCTGGAAATCAACTGAAAGGCTCACTTTTTCCCTTTGAATGGAAAAGTGCTTAGTACAAGTTAAAAAGCTTCTAACAATGAAATGCAAAAACACAGAAATGACTGCTCTTGTCTGTCAGTGAGCAAATATTTTAAGACAAAAAATATTGACTATAGGATGTAGTTGAAGCAGATAAGACAACATGTTCTATACTATGGTAAGAGTCTGAAAACAATATGAATTCTATAAGAGAACTCATACATTTTATGCTGCCTCCTGCAAAGTGGTAGATGATGGGGGGGATCTCCCTGTAACAGACCTGTGCAACAAGGGGAAGTCATACTCTGGTTCTCACTGCTGGGGTACACAGAAAGTGGAGGGGGTGGACAGGCACAAATTCTGTATGGGTTATGGATCCACAACTACTACCCCCTACTGATAGTGGCAGTGGGGGAGTGCTGTAGGCTGAAAAAACAGCTATTAGAACTAGTCAAAAAGTTATTTTCCTCAGGGAAAGTTTAAAAAGAAAAACAAAACAAACAAACAAACAAAACATTTCATCTGAAAACCAAAATGTTTCAATTTGGAAATGTTGCCACAGTGCCTCATCGGATTTGCAGTTTGGGTGCCTCACGCTCTCATTCTCCTCTGAGCTCCCTAGGCAGACTATCTCCCATGATGCATCACGGTTGCCCCTCTTGAAGAGAAGAGGTAGTGCAAGATGGGATATGTAGTCTAGTCACAGAACCTGGCTAATTGAGAAGAAAGGGGACATGAGGCAGCCAAATTAAAACTCTGACAAGGCACCAGCGTAGCATTTCCAAATTGAAATATTTCAGTTTTCAGGCTTTCATTTTTACCTTGAAAAACCATATTTTTAATAGCAAGCCAACACTTCTTGTGAAGAAAAAAAAAAAAGTGTTGTTGAAAAGCCAATTTTCTGTTGAAAAACAATTTAGATGGAAAATTTTCAACCAGCCCTAATAGCTAAATGTGTTACTCAGACATTGTAAGGGATACACCTCCCAGCACCCAGGGGACATAATAATTCCAGTTCCCTCTGCTGAAATGGTGTACTCTCTTACCTCCCCCTCCTCACTGAGACTTTAAAGAAGCATAACTGAGCTCACTCTGCATGCATGTGTATTATACCTGTTTGTTTTATATATAACAAAGTTATTATATATATAAAAACATGCTCAGATAGATATACTTATATCTCCATATAAAAATAAATTGCAGGAATTGTTGAATACCAAGAAAATATCTATCTGAGATTGTAAATTTGTTGTACGTCTGACCTTTAAAAACAAAGCAACTGTGATTCTTCTCCCTCCCCTCCCCCCAGGTAAAAACATCCCAAAGAGCTTTAGAAGCGAAAGTCACACTGATTTTCAGTGGGAATTTTGCTCCCAAATCCTTTAGGCACACTAGAAAATCTCCTCTATTAAGTATAATCAGAAGATCAGTACTCCAGAAAAACCTACAGCTCTCTGTTTTATAATAATTTTATACCAGCACTCAATATAATTCAGTCCACTCTAGCACACAAGTCCTTATCTTGTATCGGACTCTTTGTAAAGCAAAGCTGAGGAAAAAGAAATCTACAAATGAACAAATACTTCTTAGACGTCCAAATTAACAAATATAATCCAAAATTGCTATTCAAGTTTAGCACATCTCTATTTACAAATTTAGAGGTAAAGAGAAGTATTTTTAAATTGAGAAATTAGCAACACTTTGCTCATGTGCTCTAATAAAGTCCCTGTGGCCAAGAACTTAGAACATCCAGAAGGACCATTACGATCTCTCTTTATATACATTACACATCTCATTCCATTTACTATATATTGAATCACATATTTTTGGACTGGTTTGGTTACTTTGCAGGAATCAATCCCTGTGCAGTATGTGCTGTCCACACTCTGTCCATTGTTCAAATTCCTCTTTACCTAATCTCTACGTTCTGAACTTCCCGTTATCTAGTTCATAGTAAACAGTTCCCTGCATGTTCTCCCTCTTATCTTAGCTGGTTAGACATTCTTTCTTCTTAGCCTACTGACCGCTTTACTTATCCTATTTAGCAGATTCTGTTTTCAACCTGATGATTCATTACGTCCCTACTTCTATCTTACAAAAAATGAGGTCCCCCTGCATGTGTTAACTACGCATGTCCGGCTGGGTCTCAGCTACAATCATCTAATCTGACTTTCCTGCACATTGTAGGCCACAGAACCTCAACCTCCAACTTCTTCAATTGGCACCTAACTTTTGGCAGAGTTACTGAAGTCTTCAAATCATGATTTAAAGACTTCAAGCTACAAAGAATCCACCCTTTACTGTAGTTTAAGCCATGCGTCACTCTGCGGAGAAAGACAGAAAGGGTCTCTGACAATTTGACTTAAAGAAAAATTTCTTCCCAACCCCAAATACGGTGACCAGTTCGACTCTGATCATCTGGGAGAGACCTACCAGACAGTTGGGAAAGAATTCTCTCCAGAAACACAGAGCCCTTCCCCATCTAATATACCATCTCCAGCCACTGGAGATACTTTTAATAGCAATCACTGATCAGTCACATGCCATTGTAGGCAACTACATCATCCCCTCCACAAACTTATCAAGCTCCATATTGAAACAAGTTAGATTTTTTTGCCCACACTCTCCTTGGAAGGCTGTTCCAGAATTTCACTCTTCTGATAGTCAGAAATGTTTGTTTAAATCCATGATACTGCAGTAAGTTGTCCAAAATTGATTGTACCTCTTACTTCATCACCATCTTCACCAGATAATAAAGACCACCTACTTCCTAACTTTGATAAGACATTGACTGCAGCTAGGTTTTTTCCCTTCTCAAGATTCTTAATCCAATAGGTTGTTGACTGTAAATAGCAAACATCAAAGAATAATTATTAATGCAATTATCAAACTTTAATGCTTATCATGAATGTAAAAAAAAAAAACCCCTGAAACATTCAATAAATCACATTCTGTACTTAAGGAGATTAAAGCTTCCAAAGAGTGCAAAAGACATTTATGTGTTTTGATCTGAAAAGGAATGTGAAATAATACTGATGACAACAAATCACATCACACACACACAACTCGTTGTCCTTAAAGAGAGAGTGCTGAAGGAAAGCAGCCTCTCAGAATAAATGAGGCAGGAAGGAACAGCAAAATTCTGTCCATCAAAGTTAGCTCCAAAAATCTAGGTCAAAACACTGCACTGGCATTTCTGTTTAAAACAGTTGGCTTTGTTGTTCCAACCTGTGTTCAACAAGCATGACTGCTTTGCTCTGAGTTTTAAGGACAGTAAACTGATGGGAGTCTCCTCTGTCTCCAAAACAAGAGCTACACATTCCTAGAGTAAAAGTGTTATTCCTCCTGGAGCTTGGATTATTGACAAAAAGGTGATTCCAAAGTAATCTGCATCAGCACACACACACACAACCCAGATACTGAGCAATGAGAAGAAACTGATGGGGCCAACAGCAGAGAAAGAGACAAGAAAAGAAAGACCCTCAAGGGTTGAGAGAAGATGAGAGGTCTTGAAATAGGGAAACTCTCTCTCTCTCTCCTACACACACAGTTTGTCCCAGGGCACCTAGTGAGGCTTTAGGGATTTCGTACCACACAGGAGGGCTTTCTTAATACTAAAAAACAGGTGCACTTATGTTTTTGGCAAAAACATATTTTGTTTTGAAATATTTTAATAGCTTGTAAAATGCAAGAAATTTCAGCTTTCTGATTAGGAGCTTGATGCTATCTGCTTAGATGGAAACAGATGGCGCCATATTTTGAATGTTATTTAGTACATTTTTTTAAACCCTAATTTTTAGAAATGTTGTCATAAACGTAGGCTGAGTCAAGATGCTCTTGAAAACCTTGGCTTTAAATTGTATTTACTCAGCACTTATGTTTTCAGTGGTGGCAGCTTTTTTAATGTCCCTTATTCTTTTCTCTAATCCCATGTATTAACAAAGACCTTGACTGATTAAAGCATAACACTAGTGCATTATTTCTGGTGATACTTGATTTAAAAAAATGCATCTAGAGAGTAAAAAAAAAAAACTATTTGTAAGCCATTAATGTCATATTTTACATTAAACATTACATTAAATCAAACTGCATGAATATGTAATGGCATTCAATTTCCCGTAACTTCTAAAATTACATAATGAGCTACCATTCTTCTGAATGAGTTACTTCAGTCATTACTTATTAAATAACACTTGCCAATTATTGGAATTGTGATACTGTTATTTATTGAACAGCATATTTTTTTTTTGCTGGATATTCCTCATGCTGTTGGGGTGGGGGGGAAGGGAGGAAATTCAGAAGGAACAGACACTATATGTTAAAAAAATCTTATCTGCCCTCCACAAAAGTCAGACATGAAAAGCAAACTCATCTTCTAACACATTTCCATTCCTGTTTTTTTTTAAAATATGAAATCTCCCCCCAAGCAGTCTAGTCATATTTATTTATGGGTGCACAATAATACCCAGGGAACATCTATGGGTCTCACACACTACAGAGCACTTAAAAAATAATTGTTAACCACAAGCTAAGATGCACCTAATTCCCCATTTTTATTTTCAGCATGGGAAGAGTAATACCTCAAAATATACTATAGACCACTGAAGTAAAAGCAAAGCTATTATTACTATAATTAAACTATCATCACTGCCAACAATAAATTTATCCCATTTTTATATACTCTGTAAAGGTTACAGAGCATAACAGAATCTTGTTTTACTAGTATAGAAACCCTTTAAAACACTGATTGATTGGTAGGAATTGTTCACATAAATAATTTATATGCTAGAAACAGAATCTTTCCTTGACTCAGGGGATTGGGGTGGGGGTATGGGAGAAGTAAAACAAAAAGAACAAAAAATCTGTTCTATTTTACTCATAGCTCAAAGGAAATACGAACACCAAACACTTCTATAGCTAACTTTAAATGTACCACACCTTTCTGTATGTTCTGTATGCACTGATGCACCACCAGTTTTATTATCCATTTCATACTTTATTATCCATACATATATACAAGTATCAACCAGGCAAGGTACTAACAACTTCAACAGGACTATATTTTTACAGTGGAAACTTCTGTACCAAGCTGCTGCTGCACCCTCTGTAACTCTCACTCAGCCTCCTCAACTCCTCCCCCCTCCTTTCTGTTTCCTGTCCTTTCAGACTCCCAACAGCCAGTGCTCCCAGTTCTAATAATTACAAGCACATCTACACCCCACACTTGCTTTGGCTACTCTGTCTTTGAGTAAGCCTGGTGTTTTCTAGGTTCAAAAGTTATGAAATGCCTTCATGTAGCAACCCGATTGACCCTTTGGTGATGGTCAGCTATCTGACACAGAGGAATACTCTGGCTAGATGGATTTTTTTTTTAAACGAGCAATCATATATTGCCAGAGTAATCCCATTTTCAAAAGACTTAGTGATGATTCTATTATCACAGGGGTTTGAGTATTATAATCTTTGAGGTAGAAGATGAGGTATAGATGCTTTGCTCCAACAAATAACCCATGAATCTCCATCCGGGCTGCTCACTGACATTAAACAGACATTTCTATTTTACAGGGGAATATGACTGCCTGATAAGAGAGCCATGACCTTTCCTTCTCCTCTCTCTTTTCCACAACAAAGATGGTCTACTTCAAAATGTCATGGAAGGTGTAAGAACTTAATCTCAAAACTGTCATAGGAGCTGATAGATTCATTGTCAATGCAATATCTTTCTCCACTTTTAATGCACAGGCAAGAATCCCAGCAACCTTTGCTTTTCAATCAAGTAAACACCTGAACCTAACCTTAGAACAAGATATAGAAAACAAATGACAACTAATTAGGCTGGTGATTTGGTATTCTTGTTTAGGTGTTCAAAACAAGTTTGCTGTTCATAGTTCATACAAGATCAGCCATTGTTTGCCTAAGTGGGTATGAAGCTAAGGGAACCTGAAGTTTGTTTTAGACTCAGAATCCAACAAGCTATTCCCTCAAGTCAGCCAGACCAGAGAGATTTTTCTATAAGGTGAGTTAGTGGGGTAGCGTTTTGTTTTGTTTTGATGTCTTCAACATCAGCTCCATGTTTACTATAAGAAAGCTACTGACAGTACAATCAGTGAGGGATATTTTTCTATTTCCAAATATATTAAACTCACAGAGAAAAATATATATTAAACAATAGAGTTGGGTTTATAACATACCTGCCTTAAACAAAAATTACATCAGTGAGCTATTACAAAAAGCTAATGGTTGGAAAATGGCTCTGGTCTAGGGTCTTGAACCTCTGATAGACCCCAAACGACTGGGACCAGGGTATTCTAACAGACAAATATGTAATACAATGACAAAATGTTCACTGTGTGACCAGTACTGGCTAGTTCACTATTGCTTCCTGCTAACGGAGTTACTCCTTAAGGTTAAGTGGTAGAGAGCTGTACTTCGGTTCTAGAGGTTGGAAAATCAAACCTTGTTGATGAGACACATGTGCAGCCTTTATACATAAATCCAGGCAGAGTTCTACCTATAGAAGAATACAGGATGGCCATAAACATGACCATAAAGTCTGATATTCTGCTATAATTAGTAGCCTCTGTGATTCAATAGGAGGGCAAAAAAAACTATAAGACATCTAAGTCCATTCTGTAATTATAAACCATGAGGGTAAATTTCTCCCTGACCACAGCAGATGATCAATTTATTCCCTGAAATTTAGGCCCAAGCTTTCTGGGGACCAGTTGGTATTAAATGGACTTCTTCGCTCATCATTCACAAATAGCATCTTGTGCAGTCTTCCTTCCCACTTACAAAGCAAACTTACTGCAGTATGCTCATGTCCTTCCCATGCATGTGTGTATATATATGCACATTGTACAAGTAAGACAGAATATGTGTGTGTGTGTTTATATATACACAGACATATATTCTACCTTACCTGTCTCCCTTATTCTTCTGCTATAATTTCTTATTCAAGATACACTTAATTTAAAATCATTTCAGGGAAAAAGGGGTGTATCAAGCTTCTCCATAGAAAAGTCATTTGATTTCCCTTATAGCAAATGGTACCATTTAGAGGAGCAAGCTAGAATGTTTCCCAGTCAGGCTTCTTGCTCATTAATGTCATCATCATCTATATAATAAGGTTTTTTCATTGGTTTTTGAATCAGGGCGAATATGATGCTATCATAGGTAGCACCCTAACAGCAAAGATCAGTGGTCTTATTTCAAATGTAAAGAGCATCAGCCACATTAAAGGCTCTAACCTGTGGAGTGCTGAGCATCCGCATGCAATGGACCGGGCACCTATAATTCCCACTGACTTTAACAAAGATTGAGGGTGCTCAGTGCTCTGGAAGACTGCATCCTAGACGAGAATAAAAAAATAGTAATAACAATCAGGCAGTTTTTTCCCCTTATCTCACTTTTTCTAATGCAAAATTTTAAAAAGGTATCGACTTCATGTAGTTTGCCTGTTTTAACTCAAGAAAGTCATTAGCAAACAGTGACTTTTTAATGGTCATGATTAAATAAGGGACCCATTATTTCATTAGTGCAGTCTTCACAGTTTTTACCCAATAGCTTGCAAAATCTTCAGCTTAATTACTACAGAGTATAAATGTAAGTAATCCAATAATCAGTAAAAAAAAAAAAAAAAAAAAAAAAAAAAAGAATGTTATATATTCCTTCAGATACTATAATTTAATCCTGTTCTATTTAAATTTCTTTTTACTGCAACTGCTTAAAGCTCAGGCTTTGAACTGAACCTCTTAAGATTTGCCCCCTCTGATTCTGAGCAGGGGGAAAAAAATCAAAGTCTTAAAAAAAAAATATCAAGAAGAGAGGAGATGGAGATCGGATGTGATCCGGGCTGCAGGGTAGTCACAAGGTTATTATATGGGGTCTGTGAGACCATGTCCAGCCTCCAACCACACTTGCCTCCAGCATTTTATATATCGAGTGTTAAAATATATAAAAAAGTGTTTTCAATTATACACTGGGGAGGAATGGCAGGGTCACGGATCTCAGAGTTTGCTATCGTGTAAAGGGTCACCAGAACAAAAGGTGAAGAACCACTCGAACCTAACACCTCTGTTCGCAAAGTACTCGTCACGGGAGCTATGCTAGCAGTGGGGAGGAACCGGGTGTCTCCGCGTTGAGGCGTCATGCGAAAGATGGTAAGGTTGCCGTTCGTCCATCGGATATATGCCTCTCATTCGAGAATAGCCCTCCCCAAGTGTGCCATTTAATGCAAGCATCTCTTTCCTTGACTAATGAAGTCTCACGCTATGGGCATTTCTGAAGAAGGAAGATTTACCCTACCGAGCTCATATATCTGTGGCATTTGAGCCAACCGTCAAGATTACGGAAAATGACGTAGCCCTTAATTGAGAAAGCTTACAGGCTGAGCTCTTCCGCAAACCCTAAGACTGGCTGGATGAGCTTTATGATGGTGGGGGAATGTCTGTGCCTCTTTCAAAGCAGCCCTATGCCCTAACGATGCATTTCCTCTCCTTTATCCCTGATTCCTCCCTTACGTCTCCATCTCCTCCCCGCAACAAGGCCCCCACGACTCCCCTTTAGAATCCCCGAGCCCATTTCTGTTCCTGCACCCCCGCTCAACCCTTGAGGCTGATGCCCCGGAGCCTCAAGTTGCATCCCCGTAATCGACAGCAAGTGTCCCTGAACCAGTGCTGTGCAGATAATGGCTCCCTGCGGAGCCCTTGAGACATCCGCCGCCTGCGTCAAAGCCCACATGGTAAGAGGAAGAGATTGCTGTTTGGTTCGCCAGGAGTCCGTTGCGGCAAGTACCACAGGGCTACTGCTATCAGGGCGCTGCACTGAGATCTCGCTGAAGGCTCCGCGTGAGGGTGCGGAGGCGGGGGTCGCGCGGCGCGGAGAGCCTCGCGCCGTTTATCTCTATGGGGGCCCCTGCGGAGCCCCGGGGCATGGGCGAAATTGCCCGCACTTGCCTCCCCCCCCCCCCCGAACGGCCACTGTCCACTACAGCTGCAAGCTCGTGGAACAATACACTAACAAGTTGGAAGAAGGAATTAGAGAATGGTAACCGAACATGGATTAGGACTGGCCTTGCCCCTTTACTCCTTGAAGACCTGTTTTAATTAAATCATCTTAATTATTCAAGACATCAGTCCGAGAAATTTGTTTTCTTTACCCTAGATTTCCCACTCAACCACACTAACTAGTTGTTGATCATACCACTTACATACCAGAAAAGCCAGGTAACTACTACCCACCAGAATACCCTGTCTACAATTGCATAATTGACCTCAGTTTTCTGCATTTGCAAAGTTACCTTATATTGTTTCGAAGGCGAGCACTGAACAAGCCTTATTCCCATGCATTTGATAATGATAATATAATGAGTGCTAAACACTCACACTCACAAAAGGGAAAAAAAAGCCAAAGTGAA
>NC_133776.1:71801166-71932515 GCF_003597395.2 Chelonoidis abingdonii
TTTTTTTTTTTTTTTTTTTTTTTAAATCCAGATTTATCTGAAACCTCCAATCACTGTCTGGTAAACTAAATAAGGCACCTATCAAACTGTATATAATTATGTTTTCATTTACTTACAAATTCCAATTTACAACTAAGAAACATCACTTTTTGGATTGCTTCCCAAAGGCACGTTGTGATATTTTTCAGGGTTAAGCTAATGCGACTGCAGATTCTGTGACCAAGTTTTTCAAATGGCTTCATTGTCATACATTTTGCTATGATCTGATTGGCCCTGTACCATTCTGGAAGAGACAAAATTGCAAAGACTTAGTGGACAAAAAAAGATAAACGTTAATGAAGCTGTCTATGCATTGTATGTCATACAAACTAAATCTGTAATGGGATTATTGTTTGCAAAATTTGTAAAAGAAATGAAGTTTGCAATGCAGCAAGCTTGGAAGAAAATTAATGAATTCACAGCTGTTCACCTTAACGAACAGCAGATTGGGAATATATTATTAAATTCAAAAGGAAAACTTTGCATATGTTGTCAGCAATTGGGTTTTGATCTTTACAAGTGTTGTGCTGATATGAATAATCAATTAATAATTTATTAAAGCCTTTTTCCAGATTAACCATGTCTCTATAATTTATTTTATTTTACTTTTTTTCTTCAGAGACCTCAATGATCCAATGAGTGACTGGGTCCCTATGGAGATTTAATGAATATTAGGTACTTCTTGTTAGAAAGAGTTCTCCAAAACATTTAAGGGCTTGCTGTTGAATTAGCATGTTACTCATAGCACAGAAACATAATTCTCATATCATTAGCGTCCTTAATTTTGGGAAAGATTGTCATTAGCCCAATGTGCCTGCACAGAGGCAAAGAGTGACTAGAACTTTGCCCTCCTCCAACCGTCCTGTGTGAAAGCCAGTGCAGCTGAGCCAGCATGGAGGGAATAGGTATATGGCTAGTGCAGATTACTTGCCTCCCACTCCAAGAACAGCTGGGGGACTAAATTGTTATTTCAAGTGTTCCTGGGCCAAAGTAGCTCTATGCTGCCTCTCCTTCCCAGGGCTCATGATAAAGCTCTCTAAACTGTAGATCTACTTTTCCATTATACTGTCTCTTGGTCATAGGCAAATATGTGGAGTGGATATAAATAAATACTTTCAACCACCTCAATTGCCAAAGTACTTTTCAGTTCTTTACATGACAAACACAAAAAGGAGACTTGTTTAAAAATATTAAATTGCTCCCTATATGCAAAAAGCATATTGTAAATATTGATAAATGTCTAAATGCAAGTCATGAAAAATGTTATTACACGTAATAGGGTACCGTGTAATTCTATCACTATTTACATAATTTTTCATCTCTTTGTTAAGAGAGTGTCCTTCTAAGCTACAATTTAAGTAACCTTCTCTCATACATAGACCTTTAGAAATCTGCCATTGGTAAATATTCCCCTGGAAATCCCAGATCTGACGCTGTGACTTTAACCATTTTGGCAGGTTGGATGGCAAGTACAAGCTACCTATTCCAGTTTTACATAACTGAGGTTCTTTGCATTTATTCTGAAATAATCAGAGTTTCAAAAAAATCCCACAAAAATAAACTCAGAGAACCCAAAAACAAACAATCCCCTCTCCAAAAAAACCCAAACCTTTTGCCTCTTCACCTGGAACTCCACAATGAACCTCTGTGCATCCCGATCCCACATTGAGCCACCCGCACCCAGACTGCCCCACACAGAAACCTCTGACCCCACACCAAGCCCCTCCACACTTGTATCCTGCTGGGCTGAGCCAGCCTGACTGCTCACACCTGGTGCACCTGGCTCAGAGGGGCAAAGCCCTAGGCTGTTTCTGGGGCGGGGCAGGCCAGGCCTTTGCGCTAAGTCAGGGTTTGGTGCAGCCTCATCACCGAGATCCTGTCCCGGGGTGGGGAAGAGTATGGGAGACTGCAGGGTGATCTCCCACCTCCATGCAGCCGGTAGCCTGTGCTCCCCACTGCCATTCTGGAGCCTCCATATTTATTTACTGACAAAATTTGCAGAATTTTAAAATATTATGCACAACATTTTCTTTTAGCACAGATTTCCCTCAAAAGTAAATACTGCTGCTGAGAAGAAGCAGGCATGCCTTCTTAAGTGGCCTGCTGGCTCCCGATTGGTCAGTGTCTGCTCCTGGTCCTTCTAGGCTCTGGTGAACTAAGTCTTGTTGTTTAACCCCCAGCTAAAACCTCTCCAGTGCATCATCAAAGATCTACAAACTATCCTGAAAGATGATCCCTCACTCTCACAGATCTTGGGGGACAGACCTGTTCCTCGACTTACAACCAATCCCCCAACCTGAAGCAAATACCACCAGCAACCACACATCACTGAACAAAAACACTAAACCAGGACCTACCCTTGCAACAAAGCCTGATGCCAACTCTGTCCACATATCTATTCAAATGACATCATCACTAGGACCTAATCACATCAGCCATACATCAGGGGCTCATTCACCTGCCACATCTACCGATGTGATATATGCCCTCATGTGCAGCAATGCCCCTCTGCCATGTACATTGGCCAAACCGGATAATCTCTACGCAAAAGAATTAATGGACACAAGTCTGACATCAGGAATCATAAGACTCAAAAACCAGTAGGAGAACACTTTAACCTTTCTGGCATTCAATGACAGACCTGCACGTTGCAATTTGCAACAGAAAAAGCTTCAAAAACAGACTCCAACTAGAAACTGGTGAGCTGGAATTGATATGCAAACTAGATACAATCACTTTAGGGTTTTAAATATGGGACTGGGAGGCCTGAGCCTTACAAACATTGAATCTATCTCCCCTGTAGTATTCTCACACTTCTTATCAAACTGTCTGGACTGGGCTATCTGATTATCACTTCAGAAGTTTTTTTTTCCTTACTTAATTGGCCTCTTAGCATTGGTAGGGCAACTCCCACCTTTCCTGCCTTCTGTATGTGTATTATATATCTCCTCAATATATGTTCTATTCCATGATCCAAAGAGTGGGCTGTTAGCCCACGAAAAGCTTATGCTCAAATAAATTTGTTAGTCTCTAAGTGCCACAAGTACTCCTGTTCTTTCTAAATCTTGTTGGCAGCCCAGCTGAGCAGGGTGGGTGTCAGAAATGCCTCCAGCAGAAGGAAAAAGAAGGCATGTCATAAGTAGATGGTAAGGGTTAATTTTCTTTTACCTGTAAGGGGTGGACAGGGGGGAATCAAGCACCTGACCAGAGGACCAATCAGAGAACTGGATTTTTTTTAAAAGTCTGGGAGGGAAAGGAACTCGGGGTCTTTTGTTTCTCCTGGCTATGGATTGAACAGCTTTTCTGCTAACTCCAATCTTCTTCTAATATCTACTATCAAGTGTGAGTACAAAGGAAACCAAGCAATAGGCTGTATGTGCTTTGGTTTGTATTACATGGGTTAATTGCTGGACTGGTTTAAATTGGCTATTTTTTGAATCAGACTGTGTATTCCTAATTCTTATAAGCAAGAGCCTGTAAATGACATCTTAATGCAGTGGGTATATTTTTTCTGTATCTTTTTCTTTTTATATAAAAGTTTCTTTTTAAAACCTGGTTGAGGTTTTGGTTTTTTCTCTGGTGAGGCTACAGGGAAGGAGGGGGTGGAAATCTCTTTGTGTTAGCTTTACTAGGTTTGAATGCATCGCCTCAGGGGAGGTTGATTTCCCTCTTTGTTTTGCCTTCAAGAGTTAAGTACTGCATCGCCCAGGCTCACCCAGGAGGGAAGCGTGGGAGCAGATAACAAGGAGACAAGGCGGAGGGCTTGTTCCATTTGAGATAGGAGACCAGGGGTTCTGGGTCTTGGGGGTCCCCAGGGAAAGGTTGGGGTGACTCGGGTGACCAGGAGCCCTAACATCCTGGTTGGGTGCAGCGAGATCAGAGCCCAAGCTGGGTTATAAGCTTGGGGAGAGTTTTATGTAAGCACCCAGATTTTTGGACGCTAAGGTCCAGATTTGAGACAGAAGCTTATCACAAGTCTTACAGACACGTCACAATATTTTATGAGCAAATATTTCATAAATAATTATAAGTTATATTCCCATCATCATGGAAATTAGATTTGCTACTCATGGAGCATTATTCAGCAACAGCAGCAGCATTTTGACTTTACTCATTGACAATGAACAGTGACATCAAAAAGAACTTCTCTCCAATCTGTAAAGTAAAGGGAGAGATTCATAGACTCTAGGACTGGAAGGGACCTCGAAGAGTCATCGAGTCCAGTCCCCTGCCCTTATGGCAGGACCAAATACTGTCTAGACCATCCCTGATAGACCATTTATCTAACTTACTCTTAAATATCTCCAGAGATGGAGATTCCACAACCTCCCTAGGCAATTTATTCAGTGTTTAACTACCCTGACAGTTAGGAACTTTTTCTTAATGGTCCAACCTAAATCTCCCTGCTGCAGTTTAAGTCCATTGCTTCTTGTTCTATCCTTAGAGGCTAAGGTGAACAAGTTTCCTCCCTCCTCCTGATGACACCTTTTAATACCTGAAAACTGCTATCATGTCCCCTCTCAGTCTTCTCTTTTCCAAAACTAAATAACAAATTCTTTCAGTCTTCCTTCATATGGTCATGTTCTCAAGAACCTTAATCATTCTTCTTGTTCTCTCTGGACCCTCTCCAATTTCTCCACATCTTTCTTGAAATGAGGCTGCCCAGAAACTGACACAATACTCCAGTTGAGGCCTAACCAGTGCAGAGTAGAGCGGAAGAATGACTTCTCGTGTCTTGTTTACAACACACCTGTTAATGCATCCCAAATCACGTTTGCTTTTGGCAACAGTATCACACTGTTGACTCATATTTAGCTTGTGGTCCACTATGACCCCTAGAGTCTCTTTCTGCCATACTCCTTCCTAGACAGTCTCTTCCCATTCTGTATGTGTGAAACTGATTTTCCTCCTAAGTGGAGCACTTTGCATTTGTTCTTATTGAACTTCATCCGGTTTACCTTCAGACCATTCTCCAATTTGTCCAGATCATTTTGAATTATGACCCTGTCTTCCAAAGCAGTTGCAATCCCTCCCAGTTTAGTACCATCTGCAAACTTTAATAAGCGTACTTCTCTTGCCACATCTTAAGTCGTTGATGAAGATATTGAACAGAGCTGGTCCTAAAACAGACCCCTGCGGAACCCCACTTGTTACACCTTTCCAACAGCATTGGAGCCATTAATAACTACTCTCTGAGTACGGTTATCCAGCCAGTTATGCAACCCACCTTATAGTAGCCCCATCTAAATTGTATTTGCTAGTTTATCTATTAGGATGTCATGTGAGACCCGTATCAAATGCCTTTCTAAAGTGTAGGTATACCACATCCACCGCTTCTCCCTTATCCACAAGACTCGTTATCCTATCAAAGAAAGCTATCAGATTGGTTTGACACGATTTGTTCTTTACAAATCCTTGCTGGTTATTCCCTATCACCTTACCACCTTCCCAGTGTTTGCAGATGATTTCTTTAATTACGTGCTCCATTATCTTCTCTGGCACAGAAGTTAAACTAACTGGTCATTTAGATATTTATTTAAAAAAAATTAAAAATGGAGATATACCCATCTCCTAGAACCGGAAGGGACCTTGAAAGGTCATTGAGTCCAGCCCCCTGCCTTCACTAGCAGGACCAAGTACTGATTTTGCCCCAGATCCCTAGGTGTCCCCCTCAAGGATTGAACTCACAACCCTGGGTATAAGCAGGCCAATGCTCAAACCACTGAGCTATCCCCTCCTCCCTTTGTTGCAGGCTGTGTGTAAGGGATATGATCACAGCACACAATCCAAGTAACATTCTCCATTCCTCATCAAAGGAAAAGATGGAGTGATACAAGAGGAAAATACAAGGTTTTGACTTTCACTGTTGCAGGACATTATCCATCCTGAAACAACCTCTTGTGTTGAAAAAGAATCCACAGGGAAGCAAGGAGACATAATCTAGGACTAAAAGCTTTACACTATTCAGAAAACATGGATGAGAGGAAATAAAAAAAATGATCACTGGAAACTACTGGGTATCACAGGATCTATGTGGCCAGCAAACATTTTAATGGCATGGTACCTTACTCATTCACACATTTGACTTGGCAGCAACATGCTGTGCTATTGAGATAGAAGTCATGCATTTAGAAATGGCCTCGGTACTCTCAATTTCTGTTCAAATGGAAATCTAGATGCATCCCTAGGGACATAGCAGGGAAGGTGCCAGTGAAACAATATTAACTACCCTGCAATTTCTTCCTGCTAATCCATACACCAGATCATAAGAGGAGACAGAAAGAAAGCTTGAGAGAGAACTGTCAGTGTGGACTCTTTGGCTGTATTATGGGGTCTGGCTTCAGAGCATACAATTCAAGTTGGGGGAAAGGAGTTCAAGGAGGCTTGAAGCTCAATGTTGCTCTCAAGCTGCTCTAATTTACACCAGCTGTAGATAGCCCCAAAGGACCCAAACCGCAGGACTGGCATAACACCAGGGATGGGAGAGACACAAGAACCTCTAGGAAAGCTCTATGTCTCTGGAGCACCCCGTTTCCCCTGCGTCCCGTTAAGATGACTTTATCAGATTCCATCAACATTACACACAAATCGGCTGCACTGCACCTTATATTCTGCCCTATATATTCACTGTACTCATTATCTATCGTGCCCATTTTTAATACTGAGGGATTTATATTCCCTATTCTCAGCAGAAAGAGCTAGACAGATGTTTAACAACTGAAAAAGGTTGAATTTTCACATGTGTTAAGATACTTCATAAACACGCACACATGGACTGGGACAGTGATGGGCCAGAAGCACAAGGTGTAAGACAGAATCACTACACAGATGCTTCCTGCTCAGACTCTAATACATCTTAATGAACATTTCCTTCCCTGTGTCACCTGGATGTTTTCTGTTGCTCACTATGTAGGTGTGATTGACATATTTTGGAAAACTGAAGAATGATGACTCAATCTATTAACTGTTGGATCATGAAAAAGCTTGTGCCTGTAGGTTAAGGCAGTTACCTTTTTCTGCAACTGGTGTTCTTCAAGATGTGCTGCTCATGTCCATTCAACTTAGGTGTGTGTGCTCGCCACATGCACCAGTGCCAGAAGTTTTTACCTCAGCAGTATCTGTAGGGCACCAGCTCCGGCGCCCCCTGGAGTGGTGCGCATATGCCACAGTAAATAAGGCGCCACTAGCTCCCCCTTCCCCCTAGTTCCTTCTTGCTGGAAACTCCGACAGTTGAGAAGGAAGGTGGGTTGTGAAATGGACATGAGCACTGCATCTCGAAGAACACCAGTTAAGGAAAAAGGTAATTGTCTTTTCTTCTTCGAGTGCTTCCTCATGTTCATTCAACTTAGTTGACTCTCAAGCAGTACCCCTCGGAGATGGGTAGGAGTTCATGGATGTGCAGATTGCAACATAGCACTGCTGAAGCCAGCATCATCCCTGGCCTGCTGATTGATGGCGTAGTGAGCCGTGAACGTGTGCACCGAGGATCATGTTGCGGCTTGACAGATGTTCTGGATCAGGAAGTGTGCCAGGAAGGTCACTAAAGATGCTAGTGCTCTGGTCGAGTGGGCTTTGACAATCGAAGCCAGAGGGACTCCCACCAACTCACAGCAGGTGCAAATGGAAGAGGTGATCCAGTTAGAAATCCTCTGCATGGACACTGGGAGGCCCTTCGTCCTATCCATTGTAGAGATAAAAAGCTGAGACGACTTACGGAAAGGCTTTGTCAGATCTAGGTAGAAAGCCAGGGCCCTTCTTACATCCAAAGCGTAAAGGCACCTCTCTTCACCAGTCTCATGCGGCTTGGGGCAGAAGACCAAAAGGAAGATGTCCTGGCTCATGAGGAAAGTAGAACCACCTTGGGAAGGAAGACTAGATAAGGCTAAAGCTGCATCATGTCCTTATAGAACGTGTACGGCGGTTCTCAGGTCAGGGTTTGCAGCTCAGAGACTCGCCTTGGTGACATCACCGCCACCAGGAAAGCTACCTTCCACGATAGGTGAGACAGGTAGCACAAGGCCAAAGGCTCAAAGGGCGGGCCCGTGAACCTGGACAGAACCAAGTGGAGATGCCACTAAGGGACCAGGGACCTAACTGGTGGAAAATGTCACTCAAGACCTCTGAGGAACCTGACCGTCACGTAATGGGAGAAACTATCTGGCCCTGGATTGGCAGATGGAAGGCAGAAATGGCCACCAGTTGCACCCTGATAGAGAAGTGTACCCGGCCCAGGTTTCTCAAATGAAGCAGGTAGTCTAAGACTGACCACACTGAAGGATGAGAAGGGGAGATGCCCCATTCAGCCACCCAGCAGAAGAACCTCATCACTTTCCCAGGTAAGTCTGACTAGTCAAGGGCTTTACTGAGGACCTTTTGGACCCCTTCTGAACAGGCCCGGTCCTCAAGGTTCAGCCATGCAACATCCATGCCCTGAGGTGGAGGGACGCAAGGTTGGGGTGCAAGAGTCGACTGTAATCCTGTGACAGCAGGTCCGGCTGGGTCAGCAAGGGCCATGGAGGGATTGCTGACAGGCTCGGTAGCATCTTGAACCAGTGCTGGCGAGGTCACAACAGGGCACTCATGGTACCCTGAGCCTTGTCTCTCTTGATTTTCACTAGGACCTTGCTGATAAGCAGAATCGTAGGGAATGTGTACATCAGGCTTCCTGCCCAAGGTAGGAGGAAGGTGTCAGAAAGAGAGCCTTTGCCCAGACCCCATTTGGAGCAAAACCTGTGGCACCTCTTGTTCTGCCTAATGGTCAACAAATCCACTTTGGGAGTTCCCCACCTCTGGAAAATCATGCTGGCTACCTCCAGGTGGACCACCCACTCGTGATGAGAGAAGTCCCTGTTTAGGTGTTCTGTTAGCATGTTTTTGGCACCTGGAAAGTGAGACGATTCTAGGTGGAATCTGTGGTCAATGCAGAAGTCTCAGAGATGGAGTGTCTCTTGGAAGAGGGCCAAGGATCATGCTCCCCCTTGTCTGTTGATTTAGGAAATTGAGGCTGTGTTGTCTGTCTTACCACTCTGCCTGACAGGTGAGGGAGGAAGACCACACATGCCCTGAGATCTTTGACATTTATGTGTAGCGTCATTTTCTCTTGGGACCACATACCTTGGTTCTGGAGAGTGCCTAGGTGCACCCTCCAGCCAAGGTCTGAGTGGGGAGTGCTGATGAAGAGAACTCCTTCCAGGACTTTCCTGGGGTTGGTCCACCATCGCAGCGAGGTAAGGATCGTCACAGGAATGGTATCGACCTTTTCCAGGTGATCCCTGGACTGGGAGTAGACTGTCAACAGCCATTGCTGCAAGGGTCGCATCCGGAGCCTGGTGTGACACACCACACATGTGTATGCTGCCATGCAACCTAGGAGGTGCAGGCAAACCCTGGCTGTGGTCAGGGGAAACACGGAGACTTCTGTGATGAGGTCTGACAATGCCATGAATCTCTCCAGCAACAAGAAGCTCCAGCACAGGTCGAGTCAAGCACCGCTCCAATGAACTCTATCTTCTATACAGGTTCCACGGGTACCATGGCGCCAAACACTGGGCCTGAGGCTACGGGGCCAGTTTCAGTGCCAACAATGTAGCCAGTACCGCTAGTACCAGAGCTCATCCCACCATCTGAGAACCTCACTTTGAACCAGGTCAGGACCTGAGCAGTCGCTCCCAAACAACCAGGCCAGAGCAGAATGGTGGCTCTGTCCCAACTGGTGATGGTCACTCCACCTGGAGTCTGCTCTGGAATGGGGTGTTACAGACCAGTGGCACTTCATGGAACTGTGATGGCCTGGAGCCAATGATCTACATCTCACATTTGACAAACAGTACCGCGATGAGAAGTGGGACCATGAGTCAGACGGGCCCAATGCCAAGAAGCGCCCGCACATTGTTCCCCTCTTAGGGGATCGGTGACGGCCTGAGGAATAGTAATGTTGATCCCTCGACGGGTCCCGGGGGCGGTACTATGGTCTCGGAGATATCGGGTGCCAGGACCAGTATGCCTGCTAGGGGATGGGAGGAGGGTGCATGCCTCCAGAATCTGCGCCTGGTTGCCAGTGAGCTGCACCTCAAGCCTCTCTGCCCATGTCCAAGGACCAAATTGGACTGCCTGTGTCTGCCTCGTGTGGACAGAGGCATGGCAGCTACGGGAGGGTAAGCGCTGGTGGGACGACTGCCATGAAGGTGAATGGTGCCACTGATATGGGGACTGTGGCAGTCCGAACATGGGGTTAGCCTGTGACCGGGGAATTGCAGGAGCCGGTGAGGGCGGCAATAGGAGAGACATGATCTACTGTGCTGTTTACAGGGTCTCCAGCGTGGATGGTAACTGGAACTGACGGAGGCCTCTGCCACTATCCAAAGGTGGCTGGCGGGGAGCACGCTGGGCTCCACCGAAGCTTGGGTCTGAGATCCTGACGGGAATGAAGAGTTGCCCAGCACAGGACCTTGCTCGCACCCAGTCTTATCCTTTTCGTTGCGGGAGGTTGGAGACCGACCTCACACCGTCTTCTTTGGCTTCTTGGTTGGAGCCACGGATGGGGACCGGTGCCGGACAGTGGATGCTCCCGGTGAGGCACTGTCTACCAAGGTCATGGTGCTCAGTGCCGAGTCGCAGAGTAGTTCTTGTGCCAGGGTGAGGGCCGACTCCATGAGTGCTCTTAAACAAATATTGCGCTCTTTCTTAGTCCTTGGCTTGAAGGCCTTGCAAATTTTGCCCTTTTCACTAAAGTGTCCTTCGCCCAAGCAACGCAGACAGCTGCTGTGTGGATCGCTAATGGGCATGGGCCTCTTGTAGCCATCACAGGGCTTAAAGCCCAGGAACTGGGGCACACCCTGTCCCGAGGCAAACTCTCATTCAGGACCTACGATGTCTCTAACTATAGCTAAGGGATTTACAAACATGAAAAGAAAACTATATACACTATAATACAAGAATAACTTTTTTGTACAAATGAGAAGTAACAGCACTAGCTGAAGCAGCAATGGTTCCAGCACCATCACTGATGGCAAGAAGGAACTGAGGGTGGAGGGAGCCAGTGGTGCCTTATATACGACGGCATGTGCCCACCACTCCAGGGGATGCCGGAGCCAGTCCCCTATAGATACTGCTGAGGGAAAAACTTTAAGCACTCGTGCATGTGATGAGCACACACACCTAAGTTGAATGGACATGAGCAAGCTCTCAAAGAAGAAAGCATAGTTCTTTATTACACAGATTCATTTCAGGTATGTTATAATGGCTGACATACAAAGATAATAAAAAAAGGAATCACAGGTGGATCAGAAAAAAGAAAATGCAACAGTGATGCAATATAATAAATGAGCCCACAAATGACAGCTTTACTGAATATACTGTATTTACTGCCCATACATTTTGTAAGAGAATATTTAAATACTTTAGACAGAACATAATTAATATGTTGTTTTGATATTATTTAAGAGTCATAAAAAAAACCCTCTATCACAGTGGCTCTCAACCCAAGGGCTGCTTGCAACCTAATCAGCATACTGCTGTGGCCCATGTGACATCCTCAGGGCCATACAAGTAGTATTGACTGTGGTCCACATAACACACTGTGGGCCACATATGCACCCCACATGCTAAATAACCACTGCTCTGTAGGAACCCATCCTATGTCCTGGTTGTCCATTGCATAAAACAAAATCCACAATACAAACAATGATACCAGAGAAAGCACTATTTTAGAAGTGAGCCACTCTATTAATTAGCAGTAGTATCAGCTAGCCATAGACCAGGACCCCACTATGCTAGTCACTGTACAAACACAGAATAAAAAAACATGTTTTTTTTTACATTGTAAGCTACCTTAAGGAGCTTACAATGTAAGCATAAAAGCAACATATGGATACAGACAGATTGATGGGGGGGCACAAGGAAAGGAGACACTATTGGTCAGCATGAAATCAGTAGTCCCAGAATACCAGCAGCCCAATCATTGAGAAGATTTTTGCACATATCAGAGCAAAGGGACTGATCATGAAGAGCCTTAAAAGTGCATAAAAACAGCTTATGTCTGATGTGATAGAGATGGGCTGACCTGGTCAAAGTCATAGACAAGGAAAATGATCTCTGCAGCACTCTGAATGGATATGAGCAGGGCAAGAAGATTGTTCCGAGTTTATGGTGGAATAAAAACTGCTAGAGTAGAAAATAAATGTAGGAAATATGTTAGGAGACATACCCAGAAAAATGATTGCACTGTTACATTCACTGGTGTCCCCATTAAAGACTGGCCATGCATCCTAGATTCCTGGGACAATACAAATCAGCTGCATTTTCCAACACTAAGGAAAGGAATGTGAAAATTCCCATTGTGAATTGACTCTCAGGAAACTGTCCAGTGCCCAGGAGGATGTAACGTGGAGCAAGTTGGGAAGAAAGGTGACAGTTGAGTGGAAAGGCTTGGTCAGGACTCATGCTTTCAAAGTTTCTTTCTTCGTCCCAGAGAGATGGGCCATACAGTCAAATATGGTGCCAAATGTAGTACCTACCTGCATTACCTCACTGCACTTTACTCAGGATTAGAGCTCTCAACCTTACAACCCTAAAAGATAGCACTCTGGCTACTAAGAACATTTTCTGCTACTATTTCTCCTATTGCTGCCAACTTTCCCTAGAATGTTTCTATCCAATGACACTTATTTCCACTGAGAGCCAAAAAGGCATATATTCATATTTGGCAGAATGGCTGTATATCACACAAGGAAGCTGCATGCAAATATAGTGCAACGTGTACACACAGTTATGATGGGTGAATTCAGAAGAGGTGAAACCCCCCCTTATTTTCTGGTAAGCAGTTCCTACAGGGATCTTAAAGCAGTGAATTTTAATGCTCTTAAAAACTGTACCATGAACAGCCCTAAGCTGCACATAGTGCTTCACTTAAAAATGCAAGAGATCAGACAAAAGAAACAAGGTTTTCCACTGCAAAGGAAAAGTCTTTATTCTACAAAATGTAAATCCTGAGACAACATATCAGAAATAAAAGATGTTGATGTCACTTCATGTCATGTTCTGACAAATAAACACCTTCCAAGATCAACCAGTGTGATTTGGATTAGAATTTGGAAAGGAGTAGGGAAAATGACATCCTAGTGCTTAGACTGTAATAAAGAGAGTTTACAGCATAAAACCCAAGTAACTGATCAAATTCAATAGCAAACAGTACAGAAAATAAAGGCACTATCTTTAAGATTTTTTTTGGCCAAGTCAAATGCATATTATGATTCTTATACCTACAAATATATGAAGGAAACCTGAGTTTCTCTTCATAGGTTAGAAAGGTCCAAATCAGGTGACTGAGAGCACAACCTGACACAGTCACTGAGTTCATTGTAATACTTCAAAAGCAGCAGAGAGGCACAGGTCAGCTGGTTGGGAATATTGTAAAGAATCCTTTGATACCCCATACTGAGAGATACAACGATAAAGAGAGATATTGACACTTGGAAGGAGAAGAAGGTTTAGTAAGAAAATTCACACACACACACATACACGCTCTGCAAACAGTGACACTGGTGACATTACAACTCAGAGGAAGGCCATGGGTAAGCTGCACACAGCTCTGACTCCATGTGCAATGGAGGACATATCCAGTACCTCAAAACCCTTAAAGCCTAGGGTAGAAGGAAGAAACAATGCCAGTGACCTACAGCTTTAGTTAAAGGGCAATACAGCACTGAAAGGTGACTGCAAAAATGGTGCAGTTCCACGTTATTGGGTTTCAATAACTCTGAGAGTCAAGCTGGGTCCTCCCCAGGGATCATCTCAGTGATAACGCTTGCACAGGCCAAATTAGGTCCTTAGTGATGTGCAATCTGTTTTCAAATTATGCCCTAGGTGACATACAACCCCACTGCTGTTCATGATGCTCCACAGGTATTAGTGATTGGAACAAATCTGTTGATGGTCCACTTCAAGGAAGATAATCCAATTTACTGTCACTTAGCACTGTTGCCTTTGCAGGAGTATCAGGAGTAAGAAGCAGGATAATCTTATTTATGTCAGGGCAGTCAGCAAATATGGCTCTAACCACATAAGGAACACTGCTGATGAATAAAAAGGTGCCCATTTTCACTCACTTTTCAGATTGGGACCACACTTCAGGTTGCAGCTCAACTACAATTATAAGCTAAAATCACTCACTCAGAACTTTCTCACAGTTTCCCCTTCTGAGCTGAAAGTTTCAGTGGTTGGTCTAAGCCCAAGAAACAGAAAATCCATTCAGCTTCTTTCTGAGTTTAATGAACAAGAAAATATTCAAGTTATGTTATAAGTAGCTGATAGCCTGTGGTTCACTGCTTCTCTTTTATCTGGGTCAGTAAACTTACAATGGGAACACCTAGTCTTAAACTAAATACTGGAATTTAATTTTTTTTAAAAAGAGATAATACAGTAAATTAAATATTTTAAACTATTCCAAATGGGAAAAGTGCTCAATATTCTTATTATTCCCAGTCAAATCTTTGGTATTATGGAATTAAGCATGAAGAAGTAACAGAAATTTACAGGAAAAGATCATGAAACAATGTTGTAACTTTAAAGTGCTACATATTAGAAAGCCATATTAGAAATGCTAAATTAAACGTACATCACAAAAACCAACCAAACAAGCAAACAAAAGCCACTTTTGGCAAGGACTGAAACTATGCAGCCAAGATCCCCTGGAAATCATAATTCTTTTCCATATCACTGCTGATCACCTTTCACTGAAAACACTAGGTTGCAAATTGTTAATAATTGCAAATAATGAATTTAAAGAGTCAAAAGCCATTTATTTTACAGATGGAGCAGCCCAAAACACCTACTGAATAGTTCGTATCCAAATTTCAAATCAAGGTTCACTTTAAGACATCTCTAAATTTACATTTACTTCATTATTAATTTAAATCAAACTGTGCGGGGGGGGCGGGGGGGGGGGAAACTACTCTATCCAGATCGGAAACATTTCAATTTTTAGACAAGTAGAAAATGAATTACCACAGTTACCAAGAGCTGATAATTGGGTTTATAATGGGAACAGTATTTGGAAACTTAACTACAGAACTGCTATGTAATTTGGTAGGCTCTTTCTATATTTGTAATGTAACGTTAAGCACCTACAAATTCCAAAAAGGTGTAGCAGAAACAAACAATGACAGAATAGAGCAGTCTTGAACTTTAAAAATACCCAACAGAATGCCTTGTACTGCTTGGAATATTACGAGGCATGCTTTGATTTGATGTTAGGGAATGGATTTAAAATAACTGTTATCTGAAAAGAAACTGGCCATCAGCAACTTCGTTAATAGGTTCATTAATTCTGTTTGTTTATTACAAGTCCTCAACTGCATTGAATATTAATACTATTTTCTCCAAGACGTTCCAGTGAACCTAATCCTGAGAGGTGAAGCAAATAAATAACAAGTTGCATAGAGAACAATTGGGTTCATCTCAGCTTTGCCTGCACATGTATGCATCGAAACATACCTTTCCTGTAGCGAAGGGCCTATTTGGGTTCAAATGAAATTTGGTTATGAATTACTTTACAAACCCAACATGAAACCTCAAGGCTAAGTTGTGGCCAGGCCACATTCTTATACATTGCCACTCGCAGGCTAAACTGATATTTTCTTATGATGAAATGTGCATGTGTTACTTAAAGGTAACCGTACTGGTGATAAAACAAACAACCAAACAGGGAGATGCATAATCCAGGAGCATATAATTTGGAGTAATACAGTGAAATTCAGTAAAAGTAAATGTAGTGCTACATATCTGGAAAAGTTCCCTATATGTAGAGTTGCTCAAATTTTTTCCCCTTCTGATCAACAGGTTTATTTCCCTGTAAAATTCTTTCCAAGGACAAGGATAAAGAAAATAAAGGAGATGAAGAACTGAACACTTAGCATAATAATCTTAAATCTAGTTCCAAATTGACATACCCACATCATAAAAACAAAGCACTATTTGTAAGGTCACCAAAGGACTAATGGATATGAAGAATGAAGTGTTCTCTCACTGCTCTACAGGTGAGACTTCCAAAATCATGTGATGATGGAAAACTTCCAGTGACTGTGCGGTGGTTATTTTTGTTTGTTTGATTTTTGTCTGAATTCTCTGCTCACTGTCATCTCTTCACAAAGTCCTCTTGAAGAAATCATATAATCAGTGAAGGAAAAGGCAAATACAACTTCCAGAAGGAAAAACAGAATTAGGTTTTACTTAGAAGAGCTGAGCTAAATGTAACATCTGTCTTTCCCTGGAGTTGAAAGGATGGCTTATAGATTCACAGTGAACAAGTTTTCCAACAGCATACAGGGATGGGTGAAGGGGGAGTAAACATTCAGAATGGGCTCTTGGTCAAAATGTAACATTTGAGTGTTTGATCACATTTATTTCCCTCTGAAACAGTTTTAGAGCCAAATTTTCACTTACACTAAAGGCCCTTAACACTGACAGAGCAGTGCAAAGAGGCCTTCGCACAAGGACGTTAAAAATGAAATGAAATATGATTTCTAGTTACTAATGATCTGAAATCTGATTTCTAGTTATATATGAATTATGCAATTACTATGCAGTCTATTTAATATTCCTTTTCTGCTGTATGACACCACCTGCATCCAGTCTAATCTCACAAGCTAAGTAATATCAGATTGGATCAGTACTTGTATGAGACAGGTTCAGTGGATTCCTAGGTTCTGAAGGAAACAATGGTGGTGATTCAGTAGCACTCCTCCTTCTGAGTTAGAATTTAACGAAATGTCCCAGTACAATGTTAGGAGGAACTTGTGCAACTGGCTTTCTTTCTGACTGCAAGGAAAACTAAGGTCCTCCTAAGCATTTGTTGTGATTAAATATCCTGGGGCACTATTTGCAATAGCAGAGATGCTAGACACAGTACCCAGGCTAAATTCTAAGTGAGATTACTGCATTCTGCCTTGCAGTCTGACAAATATGAAATTTCAGGGAACAATGCAAACAATATTTCTTGAAAATCTGTGTATCCCCAATCTTCCAGCCATGTCTGCTCTGGGTCAATCGAGTTCCCAATGTCTTAGACACTTACCATAGACATAGAAAAGACATCTACCTACCAACTAGGTTCTTATATTGGTACCTATTACCTAATATCTAAGTGCTTCTTCAGACAGTACTCACTTCTTGCCTCCATGCAATATTACTGTAGTTGTGCTCAGCTGATCCTCTCATGCAAGAATTACCTTGCTTTATTAGAGGGACAGTCTCCTTTGAGCCAATAGAGTCTGAATCTGCTTTACTTAAGGGCACATGGCCATATTTAATTGTTCTATTGAGTTTTGGGGATGGTGAGTGGAGGGGATGGGTATATATGTCGGTTTTCTGGTTCATCATTTTTGACTATAAGGATTAGGTGCTGGTAAATTAAAGGAAACATTTTTTTAAAATGTTGCCAAAAGGTACCAAGAGCCTGGGATAGGTGTATGTGTGTGTATATACATATACATACACCCACCAGAAGCAGAACAACCACAAAAAGAAAACCTAACCAACCTTTTAGGGCTCTGTGCATTTATTATTGATTCACAAGCCAAAGATGTAATTTTTGTTACTGGCAGTTTCCTTCAAGTCATGAACAGAATTAGAGAGTGGCTGAAAGGGTCTGATGTACTTTGGATTTCTCTGAATCAGAGATCTTATTAGAGATCAGAGGCCAAAGACCTGGACCGTTCTATTTTTCACACCCTGATGTTATGCACTTCTGACATGTGACATACAGAGAACTGCACTTCATTGAAGTGTAGAAGCCTCCCAAATTGTAAACTAGCTTGGTGAAACCTATTTCATACCTTTTAAAGTGTGATAAATACAAAAATTAGATACAGAAACACTCTATTCAGTAAATATGAAACACATAGGGACTTTGCTGCCAATATAAAATGAGTCCTTCAAAGGTCCTGAACCAGTGGACTTACATGCTTTATACTGCAGCCCAATGTGCAGTCAGTAGATTGCAACAACACAGGTGAAAAATGAGAAATTTTGAGGGCAATTGAGCACAGTGGAGCAGCACAAAGTCATTTAACACAAGTATTTCTGAAACTCCAGTACAATGGACTTTCTTACAATGTTCAATGATTCTAAAGACTCACCCTTTCACCTCCATGCCTTGGCTAGCCAATATAAGCTCATTTTTGGCTCGTGTGTTTGTGTGCGTATTTAGATATAGATATATACACACACACATTTTGCATCTCATAATGTCTAGGCATGTTACACTCAATAAACAGGGTTTTTTTGCAAACCATTTCATAGACATTGGAAAAGAAGAGCCTTTATACACTTTCTCAATTGCAAAACAAACTCCAGCCCACCATCAAGCCGCACTCTTTCAGAATTAAATGGTGAGGGAGAAGCTAAGTCTTGCAGTGTGCCCTAAAGATGGAAAAGTCCAGCCTTTGAATGACCAATGGTGAAGCAAATTCCAGAACTATTTCCTTCAGATTTTTTTCAGGCATCAAACAGGTTTGTAACTGTCACAATATCACACAAGGAGCAAGATGGTTTTCAGGTAATCAGGATCCAACTAGTTAGGGGCTTTATAGGTCAAAAACAACAATCTTGAAGTTTACGTGGAAATCACCAGCAGTGCGTATCATGCAGCACAAGGGCAATATGCTCTCTATGAAATTTACCTTAATCTTGTCATGGGACTCTGATAAAAGATATACAATCTTTCACAACCAATTTGGGGCAGGAGACCCACCTCTTCCTATTTTTAAGACCAGTTACAAGACCCAGTGGCACAGAACATCTCCCGTGCCTTTCCATTCATATGAACTAGCCAACTGTCTGGAGTCATCTGGGTTTAAAATAAGGGGGAAGGGGTTTATACATCCTCCAGTCATATATCTGTTATGCATCAGAAATGGTAATCAAATTACTGGGAAAAACATTATTAGCCACTGTTCTTGCATTTGAAAAGCTTGAATTGAAGAGCAGGGTCTACCGGCTGACACTCCTTAATTATGATAGTAGCCCCAGGCATTGCCAGTATCACTGAATGCTGTGCCTAGCCTTCTCCTGCATGCAACCCACTGTAATTTTACAGCACTGACTCAGTTTCACTGACAGACTTTTCTACTACAGTGCCACTCATCTCTTGAGTGCCTTCTTGCAGCTCGGTGTGGCATTGCAGTCCTTCTCTCACCTCTCATGCTTCTTGCAGGCTTCCAGCCACGCTTGGTGAGTCTTCAGTGACTTGGCCCTCCAGCCACAAAGTCTAAATGAACCCCATCTGGGGTATTAAAGATCCAATCAATAAGCAGTCTATTTGCCTTACCTAGGATTTTCAGCCCCAGCTCTGAGCTTTTAAATTCAGCCCTTTGTTCCCAAATAAGCTCCATTCCCTTCTTTACTCCTCTTTACCTGTGGCCAGTGGGGCAACTTGGGCCTGAACACTACGCCAGGTGCCAGCCCAGGGACCCTATAAACAGCAGCGACATATGGCTTAATTTAATTCATTGCTGCTTTTTTCCCTGGGCTTCTCCCCATCTGGCCCTTTTAGCTTCACCATCAACTCAGGTTCTTAGGTCCTCTCTCTCCCTGCAAAGTCAGCAATGCCACATACAGCCCCAGTGGCCAGAGAGGAGACCCCACCTTGCCCTGCTGGTCCCAGCCAGGGACTGGCCTGCTAAGGTCAGGCAGTTCCTTTTATCTGGCCTAGCAAGGCTCTGACCGGTCATTGCTAACCCCTCTAACCCCTGGAGGACCAGGATCTCTGGTTTCAAAAATGGCCACTCCAGAGAGTCCTCTCTAAGCAAACCTGGAGGACCCATCTGCACTGTGCTTTTCCTCTCAGGTTGTGCTTCTTGGGACGGGGTGCAATAGGACCGCAGAAGGGAGCTGCAAAAGCTGAGTACACCCAGTGACAGGGACTTTATGCCTGCAATACCTTTGGGTACCAACAAAAATCAGATTTAGACTATTTGGAAGTCTGCTGCCTTACCTAACTCAATAACTTATTTGTAATTTGTCAGCACAGGATATTTTATGTCCAGCTTGTCTGTCCACCAAACACATGTTTCTGGTCAATATCAAGTTATGTTTCTCTAGGCATGGGAACTAACAGTACTGGCATTATTCTGAATAATTCATACTCTCCTTCTGTAAGATTGCGTAGACACATAAAGAAAGCATCCTGTTAGCACTTCTGTGATGGATGCCAGAGGTTTTGGTAATTCTTAAATAAAACTAAATGTTTCACTAATATTGCTAGCTATGTGTTCGAATGGCAGAATAGATTTGCCAACTCCTGTATGTTACTACTGTCAGACCAGCCAAATTAGCTTTGTGCCTCCCAGGAACAGGCTGTCAGCTTTTCACACAACTAAATGGCGGAGTTGGTTTTACTGCCAGCACCTGAGAACTGTGGTCAGCAAGGTACAACACATAGGTATTATTGCTCTATGCCTTCAGCACAACTTGTCAAAATAGTTAAGCACATGATAAATGTCACACTCCCAACCAAGCTTTGGAGTTTTAGCTATCTGCCTTTTGTAAGGAAGGAGTTTTTAAACTGATTTTCTCTTTAGCTGGGACAACAGACAAGTACTGTACAGGATTCCTTTCAAAGAAGGGGATGCAGGAATGCATTTGCAGTGCCACTAAAATTGCTTTGTGGAGACAGAATGGGTCTATAAATTATTAATGAGCTTTGTTAATATTGGGAAGCTAATGAAAAGTTACAGAGGATCTTTCATATTTTCTATCAAAATCTAGCCTCCATGTTTGGTAGCAGAAGCAGACAACTTTACAAAATAAAACTATGTCCCTATTTGCCAGATAAAGTGTACAGTGATTTTAAGAGCAGGTCACTACACCATAGTACTTCTAATAACAAGGGCTCTTTCTCTACCAGCTTCCCAATGCTGTCACTGTCATGAATTTCAAGTCCAACATCTCTGAATCTTTAGTAGCAATAAGCAAATACTGTGTGTTGCACTAGGTAGGTAGGAATCTCTCTTTTCTTGTGGCACAAACCTCCCATTTCTAATTCTGAAGGGTTGGGAGACATCAGACCTTAAACTTAATTTTTACGTGCTGGATATTGCAAATGCAGCGAACCCTTATGAAAGAGAACCATATCCCATGACACCTCTCTGAAATGATGAATAGTGCTAATTAAAGCAACATTAATCCAACACTGCCAAGTTCTGTAGGTGAGTCAGCAATATTCTGTGTTCCATATTATTGAAGGCTGCTTTTTGATCTTATAATACCAGCATGGATGTCTGACCCTGATGGACCCATCAATCAGCAAAACCAAGACTGTCTCTGTGCTATACCCAGATCTAAAACCCGACATACAACAGTCCAAGAAATTTGATTTGGACTTTCACCACTTTCTCAATAACCTTTTCTAAAATGTTAGGTGCAAGGCAGAGCACTGAGTCGATATTGCTGCTCTATGAATATAACTTTTACATCTCTATGTCTATAGGATGTAGTTATAAAGTGCTTTCTGCTTCATACTAGCTAAAATTTTGTCATCAGTGTAAACTACAACAGAAAATATTACTTGTAGCATCCATTAGTGCTCCTGTAGCTATTTTCATGCAGAAATGGGTGGTATTTATTATTCTTTCTGGCGAAACAGCTTTTCAGAGAGGAAAAGAATATTGTACACTGAAAGAGCAAAGAGTATGCATTGGTAAGAAACACTCAAATCCCCTTCCAGTTTGTAAAGTTACAGTAATAACACCCAGATTTTGCCCTCAGGCCCAGCTAAGTGAGGTATCTCCCTATCGGCACTTGTCACTTCACAAAGTCTCTAAAGGCTCTCAAGACTCAAAGTGTCTTCAGGTTGCTGACAGGCATTTGCTCACTGCATCCTTGTACATTTAATAGCCTGATGCGGGTCCTCAGTGCCAAGCTGGAAATTAATCTGTGAGAATCTCAGAAATAGGCAAACATGGGATGTCAGAAGCAATTGGAGTCAAGATTGGCAAAGCAGAACATTATCTGTAAAACTGCTAGCTTTTCTACTCTGGAGTTCAACAGCTGAAATATGATAGGGAGGAAAGTCTACTGGTGAAATATAAAGTGGATGGAGCAAGATGTAGTCATTTTTAGCAAGTGCAGCATTTACCCCTCTCACAGGGAAATAATGTAAGTTAGTTTATTTTTGGAGATCTTTTGAGAAAGGACTGTGAGTGAAACAGTCCTAATTTGTGTCTTTTCTGGGTTTTTTTTTATCCCATTCATCTTTTTTCTCTTTCCAGCAAACTTCATTGCTTCTCCTCACACTGCAAATAACTGTTGATTTGCAACAGCAGCTATGATTGAAAAAAAGGTTTAAAAATCTAAGAGATTGAAATGGATTCAGTAAGCAGAAAATGTTTTATTTTACGAGTTGTATACTTCTTCAGCTTCCAGATGGGGTGGGGACTGTTTTTGAAGTAGGTCATTGGAGTTTCTCATTTACAATTGGTGCAGAAATGTACAAAGTGCTGCCATCTTGATCTCTGGGAAGTCTCACAGGATTCTTTTCATGTTGTTAACAGCCTTTAGCTGAGTGCTGTGAAAATGTTTCCATCCAATATGAATCTAGCACATTTGGGGCATTGTGCCAGCTTTATTCAGTCTCATATTATTACACATTAGTGAAGAACAGTGTTCTGCAATTGAAAATTGCTTTTTACCATCCCAAGAGCCCTTTCAGCTCAGTGAAAAACTGTGCAAGGCTCAGATATGTTAAGCCCCAAGAGCCCAGGTCCAAGTGGCATCCTCCCAGGAGGGGAATCTGCTTGGGCAGTGCTTTTTATAGCTCCCTCCCATCAAGTACCAATGGTTCATCGCCAAAAAACTCTAAAAAATCTACAGATGCTTAAACTAGAAATGGTCCTTTACCATTTAGATCTGAGCTTTATAGTTGATGTCCATCTCTATAAGAATTCTGTATCTGAAAATATTTGAACTTTGGAGCTCAACATCTACACTTCACAGCTAAGACTGTATCTGAGATATAACAGGTTTCTCCTATAGTAAGAACAGGTAATAATGGCAATATTTTAGACACTATGATGTGGTATTTCTTGTTAAATGCTGACTTTTTAATGGCAACCGCTGTAACTTTCTTGAATAAACAGTATGCAAAGTCAAAACTATTTTTAGGCATCCACAGGGCACCCTTGATATTAAATTTATTCTAATATTTCAACATAAACTCGATGTATAATGCAATTACTGCTTTAGTGACACATGCTATAATCCACTCTGATGGAAATCATGGCCCTGCTCCTAGACTTTGTTCCAGCCACCTTGTGTCACTCTCCTACACAAAGGACTCTAAACCCAGCGGATCCCAGCTCCTCTGTGTAGGAAGGTACTTTAGTGTAACAGCCACCTCTTCCTGATTTCTCGTGGAGGGACCATGACTGAGGAACAGGAGGCAGGGCTGGTGATCCCCTGTGGCCTCATTGCTGTAAGGGCCCCATGATGCCAGCAACTGGGCCAGAACAAAGCAGGGAGTCCAAAGACACCACTGACAATCCTTACTCCCTAAGAGTCTATATGGCCAAAGCTGTACCCATGAATCCAGCTAGTACAGGTAACGACCAGTGAAGACAGCACAGTGTGGGCTTCAGAGCAGACTAGCAAGCCAAGTATATACCCAGGCCCTGTGCCAGGCTTTTTCTACCCAAACTGAAGCCTGTGCTGCACTGTCTTTCACTGCTATTGTCATCCACACTAGTTGGATTCAAGATGACTCAAGTAGGCTAGCCCGTGCATAGCTTCTGCTCTGTAGATCTATTCGAGGATGCACTGTATTATGAGATGTGAAACTGGCGCTATATCTCTAATTCCTTACCATGTATCTTTGGGCTTAATAATATTGGGAGTTAATCCAATAATCCTATGCAAAATGATTGCAGCAGTATTAGCCCTTGAGAAGACAAAACAGAGCAGGCAGGTAGTGTGGTGTTAACTTTTCATTGTATAAACAAATAATTTATTATCTGCAACCTTTTGGGTGAAAAATGCCCTTTTAAAGCTTTTTAAGGGTTTCACTGACATTTAGACTACATATTAGAGTATGTGTCCATTCTTTAACTGCTGCTTAATATACTTGGTATGTAGAAATCACACTTACTTCACTGGCCTATGTAGCTGGAATGTTACCATGCAGTAGCTTCCCAGAACTTCAGAGCACGCCACACAGAGGCTGAAGAGGTGAGCAGCAGTGACATAGTTAAAAGGTCCCAGGTATACTAGTAAACAGTATGTTTTGCATTTGAGCTGATAAAATGTGTTCTTTAACAGATATCCTAATAAACTGCTTACACACCCACACCCACACACACCCCTACCTTATAGAGAGCCTAAATCTTTTAAATAGGAATGGCCACATTTGGGAGAATTTGAAACGAAAAAGATTGATTTAAAAAATATGTGACCAATGCTCTCATTGTACTATAATGAGGAACTGTAAGCATAGGTTTAACTCTGCAGTGTCATCTTTCCCATTTCTTCAGTGTGAATCTAGTTAACTTTCAGATTGATCACCAAAAACAATTAATATTGTGATTATAATTACTGACTTGACTCAAGTCTTTAGCTCAATGGAGAGTCATAAAACCTTTATTTCCAAATTAAATAAAATTCACCATTTCTATAAATGCACACAGACACACACATTAAAATTGACTAGATGGTTCTTTGGAAGTGGGGTGGCAAGAAATACACAGGGAAGGCAGAAAGAAATGTTTAGAACATCGCATTGCAGATGGCAGCATTTCTTGTTACTGCTGTGCTTCCTGCCTCTATTTGTGTCTGTTATACAAGTTAAAAGTTGGTGTCTGCCTATCCTTCTCTGCACCTGTTACGGCTTATGTCATATACAGAGGAAACTGACGAGCTCAGCAGTCAGCATGCCCATAGGGGAACAACATGCAAAGAATAAACCATTATACTATTCTTTATACTGATTTACTGGCAGAAGACAATATAAAAGCAGAGCTACACCAGCCAAACTGGGGCAGTTGACAGGTATATGGAATGAAAATATGATAGCAATTAGAAGCCTTGACTAAAAAAAGCAAACATACACACAAACCACCACTGCTATTTCTTACCCAACTTAACTCAGAAACACTCAAATGACTGCTAACGGTCAGATCATGCCACCTATAGCTGCCTAAAGAAGAGACATCCTCCTCTCCCATTTGGAGAACTCCTGAGATCTGCACTGGCAGAGGTTTGTCCATCCCCATGACACTATCCCCATTTTCCTCAGGCGCTGCAGAGGCCTTTGAGTGTAGTACTGTATCTGCGCTGGAGCAGAAATGCAACGTGAGAGGTCTGAGGCAAGATTAAAGTAGTGATGGAGCAGCACTAGAGGGATACACACTGTCCTTCTACACTACAGAAATTAGGTGACAAAAGATAATATCTTTACCATGAATTAAACATCCATGGAGCAGCTGTGGCCAGGTAGAGTGTTTCCAGTGTCTTCCTGTGCTAGCAGGGAGAACACAGGCCTGAGCTGATACAGAGGCATGTGGTCTCCATAAAGGTGCCTTGACTTTTCACAGATACCAGGGTAATTTGCCACAATTGAGGCTACACCCTATGGCCTTCCCTGCAACCCCAGCTGCTGGGAGGAAGGTGTCAGGGATCTATGATGGAGAATTCTTGCAGAGATTTCCTCCACCACTACCTCATCCCACAGGCTTTTCCAAGGGAGAGGATGATATGGGCATAATTTTGCAGAAAACTGTACTACTAGAATTTTGCTCAAATAGGTAGTGGTGGTATTTTGGGGGCTGGGGAGGAAGAGGACCCCACAGCCAGGTTTGTATTCTATACTTTGTTAGGTTTAGGCTTTCTTTCCTCCAGCTATGGCAATTTGTGATATTGCCACAAATAGTTACAGTATCAAAAAAGTTGGACAAATATAGAAAAACTATGAAAACCTTTTCTGATAAAGGAAAGGTAACAAGCACAGTTGCAACAGCTGCATGCACAGCTGTGTTTCCAAGGCAACACCTTCCAATTTATATGGCTACCGGAAAGAGGAGGATTCTGTTTTAAATGGAGTATAGAAAAATGGACTAAAGCAGGAACTACAGGAACACGGAAATCATGAAGCCCATGCTGATTTCAACTGTTGTAGTCTGCGAAAGAGTGGGCTGTGTTTTAGCGAAGCCCTGGCCTTTATATCTGTCACACAGGTTTTTCTTTGTCTCTTAGGTTCCAGATTGCCCATTCACTGGAGCCACAGGGAAATACTATTAGCAAAAATTGATAGTGCATTTACTGCCACTTCGTTTAGTTTCAGAGTAATGACACAATCCTTCCCATGTTATTTGCTTGCTTAAGCAAGTAACTAGCCAATTAACAAGCCAGTACATTGTGATAAACAAATACTTCATAAACATTTCATAGAGAGAAAAAGCCCATTACTTTCTTTTTAATACCACTGTTGTGCTTAAGTAAACAGGAAGTATTAAAGTTTTTGATTTAACAAGGAAAATCAAGCAAAGGTCTGTCTTGTATGGACTAGATTATAGTTGAACTAAATTATTAAAAAACAATTTGCATAAATTGCAAACCATAACCTTCTTCAGCTTTTGGAATACCATGGTTACTTTAGTATTCACACTGTTTGAATCCACTGCAATAGATTAGGACAACGGTCTCACTATGAGTGCATCAGCTCTGTAAAAATCGTATCTATCCTATCTTTTCTGTAGATTTAAAGAGACTTATAGACAACGTGTAGTGGGACATGATTTGAAGTGCCATGAGCAAGTCAAAAATATTTCTGTTTCTGTTTTCTTTTTTATTACAAGACCAAGGTATCATTGCAGAAGCTTTCCATCATATTGTTTGGCTGTAGTGGGTCACAGATTTTCCACTGGTATATTAATGATACACTTGATACACAATGACTACTCTTAACTATATATAGTTAACTGACCTTGTGTATTTAGCATGTGTTAATGAAAAGAAATAACAGTGCTTGATAACATGATCAGATTCCAATACATTTCAGCGCATTGCTTTTCTCCCAGTACTGCAACAACATTCATATGAATACTTGCATTCATATAGCTGTGCTAAATAATACATTAGTGATTATACCCCTAATAAAATGATTGCCAGTCATTAATACTGATAAGTACTTGAGTATAACATTTCTATTGGCTGATATGTTTGGGTTTTACTGTCCACTGCAGCCATAAAATATAATTTTATTTATATTTGTATCATAGTTTGTGCATGTGTATGTATGTAATACTGTATGCACATAGAGAATGGGATAGAATTACGCTTGTACAGACTAGCTTAGTTTTAATATTTGCTTATTTTTGAGTGCTTCATTTTTCAACCTAAACATTGTTTTATATGTAACATTTATATCTGTGCTTGCACATAGATATATGGGCTGAGTTCCATTGGACTCAGTTATCTCTTTACTGGGAGCATTCAAACCATTCTGTACAGGGCTGGCTCCAGACACCAGGCGAGTAAGCTGGTGCTTGGGGCGGCAGATTCTAAGGGGCGGCATTCCGCCCAAACCCTTTTTTTCTTTTTAGCGCTTCGCTGCTTCCGCCGCCTCTGCAGGTTTTTTTCTTTTGGTTTGCTGCTCCTGCCACCCTGTAGGGGGCGTCAGCGCGTAGGAGGGGAGCTGCTGGGAGCTGTGCCAGGTCTGCAGCAAGCCCGGGACAGCAGCCTGCATCCTTCCCTGCCTGAAACACTGGAGCGCGCGGAGCCCTCCCAGCAGGCGGTGCGGCGGGAGGGGCTGCATGGCGAGCACCTCGCTTAAGGAAGCCCTGGCCGCCCCCTTCTCTGTCTCTCCTGCCTCCGCTAGCTGGGTTGTGCACTCTGCTACCAGGGGTCTGCAGGGCTGGGAGTCCCCCTGCACCCGCACTCCTGCTACCCCGCAGGTCTTTTTTTTTCCTCTTTGTTTTTTTGTTTTTTCTTCCCTTTGCTGTTCCAGCCAGCCGGCAGGTTTGTTTCACGCCCCATCCCCCTTCTCTGCTCCGACCAGCAGGTTGGTTTCCCGCCCCTCACCCTCTTTTGCTGCTCCAGCCAGCCAGCAGGTTGGTTTCTCCCTCCACAACTTTGCTGCTCCGGCCGCTGCGCAGGGTTTTTTTAGGGGGGGCGGGGGCGGGTTTGGGGGTTTTTTTTTTTGCTTTAGGTGGCAAAAAAGCCAGAGCCGGCCCTGACTCTGTACTATCTTCCTTTTTCACTTGATTGACCTAATACATTCCAATATTAGCAATATTTTGTGTCGATGATAGCATAGTTTTCTAGCAATACAACACAACAGACCTTCCTCGTTTAAACCATGCATACTCTGTACACCAGTATTTGCATGTCGACTATACAAATACATATATATAGTCAATGGAAGAGACACAGTGCTAATTCAGAAACAGTGCTGTTCCTCTATGAGATGTGAGGCAGTATAACACAAATTTGTATGCAATTTTGAAAGATATTTTTATGTGAAGGAACAGCTCTGCTTCCCTGGTAGAAAACCCTCAGCCTTACTCAAGCTCTTACTCTTTTCCTGACTGCTCAATCAGTAGACTGTGATCTGTACTCAATCGATATTTAATGACTGTTTTATGTTAAGGAAAAGATAGTAATGATTTTATATAAAATTTTATGAAACCACCTTTCTTTTGCACTTTACTGGAAAGAAAAAAAATGTTGTTTCTAGCTAATAAAACCTTGGAAAGCACATATACTAACAGACAGCTGAGATTCCAGGATGATGAGTTTCAGTTGAGATGTCAGGTTATGGTGACATCTTAAACAGAATGAGACAGAGAGAATGAATCTCAAGGGATTTGGACACAGTCAGCAAGTTCCAGGTATGGAATTAGGGGCCTGTAAGTCAAACCTGTCTGGCCTTTGTTTATTTGTTTCAGTACATGAATCTAACAAGGTTTTCAGTCAGCTCTTGTCAAAAATTTCTTTGCCATTCCCCCCTTAGGTGCTTTAGCTGTGGAACCACATCAGTATCAATAACTGAGCAGCAGTAAGAGTCTGATGGATGTAAACTCCTCTCTAGTAGGAAGAGGTTTGTAATTCACAGATGAAATATCAAATCCATGAACATTTTAGGGATGGGTAACATCAATTATGAGAGGGTAGTGCATGGTTTACATGCTTCATAGTGCAATCTATGCATATATCCTACTTCTCTTTATATGAAAGTGTATGTATGAGAGTGTAGATAGACATGAAATCAGTAGGAATTGGGTGCAAAGCACCTCTGAAAAAAACAGACCCATATATAGATACCTGCACTATATATATTTATTAGTGGGTATATAGGTAATATACTTAGTGTAGGAATCTCTATATTTTGAATATACACATAGAATGGGAGAGTATATAAGAATATATTATGTATAAGTAGCCTCTTGCTTCTGTGATATTAAGATCTTATTAAATTCTAAGGCCAGAGGATTAGACAGACGTCACTGTGGTAAAACATAAGACAAACTTTTGCTTTGACCACCCAAAGAGCTTTGCACTATAAAAAAAATCTCACAGCGAGGATGGGCTCTTACCAAAATTCCTTTTCTTAAAGGAGCCCATAATACATACAAATAAAAACAAACAATTTTCTACTACTTTGTTTGAAATGAAGGACTCCGCTTTCTCCCCTTACCAGCTGCTTTTCTCCTTTAGGCAAACAGAAGCAACAGAGCAGTGTATAGTGGAAGTCTCGTCATGAAAAATAACGTGGTAATATATACTACAAGAATGTGGAGATGAGAAAGAAGTAAAAGGGTACAGCTAAGACTTACATAAATTGAAAGAAAAATGTATTACTAAATTACATGGTTAGCCTAGCACACTACAAGGGAATTTCTTAGAAGTACTACAAGAGTTACGTTATCTTAGATAATCCTTTATCGTACATTTCCCATCCCAAACCAAGTCATAGCATGCGAAATAAAATTTCTTTAATCAATTATCACCCAATAGTTACTTAGCTTCACTGTATAATACAGAGGTGCCAGTCATGGTTCCATAGGTTAGGGCTTAGTTCCGTTTTGCACAGGAATTCAATCTCTGATATGTATGAAAAATATAGTCTCTCTTCTCCAAAGTTATTGCACTTAATTTTTGAGTAAGAATTAATTTGCTGAGAATTTACAAGTAAATGTGTTAATTCATTTATGAGCTAAAATTAATTAAGAACTGGGCCTTTTAATAAATTTAGCAACTGTGTAAGTCTTTTCTTTGTCTCAAACGATCTTAATGATAGAACAACACAAGACTCTTCAAAATTTCCATATAGTTAAATTTAACTGAAATGCTGTGCACATGTTATTGTTTGAAGAAATCAGGTTGTAACTAAGTTAAGTTTGAACTCCTGTTGTGATTACATAGACAATACGTAGATTCAGGTCAAGAAAGTCCAGATATCCATCAGAATTATCTCAACCAAATACCACACTTCTTTAATAGCTAATTCGCAGGCAACAATTCCAATGACTCAGTAATATTTAGGATACTGGACAAATGAGTAAAGAGTTCTTGCTGGCGAACAGGAATATTTTTAAACTCATCTTTAACTTTTTTCATTGCATAATATTCTAAAATGTCTGTTTCTTTCATGTCCTAATAAATCTGGATCGAAGTGTGTTTAAGAAAGGCAACTTCCAGACACCACTTGAATCACACAAGAACACAATTATTAACCCACATACTTTTTAGAAGCAGGTGGAGTTGGCACTATTTACAGTAGTAATATATACATGTCATGATGTGTACAGTTTAAGGGCTATATTCTGATACTTTTACATACAGTGATTCCAGTGGGGCTACTCACAGTGTAAAGTACTCTTCGATGTAAGTGTTTCAGAATCTAATTGTAACGTGAGAAGTCACAATAAAGACAACTTCCTAGTACGGAGCTGGTTTATTTGAGGCACCTGCTCTACATACAGTACTGTAAGTCTATTTTCATATCAGTGCTAAATTTGGTTTGCATTCTAAAATAGACAGTTACCCTGAATAGTCCCATTGATCTTAGTGACATCAAGCAAACACGTATAAGTGTTTACAGCATCAGGGCCTTAAGGAGAAATAGGCTTTATTGAGAGACCTTATATCTTTAATTTCTGTGCAGCTTTCTAAAATATACTGATTTATGTCCTAACACCACAATGCATCATCCTTGGCATTAATAACAAAGGAAAAACAAAACAAATCAAAAACTTTCCCATTTTCAATTATGAGTTCCAGAACTGTTTTCACATTTCCAGTAAATCCTATCTGCCTTCCCACATATAATTAGGTATTATTTTCTACTTATAATTATTGTAACCTCCTGCTCTGACACTGACAAGATGTCATCCACAAAGAATAATCCTCGGTATTACTGATGGATTTGTAATTATAAGATAAGGGGTGAGTGTGTTCATTCCATCATTATTATTTTTTTATAGACTTGCTAAACTTGCCCTTCTCTCCCCTTTTCCTTTAAGAATTCTTGTCCGCCTAATTACAAAGTGATTAGTTGATGTAGTTTAAGGATAAAAATAAACACTTTAATAACACATTTCTAGAGCCGTATTTGTCATATCTGAAAACAATGAAGAAAATATAGTGGTAACTTCTTTTTTTTTTTCCCTGCCAACATACTAACTTACTATTTCGTCTAACGTGTACAGGAAGTCTTCTACATAAATCCTCTGGAGATGTCAGAGATGCTCAAGATATGAACCAACTTTACTTATTTGTGTGACAAACACCTCTCCTCTGCAATATTCATTGTAGTACAATAGATGAATTGAGAATCTATGAAATCTTATAATGTAGGTTTGCTAATTTGGTTACTGTTGTCTTGAAACAGACTTTATTTGTTGTTAATGATCTGGCTGTGGCAAACAGCACGGTGCTGTCAATATGAATCTTCTGCTGATATTTAAGAGCCAATAACTTTTTTGTTTGTTTTCTAACGTATTTTCATTTTAAGTTTCAGGGAGAGTAAGACATGGTTTCTGATGCACTGTGAACTCTTCGACTTCAGGATTCATGTACTAGGGTTATATTCAAAGTGCATGCAATAGAGGCACTCAAAGAAATGCATGTGTGCATCCATTATTCTGGAAAACCTCCCACATGTGTTATGCTAGACAATCTTGTTGTTGATACTAGGAATAATAAAATTAATTAAAATTAGAAAAAGAGCCAGGCCTGTCCCCTAAACTGAAACCAAAAACTTTCCACATGCAAAAAGACTAATTCTTTTTAATATTTCATTTTTTTCTATACATTTAGATATTGATATTTAGTAATTATGGTTATTTCAAGGTTCTATATACTGGAGAAAAATAAGCACCCTAAATAATTTAACCTGTCAACTGTTCATAGTTGTCATATATTCTTTTAATATATGTAAACCATGGGCAAAACTTAGGAAGTCCAAAAAAAAAAAAAAAAAAAGAGAGAATTCATTCAAACACCTCCTTTAAAGATTTGGAATTGTCATTTCACCACCTATACATCCGCATCTTGCAGCTACCATAATGTGAACGCTTGTGGGAGTTAGCATGGGCTGTTTTTCTAATGGAGCTCACTATGCTTAACATCACTTCTGTGTACACTTGGGCTTTTGCACTTAAAAAGCTCTCCTCATTAAAATTTGGCTTACACTTACTTGTCTTCATTTTACAGGATTTTTATGCAGCCAGATGGGTATATTGACTGTCTAGTATTTAACAACAACCAAAACATCTAACATACGGGTTAGCATACTGGCCTCTGGGAAGGATTTGACTGACATGCATGCCTGGTTATATGGAATTGAAATATGTATGAGCAGCAGAGTTGCCATTCTTTTGTCCATAACCGTCTTTTGTCCATTCTATAAAAGACTATACTTTGTGTTGCATCAGTAGATACAAGTACATAGTCAGTTATTCGTTGCAATCGTGTTACACATTATGTCCACTAGAAAATGGTGCACAGTTTTTCTAAAGGGTGGGTGGATATTTGATACAGAATTGCTATACACAGGAAGGTAACAGGGTTTTGTTGTTTTATTTCATTATAGATTTAATCTTACAGTGCAAGGATGAGGGCTCTGAACTGGCAGCATTGAGCCACTCAAATTATTGGGCTGGCCAGAATATTGTACTCAGCAGAGGCAGCTAGGCACTGAAGAGCTGTAAGTTATACTGGGGAGAATTCTCCTCTGTTTCACCTGTGTAAATCCAGGGTGATAGCACTGAAATCAATGAAGTCACCTCAGATTTACACAGGTTTAAAAGCAGGCTCTGGTTCAGTGATTTCATAGAACCATTGGACATATTTCTCCATCAATGGCTGGGCATTATGTCTACCCTTGCTACTAATTTCTTTTAAATGCGACTCTTAAGCCACTAATTTAGCAGTGAGTGAAGACTTACAAATGACTGCGATGTACCTAGTGTGCATTCACTGGATTTCATGTAAGCACTACTATGCCCTATCACCACATCCTGGCATTCTGACATTTCTTGCTGTTTGTCAGTGCTCAGTACAGTGCAAATGCAGAGGTTTACTGAGCACATGTCTCTATACTATGTCATAGTTTTTGCACAGATACCATGCTCTACAGCTTGTTTCTCCTTTACTTCTATCATCAGGTCTATAGACATAAGAATTTAACATCTTTGTAGATATAGCTGGAGTCCTTCTAGTTCAAGGTCATTGTGGCTTTATTTCTTGTGTAAAACAGAATAACCCTTAAAGTCAAACATTCTACAAATAAGGCTTTAGACTGACTAATCAGAGCTGCAGTCTGTTCTATATTTTGTTTTCTGTCTACAAGCACTGTCTGCATTTATCTTGTGCAACAGTTCTGTGATTCAGGAGAGTTGCAGAACTGTTGCAACATACTCAGGCCAGTGGTTGTAGTTTTGATGGTTAGTAACCTGCACAGGCATATTGACTCATATTAATATAAACACATTCTGGATTGAAGGCAGGAAGCAACACACTCTGGATCTGTACTTGTTCCAGGGAAAACTGTTACTTCTCATATTCTAAAGAAGTGATTACTGGATTCAAAGATTATTACTAGTTCTTTGATATTAGAATCTTGAAGATGTGATGTCATAGAATGTAACACCTCTATTCTCTCAGCGATATGGGAATCTACGCACGGGATATGATAAAATTCAAATATATAGTAACTGGAATGTGTTATTTTCCATTTTGTCCACTGTGTTATTTTGATGTGTGATTGTTAAAGATGGGATTGAGCCATGAACTTCAAATCTAGATCGGGATCCAGTTTCAAATGTTCCCCAGTTCCAGAGGGGAAGGCTATCATGATCTGGTTCAGCCACCTCTAATCATTAGGCCATGCTCTAACAGATCCTGTATGCAGACATCTGAGCTTCATGTCCAGGTTCCATAACCAGGAGACAACTCTGTATCCAAGGAGATTAGGCGTTGTAAACCACCCTCCAGATGTTAAGTGGGCACTCTTCCAGCACAAGTTATTGTCTGCAACACTGCTTCACAATCAGAGTGTGGAGAGAAAACCAGGCCAATTCAGTGCACAGTTGCAGTAACTGGATGAATCAGAGAATAACCTGTTCAGCCTAGTCCAGGATCTGTGATCAAGTGGGCCAGGAGGCAGATGCAATGATGGACACCTGAATGTACTTACTATGTTAGCTGCTCATTCCCACTAATTTTTCCACACTGTAAGAAAGTATTTTTCAGCCCCCTGGAAGTGCTGATCATAGTAAATGGCCAATAGCCCTCTTTTCCAGGAGTGCATGAGCTGGGATGTGGGGGGTAAGAGATCAGCTAGGGTGTCACACCTGAGCCTGCAGGAATGGAATTCCTCCCCTGAATACAAGCAGACCTTTGAGCTGGCACTGCATGTTGTTTCCTGTCTGAAGACAGGATAATTTTCAGTCTCAGAGATGAATTTGGCCCACTGGACTGATTCTGATCCTATCTACATTAAAGACAAAAATTCCAATTTATTTCTGTGGGAGGAAAATTGGGTCTATTGTATTTAGAAGAAATAAAGAACAGATAAGAGGGCTGTAAAAGAACACATTCCTGTTGTGAAAGGAAGAAAGGTTTTGCCTTCTCCTTTGCAGCTATTGTTAACACTTCAATGCTATGGGGAACCCCTCAATTAGTGCTGAGCAAATCAAAGCAACACGTGTATCTCAAAGACAAAACATTGCTAATAAGGTTGGCCAGTTCTTACTTTTTTAAAAATTGAAAATACTGAGCTATAGATTTATCATAGATTTTCAGTCAGTTCTACCTGGACACTGTAAAGAGTTACAATCAATAAGTAAAAAAAAAGATTGTATTTACAGTACCTGTCAGTGGTTTTAATGCAGTCATAGTGTAATACATAACATTATTGCAGCTTTTTTTAGTCTACAGATTATTTTCCTCTCTCTTCCAATGCTAGCATAAAAAGTTACACCAGCGAAAGGAATGCAGTTCTTCTAAACCCATTTCCCATTCTTAAATGGGTAGCAGCTTTTCCTGCAGAGCTGACATTCATAAACGATACAAATCAAGAACTTGTGACAAGGAAGTCCTGGGGATGGAGGCGGGAAGGAAGAATGACACACAAACAATAAGCAGACACAAATAAATGTTGAGTGCTGCATGTATAAATCAAAATGTTAATTCCTATTGAAAATTTTATTTCTAAAAATCAAACTGGAAAAGAAAAAAGTTAAAAAAAAACCAAACAAATATGTTTAGTTGCTGTTCAGCTGCATGAAATATATGGGAGAACATGTTTAGCTGCATGTTTAATTGCTAGTGCCTCATCAATAGGAAAAACCCAATAGATTAGTGGCGGGGGGAATTGCACCCTGCTGGCCACATGCAGCCAGTCAGAGTAATCCTCTGGTGGGCTGCCAGTTTGTTTACATTTGCATGGTTACCCGCAGCTCCCAGGGGCTGTGGTTCACTGTTCCCAGCCAATGGGAGCTGCAGGAAGCGGCAGCCAGCATAAAAAAATGAATTGCGATTAACAACACTGTTAAACAATAGACTACCAATTGAAATTTAGTAAATATTTTTGGATGTTTCTTCTACATTTTCAAATATATTGATTTCAGTTACTACACTGCTCACTTTACATTATTTTTATTACAAATATTTGCACTGTAAAATGATAATCAAAAGAAATAGTATTTTTCAATTCACCTCATACCAGGTACTGTAGTGCCATCTCTTTGTCATGAAAGTGCAACTTAAAAATGTAGTTCTTTTCAGCACATTTCTCTCAGGCAAGCAAGAAACAAAATACCAATCGTAAACGTAGCCTAAATTAATGAACTTGATAAATCTGCCCAAAAGAGATAATGAAGCTCAGAGGCGGCTCTAGGCATTTTGCCTCCCCAAGCATGGCAGGCAGGCTGCCTGTGGGAGGTCCGCCGAAGCCGCGGGACCAGCGGACCCTCCGCAGGCAAGCCACCAAAGGCAGCCTGTCTGCCGCCCTCACGGCGACTGGCAGAGCGCCCCCAGTGGCTTGCCACCCCAAGTACGCGCTTGGCGTGCTGATGCCTGGAGCCGCCTCGATGAAGTTTTCAGAAGGCGGCATGTGGGAAATGGGGGTGGGGGGAGAAAGAGAAAGTACAGTAAGAAGCAGAGAGATTCTGTAATTTGGAAAAGAAATTACAAAAAGGAACATGAATTCAATCTTCATTCTAGTAAAGAGATGATGATAACCTGGGTTACCAAAGTGTTAGAAGAAACTTATTGTTCATGTCATATAATTTCTGATTTCTGCAATTTCTTATTGATGCAATTATCGCTGACTATTTTTTTTATTTCCATCTAGATCTGTAACACTAGTGACCATTTTCCCCCTCCTTACTAACTCATGCTACAGAAAGTATATACATAGCTTCCTTTGCTTTTGCATGGTGTGTTTGTTAATGCACAACTTCCCCATTCACATTTAAAATGGATTTTTTATCTATCACAGCTAAAACAGTTTCTGTTTCTGAGATAAAGAGGGAAAAGGTCCACAGGGATGCTTTTTAGATTCTTTCATTTTATTTGATTTTATGGAAGGGAATCCAGCCTGGGATTTACCAGCACATTTCATAAGTGAAAAATGTAATTTTAACACGTTTAAATTAGTGTTATACAGGTAAATAAATACATTATTCCATTTAATTCACTTAGTAGAATTCTGCAGACAACACTTTTCACTTATGGCATTCAGAGATAACAGGGTTCCCTCACAACTAAAATAAATATGTACCTGGACTGTAACAATGCTCTTCAGTGGCATCTAGTGAACTTCATGAACTGATAGTAGGCATGAATCTTTTTTATTAGGTGAAGAAAATCGGCTAAGTGTTGTTCCATTTTCCATTCATTTTCAACAATTTTATTTTTGCACTCCCATTGAATGTCAGATTGTTCCATGATCTAGTATAGAACACTTTATCACTTGTACCCATTTCCGGACCAATTTATGAACAATGAGCAATTTATGTAGCGATTGAATTCAGCCCTCTTTCTGTTATAATAAGGTGTGCATGTTGAAGAGGGACTATATGAATAGACAGGAGTCTTGACATTTTGTATTATCTTACTTTTGCTATTTGCACAGTATATTTTCCCATCCATTTTGATGGGTTCAGTACTGATGATCATATTACAAATGTACATCCACATTACTTGGCCACCAAATGATTGGTAGGTAGATAGAGCATTACCTGGCCATCAAATTATTAGATAGATAGAATGACAGACAGACCTTCTCATTATAGATGCACACAAGAAGGCCAACTGCACCATAAGAACAGACAATATGTTTACTAAGAAACTCTTGAAGTGCAGACAGAATAGTCCCTTCAGAGACAAGGGAGGAGCCTCTTAAATAATTGAAATGGAAAAACAACCAGGGAATCTCTCGAAGTATTATACGGCTTTCTTGATTTCAGCACTCGCTCATGCAGAATAAACCACATGTGTGAGTTGAGGCACAACAGTGGTGGAGGGTGTGAATATAACAGTCTGGCTTTTAGCTCATTGCTGACAATGCTGGACTTGTTGAGTTCACATCCACATAGGAAATAGTCACTGTATCAGAGATGACAGTGTCTATCTCCAAGTTTCAACGCAATGTTTTACATCACGTTATAGCAGTGTAAGAGAGAGAGTTTTCTGGCATGTGTGCATCTGAAATTCATACTGTTTAAAAAAAACAAAAACAAGAGGACAAAGTAAGTCATGCAAGGTCTGGACAGTTTAGTATATGAAATATTAACACACCATCCCTGAAAGTTTGCCAGTTGTAAATGTTGAATGAGAAAGGAACAGGATCACTGTTTCACATGCAGTAGTATAGTAAGAGTGCTTTGTGTAGCTGGGATGTTTATTAACAAATGAGATTAAAGACTTGACAGAATGAAGTTAATGGCAGGAGTTTTGCTGTTGACTACAATGAGACCAGAATTTCACCCATGAAATTTGCTTGGTGTCAAGCTTTATTTCATATGTGAAATTTAGTCCAGTTTCATCAACAGATACGCAAAACTGCTCAAGTAAACTCGGGCCATTTTGTGGTTCAACTGTGAAAACTTGTGAAATTCACATTGATATAAAACCAGGGGAAAATTGGTAGCAGTGAATAAGCTGATGCTAGACCTTAATGAGTATGGACCAGAGTCTGATCCCAGTTACACCAATGTTAATCTGGAATAAATCAACTACATATGCAAATATGTAGGGAATATCCATTTGCACATGCTATTGGGCCATATGCATGCACGCAGTTGTGGGGGTTTGGTGGTGAGGGGAGAGAGGGAGGTTAAGAGGGCAGGAATAGAAGGATGCAAAATGCTCCTGTATAATTAAGGCCCACTGAAAATATGAATTAAAAGAGCAAGAAAACTTTACCTCCAAATTTTATATACTCTCCCAATTTCTGTGCCCAATTTTATATACTCTCCCAATTTCTGTGTTTATGTAGGTAAATCAGGTATCTGCCTGTCGAATGAGCTTTACCTAGCTCTTACACTTCAGCAGTATTTAATAAGGAACATATAACTTCCTCTTTGAATCTTTTGATAATTTTTCGCAGATTGCAGTAAAATACCTCAACAATTCTTAAAATTCATTCTGTTTTAGAGAAGGTCTAGAGAATGCTACATTTGTTATGTATTTGACCAAACTACCATTTGATCATAGTGTCGTCAAGCACATAAGCATTTGAACTGATCTCCCAAAAGCAATAATGGTTTATTGATACAAATTGAAATAAAGTCTTGGTTTTATGGCTTAACGAGCTTGGGGAAGTAATTTGTACATTTTTCTGCATTTAAGAGTTTGCAGTGCCGGAATAATCCCTGCATCACTTGATTCTGATATCAGGGGATATTTGTGTGGGTCAAACTCGGCAATAAATGGACACAAGTACACAGGACTAATATTACATTTCTGTTTTACAAGAACTGAGCTCAGTGAATTGATTGCATTATTGATTATGGCTAAAGTCCACAAATCATTTAGTCTAAAACTTACCTTTAAGCATCTAATCAGTCCTCTGATAACTTCCACATTAAGCGCAGGCTTGCTTATGGGCTTGGAGACAGTATCATAGGTCCCAATAGCAACATGCAAGTATTCAATAAAAAGTTTGAGAAAATATTAGAATCTTTAGGAAGGAATGAAAAATTACCACCATCCAGTAACTCTGTGCTTTAGCTGATTTTACAGTTAATACATTTTTATAGGTTGTTAGGTACCACAGCAGTGAGGATAGCACATATAGTATAGATTATATAGGCAGAGTAGTGAGCGATAACATTTCTCTGGCTAGGTTTTCTGTTGCTATAAACTCTAGAACTGGTTGGGAACATTTTTAAAAATGCATTTCCAAAGAAAAATGGGAACCATTTTGCAACAAAAAATTTCTGATTTTTTGAAAAGCTCCAGTGGACTCACAGTCCTCTGGGGTTTGGTAGGCCTCCTGCTAGGCATCACATAGCTTTCTCCGTGCACTTGTATGCAATCTCCTTGGCTTCCCTGTACCTTCTCTGCTACACCATGCACACTTCTGGTTCAATTCTTCATACCTTATTAGGACGTTCCTTTGGCTTGTCCATCTTCTGAGAATTCACAAGCTCAGCCATGGAATATTCCTATATAGGCCCCGGCTGTGCATACAATTTATCAGTGAGCTGGACTGCAATCTTTCAGGTTCTGATATGGCTCTATACCTTTTGACAAAAATCATGATTTCCAATCACCAATTCCCCACTACAACCACTTCCATATCTTACAGCCATTGTAGAAACTGGAGCTGCTGCCTCTAGATTCTTTGCTTCCACCCCTCCCACAACCTCATCTAGGGACAGAAAATTATTAAACAGAAACAGGCAATATAAAGTAATCTTTCAATACTTAACCATTATCTAAACCTTTTCATCAATTAAACATGTCAAAATAATTTTTTTTATAGATGTAAGAAAGGTAATATTTCAACTCTACGATAAGGAAATTAACTAACATCACAGCTAGTCTGAAATTTGGTTACATTGTCAGACCTTACAGTCTGCTACTAATTACTATATCTACTATGTACTGTGCTACTCATTCACCTTGCTAACATGCACACACCCACACACCTGTCACACTGCTTATTTATTTTTATGGACAATCTGCCTGACAAGATTTCCTTTCTGTCTCAGTCCTCTGATAGTAACTTATTTGTGGAACTAAAATTCTTGCCTGGTGCACTGAGATCTGGAAACTTGCTACTAATTACTGTGGTAGTAATTGCTAACCCAACTAGTGGCAATGGGAAATCAAACTTCTGTCTCTGGAGGGCCCCAGGGACTGTCAGCGAAGTACCTTTTTATCAAGTGGCTTCTTTTTCTCTTTCTGAGAATGCAGTCCTGTTTTGTTTTGCATTGTTCTTCTCCCTTCCTGAAAGCATGTAAGCTACAATAACCAGAATACCAAGAAACCTTGCACAATAGACTCTTTACATGCTCAAAGAAAAAGCAGACTTTAGATTATTTCACTAAAATTGTTTTGTAATGACTATTGAAGGCACAGAAGAGGAATGCTACAGCTATAATTATAGCATTTGACATACTAACAACTTAAGTATTAGATTCCTCCAAATTTATCAAGCCTTTCCCCTTCCCTGACTTTCTACTGATGCAATATTTAAAATGCCCCACACAGATTCATGCACGTGCAGCAGACAACTGATTGGCACAAGGTGGTTTGTTTTCCTGAATGATGCCAGGATGATCTTCACTCACAGTCTTATCGATCCTTGAAACAAATATCATCCTGCACTGATTTCATTAAGCAGGCTCTCTCTTGTTAATTACTGCTCGCTCAAACCTTTTGGTGTTTCATTAAGGTGAACAAATTGGAGGAATTAAATAAACAATCTATGTCGGACGGCTGCTGTGGCTCTCCCCCCCCCTAGTCTTTAATTCCCCAGAATGCCAATAATGAAAAGTTTTTTCCTCTTTTTTTTTTCCCCACAGTTTCTGACACTGAATCTCAACAAAGTGGTGAAATGCACCGTTAGAATTGACTAACTCAAGTTGGAAAAATAGTTTGAAAGGCTGGGATTTTCAACTTGCAGATCCTTTTCAACTTGAGAGATAGTGTTATAATTTGCTGAAGGTATATATTTCATCATCCTCGGTGCACAAGATTAGAAAGGGTCAGTTTTCCAGCCACGATACTCTAAATGGGGAAGATTTCCAAAAAGTAAGAGTAATATTTTAAAATGTCTTTCTGAAACTCACAGGAAAATGCTCCACCCTAAGACGGAGGTACTTCCAAAATTCATTTAGAATTAATGCAAAAAACAGGGAGTCTCCCTCAAGAAGAAAAAAAATTTGGCAGGTCTGTGAAATTTCCAATAGGCACTCCAGAGTCAGGCTATTTGAAGAAAAGGCAGGGCTCTCCTTAATATGTGAGCAATTACTTGGCTTAGTCAGTATGTTGTCAGGTGCGATGAGGCCACTGCCCCTCACTGGCAGAAAAGGGGTTAAAAGCAGCCATAGGGAGGCTGTGCCAGATGCAGCCAATCAGAGAAGGGCTGAAGGAAGCAGCAAATCAAGGCCAAGCAGACCTATATAAAAAGAGAGCTGCAGGGCAGAAGAGTCAGTTCTCTGCTGAGAGCCCAAGGAGAAAGGAATGTGTCTGTGAAGAACTGAGAGAACTGCCTGCACCCTGCAGAGAGCAGTGCTGCAAGCAGGAACTGGGGAAGCTAGGGAGAGCTCCTGGCTGGTTGCTAGGACCTGCAGGTTGAGGCCCTGAGGTAAGGAAAGAAGAGGGTGCTGGAGCCACATGGGAAGTGGCCCCAGGACAATGGTCTGCAGTTGCCACTGAGGGAAGTGGCTGGCTAGAGACTGCAGGTCCCCTGGGGTGGGGGACACAGTGTGTGGCACAGCTGGAGGGCAGTGTAGCTGAAAAGGATGCTGTGGTCCTTGGATAGACATGACTCCTAGAGCAGGAGTGATGGTGGCAAGGCACCGCCCAAAGAGGGCACACTGCCTTGCAGGCTAATTCCCAAGACAACTAGTGGGAGGCACCAGAGTGGTGAGCGCCCCCCTTTACATCAGACTTCTGGAAATAGCTAGTAAACTGCTGAGCAGGCCCAGTCTTAAACTAGTATTAGCATATATCAGAGGGGTAGCCGTGTTAGTCTGAATCTGTAAAAAGTGACAGAGTCCTGCGCCACCTTATAGACTAACAGAAGTATTGGAGCATAAGCTTTTGTGGGTGAACACCCTATTCATCAGACGCATCTGACAAAGTAGGTATTTACCCACGAAAGCTTATGCGCCAATACTTCTGTTAGTCTATAAGGTGCCACAGGACTGTCACTTTTTAGTATTAGCATAATTATTCCAGTGTAATGTGCCACCACTTGTTAAACAAAACATGATTTATTTTGCCAAAAGGTTCACAGAGCTTAGAGAAGAGGATTTAAAATAATAAACAGACCTACATATAACAGCTTACCCACACTTGGCCTCCCCCTCGAGCACGTTGGTAGACTTAGCTTAGCCTTGATGCCTCTCCATGGACACCAAGTTACAGCTTGCTTGGTGCAGACCCTTGACTCCTAGTCAGGATCTGCTTGTAGGTCAGCCTCACAGCACGCTCACCACTCACCATTTCCTTTCTGTCAGAGGCACCTTTTTAACTGGTCTGGGTCTTTTGATTTTATAGGATCTCAGCATTGGAAAAAACAAAACCTGTTAACTGATGGAACTTGGAAGCAGCATCTCCCAGTAATGGCCCCACTGTTCTTTGCTGCCTTGAAGGTAGTGCCTGAAGCTCTCTTACTCCTTATTTTCTTTGCAGTCTAGGCCAGCTCTACTCTGATTTAACCCTTTGAGTTCAAGTAGCCATCAAGACAAAACTAAACCAAGAAGTATGTCTGAAGAGTCTGTGAAAACCATTGTCAAAGTCTGGGATTGCTAGCACCAAATCTTTTCTCAGAGCTTCTTTCAGTTTACAGAAATACTTCTGATACCATTCTGTCCAGACCACCTTGTCTGGGATCAACTTTTTATTCTTTGTTTGCACAGCACCTGGGTCCTGGTTCAAAATTAGGGCTCTGAGGCACTACAGCAAAATAAATAATAAATCATTTAATTTGCATTGTCATCCCAGCACTAGTGATTTTCCTTACAGCTGCCACTGAATCTGTGGATCTGCAGGCAGAATTAGGAGAGAAAGATTTAGATTAAGATTTTTGCCCTGAGTGGGACACAGGCTCCATCTAAATTTGCTGTCAGCAAACACTGCACTTTTTTCTGGAGGCTGCCATGTTTTACATCTGATTCAGATCACACAAAACAACAGAGGGACTACTGTAGTAAGAAGATGAATGGAGTCTCATTTTGGCTTCTCAGTGAGCGGAGTTGTTTTTGTGCCAAGAGGCTACATACCCAACTCTGACCCTCATTGTAACAAACAATTCACTTTTTATCAGTTTACCCTTCTATAAATGAAGAGCTTTAGTGGACAATGTGCTATTACCTTGTATTCTAGAATAAAATATATAATATATATTTTACATTTCAATGGACACTGGCCCAAAGGAACACAATTACGACACAAGGATGTGGAAATTCCAATTTACTATCTCTCCCTTCCTCGCTTAACCACTCCACCTCCCTTTTCCCTTCAGTTTTCTATCTACAGCTTGTCTTTATCTGAACGGTACCTATCAGCTATTATGTGGCTGACTAGTAGTGATAAGGCTGTCACATTTTGGCAGGCTCATCTACAGCACAGCCCTGCAAATTGCCAACCATTGATCCAGCAGTATGTGCCAGCTGATTAGTGTAAAGCTGTTTTGATTTCTCTTCCCGTAGGAAAGAAGTGAACATCTTTGCCTGGTGCCTACTGGAAATTATTTGTCAGTGTAATTCCCCACCCAGACAAAGAAGCTGAAAATTAGACTCTAGCTAGATGAATTAAGATATGACACCCTCCCTTCTTACTTGACCTCAGTCATGGACAACTATTACTCCTGAAATGTAGAAGAAAAGAGTCCAAATCTGATCTGCATTACTACATCATTTCTGTTCAGGCTGAATTTACATAAATCTCTCCCTCAACATACATAGCCCAGCCTTATCATTGTTTTATTTAATCTTTTATGGTAGCTATCTAGGAATTTTCCTAACACTTATTTTGTAAAATATCAGATTTTAGAAATATCAGAAAAAGATCAGATTCTGCATCAGGAAAAAAAACCGTGTGTAAATATCTGTGCTCTGTTATGAGAAGCAATAACCTTCTCCCAATTATACTTTGTTTAGTGTTACAATGAGCTGTTTTCTTGAGATTTGGCAAACAAGTTCTTCTGGGATCACTTGGAAAAGCTCACAAGCTCAGTGTTATGTATTCACCTCTTGTCTGAAACTAAAAGCAAACCCTAAAACAGACAATGCTATATTTATATTCAGCTTCATTCCTGTTCTCTCTCTTTCTCTCTCATATTATATTACATATGTATTTCTGTCTATAATTATAAATGGTGGATAGCAGATTGACAGGAATGGAGACTGAAGTCTTCACTTGTTTGCCAAGTGTCAGCTTCAATAGTTGAACTGTTTCTCAGGATGAGGTTAGGGAAAAATATGTTTCTTTGCCCTTGTTAAAAGAGAGAATTCATCCAACAGTTTCCCTGAGTTCTAGTGCCTCCATGCTTTAAAGCAGAGACTTGAAATTTGGCAGAGAATTTGCCCTGATGTTCTTGTAAAATGTTTGCCCCAATTTTTTATCACTTATAAGCACCCTCAAAAAAAATCAGTTCACATATGCTCAGCAGGTAGTTGTTAGAGATTGGCAGCTAAGTTCTCTGAAGATTTCATCTATACTGAACACGCTCTATCCCTTCACAGCTCTACATGTAAACTGGACTCCATCCCCACAGAGCGACTGAACATGTTCCATCCCAGGATATCACAGTCTGAGAGCAGGACTTTCTTTGCATATGTTCATCCTGGTTGACAAGGCCCCAAAACAAACTGACAGCATAGAAATTGCTTCCCCTGCTCTCTCAGTGCTTACCTTGATAGCAAATAGGCAGCAAATATGAAGTAGGAGGAAGTTCCTGATTCAAATCTGCAGGGGTGAAGAAGAGGCAGAAGGGGGAGAGACTGCAGGAACCAGAGCATATGGGACAGCAGAGGGAAACAGGGCAGGAACCAAGGGATGAGGATTGAATACGAAAGGAGGAAAACAAGCTGGGTGTGTGGGAAGGTTGGACAGGAGTGGGGAAGGAACAGAAGGAGGGCAGTCTGGAAGTTTAGGCACAGAAGGGTCTAGAACCACCAGAGCACACTTCCTTCCAAAACCTGGCCCTGAACCCAGGAGTCTTGAGCAGGGCCGGCTCTACAGTTTTCGCCACCCCAAGCAGCATGCCGAATTGCCGCTGTGGACAGTGGGGGCAGTCCATGTGCCCTTAGGGTGGCAGGTGCATTTCCGTGGTGGCGGCAATTCGGCGGCAGCTTCTATGTTTAGCTGAAGCTGCCCTGGACAGCTAAACATAGAAGCTGCCACCGAATTGCCCTCACCATGGAAACGTGCCTGCCATCCTAAGGGCACACGGACTGTCCCCGCCGCCTGCGGCGGCCATTCACCATGCTGCTTGGGGGCAAAACAACAGGGACTGCCACCCCTTGCAGAATGCCACCCCAAGCACCAGTTTGGAATGCTGGTGCCTGGGACCAGCCCTGGTCTTGAGTCTCAAGTCTCACCATTCCCCTGCAGTCAGCAAATAGCTGAGAAACCTATTGAAAAGTGTGCCTCTCACCCTCCTCTAGTACTGGAATACATAGAAGATAATGGCCTACTTGTATGGCTGTGTGTAGTATCCAACAACATCACAGCATCTTGAGAGTTCTCTTGTGGCTGTGTAGTCTGATCTGCAAGGAGTCAGGTTGCGAATGGATGTCACACAAGAATGTGCAGGCTCCCACTGAAGACTTGGCATGACACTTTGTCCTTTTTTCAGTCAGTTTTTTGCATCTGTCTTTCTCAAAGTGTTTATAACCTTTATCGATAGTTGTTCTCCATGCAGGTCTGTCCTTGGCTGTGTCCTCCAAGTTAATATTTATGATACATGAGTTGAGATTCTGCTTAAGGGTGTCTGTGTTGCCTGCCTTTCTTCAACTTTACAAGTTTCAGGTCACCACAGAGGACTTTTTCAGGAATCTGTCACCACCCATTCTGATAACAATTGGTACATCTAAGTTGAGCTTTGATAAACATTGCCTTGATGCTAGTTGTTTTTGCTCTTCCAAGCAAGGTGAGGGACAATAGACTTCTACATTACAGAATTTGTCATTTTTTGTGGTGAGTTTGTTTTTTCAATAGGAAAAACATTTAAAAATACATCAGAAGAAATTTAAGGATCAGAAAGTCAAGAATCCAAAAACCAGAAAATACTGGGGTGTGCTCTGAATGAGGCAGGAGTCCCATGGGGGAAAAGGTATGCCATCATGTACTTAAAGAGTGTATCATACTGCATACACATAATGGAGCCAAACTCAGGTTACAGGCAACCTTAATTCTGGCATCGCCTAACTCTTGAATGCTTGACTTCACAACCTTAACATTCTTTTATCATAATGTTTTTGTTTTTTAAATGACAAAAGTGACAGCTTCTCTGATGGCTGGTTGAACAACCATGAAGACTTAGCATAGGAGGATTTGGTGGCCCTAGAACACGGAAAGATATTTTTAAAGCCTGATCTTGTTTGTTTGTTTGTTCCAAAATATACAATGGACCATGAAGGGAGCAGGGTCAGCACTGAACTTTTTGGATATCTTCACTCCAAATGGTTTAACTGTCTTTTCCCTCTACTTGTACATTTGATCGATTTAATTAATTTTTGCTTCTCTGGCATTTTCCTTCCACCTTTGAAGAGCTCTCTGAGCCCTAATGCCATTCAATATCCTACTCTCTCTCCCAGATACTTGATAGTTTTCTTTAAACTTCCTCTGCAGACTTGTTTTTGATGGATTCACAACTGCCTCCCCAGACACTGCTTTCTGATTAATCTTCTGTGTCTCACCGTAAAGCTCCCTAAAGTAAAGTTGTTTACTAATCTACTTAGTATTTAAAGAAACTAATCTGGCAATATATATCTAAAGCCAAGTTTAACTAGAGAGAGACCTTGCTGAGGTCAGTCTGAGTGTATTAGGAAATCCATCCTAGTCCTGCTAGTTGTAACATTCTCATTGCCCCCTCCCCCTCACAGAACATGTTTTGTATTGATGGATCTCCTCTGGCTTCAGGCAAGACAGAGTCTGTGTAGTCAGCTCGGGGTTGTATCACCTTAGCGTAAAAAGGGAACTTAACACCTCTCATTACATAATGAAAGATGTGAAATACACTTTATGGCAGATGAACACCCTAGAGGGAATAGGGTTTGTCACACTTTATAACACTTCTTTCTGACTGCTGCATTATCTTTACTGAACTTCAGCATACCAGAGAGATAAATCAAAGGCGACACAGGCAACAGTCTACAGGCAACTGTTAGGTAATGTAGTACAGCCCTTTGAAAATGTAAAGCGCTATGCAAGAGCAAAATAGTATTACCCAGTAAATTTCCTGCCTGATGTCTCCATCACAAGAGTGGAGAAGCGACTTTTTTGTTCCTTGGGAAGACAGGACCTGGAATTAGTACAATTCTGGTTTTAATTTCTCATTAGTATGTTACTCATGCTTTACCTCTTTGAGCTTTCAATCTTAATTACACTAGAAAACACAAGAATAAAGAGATATAACACCAAAAAAAATAATACTTAAAGGGGGAAAAGATATGCTGAAAAAAGAATGAATTTCAAGTCGATTATTGTACTAATTAGTAAACAAACAAATTCAGCTATAGGTACAATTCAAACAGACTTTTCCTCCCTCCGGCTCTCTCTTGTGAGAGCAAAATAGTCATTCAGAAAATTTGCTTTTATATAGTTTTTCTATTAATAAATTATACCTTATTTTCTACTTACCCAGGGTATTACTACATCTACTGTCATAAGGCACAAATCCACCAAGGCATGTAATTTTAAGCATGTGATTAGCTGAAGCCAATGGATCTATTCACATCCTTAAAGTCAAGCATGTGCTTAAGTGCCCTACTGGGTCCAGGGTCAAAATGCTAAGCAATTCTATTAACTTTTCATCCTTATGTCTTCATCAGAAGACTGGCACACAAGTGAATGTATAGTTCCATGGGAACACAGAGCTTGAAATTACTTCAGCACTGTTTTTAATTCCCATTAGGATGCCACTTACTGAAAGCAGAACTGATCACCTACAGGTTTAACTGCAGCCTGCAGATTACTCGAGTCTTTATGTACCAGAATCAATTACAATTAAAGCTAGCCATTTCTTCCCACCCTCCATCTAACCAATGTCTCCTGCAAAAAAAAAAAAAAAAAAAAAAAAAAAAAAAAACTGCACTGAAAAACAAAGAAGAAAGCAAACAGTGTTCAGTCAGGACCACTGGTAAAAGGAGAGGACAGTACTAGAACCCAAGACAAACTTTTATGAACTTAATGTGTAACAGCCTATTGACAAAAGTGGAGAATCCTAATTAGCAGTAAATTATACAGATAGATAAACGTTCAGGTCTAACTTGAAGACTGTGTTCTCCAATTGACTACTTACAAAATAAATATTTTACTGACAGCCTGGGATAGGGACTTTGTAAGATCAAATCACAGATAACCATAAACTCCCTGTCATTTTTGTTTGTAAAGCACCATGTAGCATGACTGTGCTCAGTATTTCATAAAATCCTAACAGTCAAAATAATACAGCAATAAATAGAAATCATAATGAAGGCCCAAATTCAAACTTAGCGTAAGAAACTTTAGCACCAGAGTTCAAGTCTCCAACTCCACAGAGAGCAGGACAAATGGTGTAACAAGTAAATTTTGGCTGTTTCAAAGACAACGTGTGGAAAGAACTTGACATACCCTACGTCTTCCAACTTTGTTACCCTCCTTTTTTGCCCTCACAGAAATGTAAGCTCCTCTTATTTTGCACAGCTACTGAATGTCAAATTGGGGCACATTATAGTACTTCACTGTGTACAGCCAATTTGTAACTTTTAAACTCATTTAATGCCTGACATCATTCAAAATGAATGAATAAATAATAATATTAAGTACTTAACTAGGCTTAGATTTCAAAGCATTTAACAAAAGTAGCTTCCTTTCATTATCCCTATTTTATTATGTTCATTGGTGCTGAACTGCACCCTCATACCCCAACTCCAAATTCTTGGGAATTGCACCCTGGCAGGAGCCTTTCATCTGCACAACTGAGTGTGGGTCAGTCTGGGCTTCCCAGAGATCAAAGAACCAAGAACGGCAGGAGCAGAGAGTGATGGCATCCATGCCAATCTACTTCTATTCAGGCTGAATAAACCTGTTCATTACATGCTGGCTTGAAGGTCTCTCTAACCTTCAAACTCTGTCCCTCTTCAAGTAAATAAGTGATTTAGATTAAGGGTCCCTCCAGAGAGGGAAGTTCAAAACCCTGCTTGTAGAGAAGGCAGACTCTAAAGGCAGATCAATGTGGGTTTTAATTACACAGCATTGTTCTCACTGCCTACAGAACAAATACAAGAGCAGCATTCTGTTTATGTTCCACAATGTCTCCAAACAACCAGTGCCTCACAGCAACTTATTCTACCAAAAGATCATGGAATAGCATCTAAAGTGGTGTTTGCACAAGTCAGGAAAACTATGTCTTTTGTCTTTGTCAATGAACTATATATTCCCTCCTTTACAAATCCATGACTGTGCATTCAGGTATACTGACACAGGCTAATTTCCTTCCAGAAATTAATAAATTCAATTTTAAAGAGAGTGTTTATCGGAAAAGGCAACCACACAGAGTGCTGCAGATTCAGCAAACAGACAACTATGAAGCTGTGCTCCTTATGCAAAGAATTAAGGCCTTTATCTCCCAGGAAAGATTGAATCGTCAGGTCTGTGTCATGTATTTATTACTCTAGGCATTTATATCATGCTTGTTTCACAGCACCTAAGGTCAGTCACCCAGTGTAAGATAGTCTGACTAATGTTGTATATTCTCTGGTAGCCACTCAAGGATGTTATGTGAAGGAAGGAGGGTTTCTGGCTATCAGAAATTTGCAACTCAGGTGGAACCAATTCCTACTTTCCAGTTCCTTCCTTGCATGGAACGCAGCTCCTTATTCTGTCTGAATTTCTGATACAACTCTCCTCTCCCAGCTGTGAGTTTCTCCCTCAAGCTGGGAACAACCCGGGGAAAGCAGTTGGAGCTGAGATCAACCACATGGAGCAAGCAAGGTTAGCATTTGAGAAGAGACAGGCAAGGAACGGGATGTTCTGATACTTTGCATGAAAGAATAAGGAGTCTTGCATGTAAGAAACGGCAGCATGGAGAGAGGCAGAGCAACTACTGGGTTCCAGGTGAGTGAGAAGAAGAGAGGGTGTACAGGAACAGTCTTGCTGCAGTGATCTAAAGGGTAAGTGGCCTTGTTTTGCAGGAGTTGGTTCAGTTTTTCTTGGTACATATTTAAAGATACTTTATCAGGTAAAATGCAGAGAGAACTCTGACCGATACTAGCTTAGCGTGAATGTGTAACTCCATTCACAGTATGGAATAACAGTCCTGCTCAAGCTTTTCTGAACTATATGTTTGCTGTCCCATTGGGTTAAATGCCCAGCCACGGGTAGAGCAGAACCTGCCTATCAGTGCTGTGTTTGTCTATCTAGGTTCTTGTAAGGCAACCATCACTCTGGTATCCAGAAACCTAATTCTGTGGGTTAATGTTCCTTTCATGGAAAAGGAGTGCCAGCCCTTCTTTAAAAGGTGGTGATATGGCCCCTTCCAGTTCCATGCGCAGGGCCAGGTAGGCAGGCAGAGCTTCAGAGTCTCAATGCGTGGATGAGACGATGGAGTAGAGAGGAGGGGTTTAGATTTATTAGGAACTGGGGAAACTTTTGGGATACGGAGAGCCTATACAGGAAAGATGGGCTCCACCTAAACCAAAGTGGTTCCAAACTGCTGGCACTTAACATTAAAAAGGTTGCAAAGCCATTTTTAAACTAAGAGATAGGGGAAAGCCAGTTGCTGCAGAAGAGCACATGGATCAGACAGACTTCTCTTAGAGGAGAGAGTCTACTGATAGAGATTCTCTAGGTTTTAGTCAGGAGGGGAGGATGGAAGAAGATTAAGTATAGGCCAGATCAGGTGACAAACATCCACATAAAAAAGAATCTGACACATCAGAAAAGGGCAGACAAACAGTGACAAGTTTTTTAAAGTGCTTGTACATAAATGCTAGAAGTCTAATAATAAGATGGGTGCACTAGAGTGCCTCGTGTTAAAGGAAGAAATTGATATAATAGGCATCACAGAAACCTGGTGGAATGGGGACAATCAATCAATGGGACACAATCATTACGGGGTACAAAATATATCAGAAGGACAGAACAGGTCGTGCAGGGGTGGGGGAGGTGGCACTATATACAAAAGAAAATGTAGACTCAAATGAAGTAAAAATCTTAAATGAATCCACATGTTCCATAGAATCTCTATGGATAGTAATTCCATGCCCTCATAAGAATATAACAGTAGGGATCTATTATCAACCACCTGACCAGGACAGTGATAGTGATAGTGATGATGAAATGCTAAGGGAGATTAAAGAGGCTATCAAAATAAAGACTGAATAATAGTGGGGGGTTTCAATTATCCCCATATTGACTGGATACCTGTAACCTCAGGACAAAATGCAGAAACAAAATTTCTCGAATCTTTAAATGACTGCTTCTTGGAGCAGCTGGTACAGGAACCCATAAGGGGAAAAGGCAATTCTCTATTTAGTCCTGAGTGGAATGCAGGATCTGGTCCAAGAGATAACTATAACAGGACCACTTGAAAATAGTGACCATAATATAACAACATTTAATATTCCTGTAGTGGGAAGAACACCTGAACAGACCAACACTGTGGCATGTAATTTCAGAAAGGGGAACTATGCAAAAATGAGGAGATTAGTTAAACAGAAATTAAAAGGCGGTGACTAGAGTGAAATACCCTGCAACTGCATGGACACTTTCAAAACATATAATAGAAGGCCCAACTAAATGTATACCCAAATAAAAATACACGTAAAGAATAGAAAAGAGCCATGTGCTAATAACTGTAACAAAAGGTGCAGGAGGATACAAAGCAGCTTAAAATGAGAGTCACATCCATAAGTGAGGTAAATAAAAGAAGCACAAACACCGCCAAATTAAATGTAAAAACGTAATAAAAACAGCCAAAAAGGAGTCGAAGAAACAGTTACCAAAAACATAAAAGGTAATCCAAATGTCCTTATAAGTAATCAAAACGGACGCTGCTAAACACCAGTGGGCCGCCTCGGAGACGTCAAGATACAAAAGAGCACTTAAAGGACGAAAAGTCATTTCAGAGAAACTAAAGAATGCCTGCTTCAGTTTTCACGGCTGAGAATTAGTGAGATCGCCAAACCTGAGCCAACTCCTTTGTAGTGACAAACATGAGGAATTGTCACAGTTGAAGTGTCAATAGAGGTGCATTTTGGGAATTAATTTATAAACTTAACAGTAGCATACACCGGGACCAGATGCATGCACCAAAGAAATTCTGAAACCAAATGTAGAAAGTGCACGAACTTATGGTGTTAATGTTCATTAAATGGGCTCTGTATCCAGTACGGAGAGAATATCATATACACAAATAATTTAAAAAAAGGGCTCTAGAGGTATCCAGGCAATTACAGACTGTGTACGTTAACATCAGTACCAAGGCAAATGTTGAAAAAATAGTAAAGAATAAAATTGTCATACACACAGAAGAACATAATTGAGGCAAAAGAACATGTTTCTGTAAATGGAAACATGTCTGACTAATTATTAGAGTATTTGAAGATGGCAACAACATTGGACAAGATCCAGTGACATGAGTGTACTTAATTCCAGAATGCCTTGTGAACAAGGTCCTCAAACCAAACAGCTCTTACCTAAATAAGTGTCAGGATAAAGGGAAGATCCTCAGGAGAGAAAAGAAGGAACAAGAGGGTAGGAATACATGGAAATTCACATGAGAAGGTAACTATGGTGTCTCCAAGGTCAGTCCCTAAGGACCAATTCCTATTTTCACCTTATTCAATAAATGATATCTGAGAAAGGGTAAACATTGACGCGTTGGCAAATTTGCAGATGATACTAGAACTGTTCAAAATAGTGTAAGACCAAAAAGCAGACTGTGAAGAACTTCAAAAAGATTCTCATCAAAACTACGTGATTGGGCAACAAAATGGCAGAATGAAATTAAATGTGGGATAATGTAAAGTAATGCACATTGGATAAACAATTAACCAACTAACATACAAACAGATAGGGGCTAATTTAGCTAAAACTGATCAGAGAACAAAGCTTGGAGTAATCGTGGGATAATGTCTCTGGACAGTCCACGCAGTAGTGTGCAGCGGCAGTCAAAAAAGCAGACAGGATGTTAAGAATCATTAAAAAGGAGATAGAAATACAGATGGAGAATAGTCTTATGTCCCTTTATCATAAATCCATGGTAGCCCACAGTTTGAATATGCTACAAGATGTGTTCTCCCATACGCAAAAAGATTTACTGGCATTAGAAAAGGTTCAGAGCAAGGGCAACTAAAATGATTAGAGTTTGTAACGGGTCCGTAATGAGGAGAGATTAAAGAGGCTAGGACCTTTCAGCCTTGAAAAAGAGGGACTAGAGGACGGGATTATGATAGAGGTGTATAAAATCATGATGTTGATGAGAAAGTGAAAGGAAAAGTTATTACTTGTTCCCATAATATAAGACTAGGAGTCCCATCCAAATGAAATTAATAGGCAGCAGGATTTTAAAACAAATACAAGGAAGTTCTTTTCACACACGCGCACAGTCAAACCTGTTGGAACTCCTTGCCTGAGGAGGGTCGGAAGGCTAGGACTAATATAACAGGGGTTTAAAAGAGAACTAGATAAATTCATGGAGGTTAAGCCCATTAATGGCTGTTAGCCAGGATGGGTAAGGAATGGTGTCCCTAGCCTCTGTTTGTCAGAGGGTGGAGATAGATGGCAGGAGAGAGATCACTTGATCATTATCTGTTAGGTTCACTCCCTCTGGGACACCTGGCATTGGTCAATGTCGGTAGACAAGATACTGGGCTGGATGGATCTTTGGTCTCACCCAGTATAGTATGTTCTTATGAAGGCATCTGTGCATGTCAATATAACTATCACATTCTCTCAACTCCAATGTTTGGACACGATTGTGTCAGCGCATCTCTAGGCATATCTTTACCTCCAGAGATCTGTTCCATTGAAATTCTAGAGCTTGACACATTTCTCTTGACACTCCTAGTTGACAATTTCCTCCTTTGAACAGTCTATGGCAAGGTGTCCATGCTGTTCTCTCTCTTAGCAAACTTCAATGTCATCAATCACAATTTTTTGTCGACTCCCACATCATGGGAGGAATTCATTTTCCCCACCCTGTCCATTAATAAGTTTATGCCCTGAAACATGAGGATTAATAACTTTTATAATTATATCCTGTGGGTGTAACTACAAATATATTTTATGCACACTGTAAATATCTAATCCTTTTTTAATCTCCCTAAGCTATTTTACTCAGTAAATGAGGTCACACATATGTTGTGTTAAAAGCCATACTTTCTACTATCTAGTTTACATTTGTTATTTGTAGTCTGATATTATTTGGTATATAGGCAAAATGTATTAGGATGGGAAATGAGTAGGAACTATTTTTTGTAAAAGATCACCTTTTAGTTTCCAAAAATTTGGTCCACTTGGAAACAGAAGTTAACATGGAAAGGCCAAAACTCTGACTCCACAAGAGGCAGAATCCTGGACTTACACGCTAGCTAGTGAGAACACAAATCTTTATTCAGACCCCAGCAATATCTGTAGTTGTAGTTGCAATATCATACTTGTAGAGTGAGTTTAGGCTTCAAAAACACAGTCCATAGCAAGTTCAAGCCATGTACCACAAACTGGTTAAAAACACATGGATCAATTTTTGTCACACAGTGAGATATCACCATTTTACCTGATGTCAGAAGCGGGGGGAAAAAAAAACCACAGTTGTGCTCTCTCATATAGCACTGTACTGCAATTGTGAATAAATTATGACTTGTAATGGTACACAATGTATTGGCTAGAGCTATGCAAAATAAGCTATTTTGCTGTTGCCATTTTTGCATATGAAGTTCTCGCTCATAATGTCACCAACTTACAGACAAAATTCAGACCTATATCTCCTTTTTGTTCAACTACATTGATCAAGGACTGTCAGGAACAAACTGGCTTAGGTTCAAACCACGTAAAATGTAATGTTGATGGGTTGGTGAAAGCATCTTGAGGAATGGATGGGGCTGAGTCTGACTTACACGGATGGTTTTTTTCTGCATTTGCCTATAGATCATGCTGGGCCTATCACTGTTCCCATTGCCAAGAGACAGCTGTAGCACATAGGGACCTTTTCTAACTACAGATGACCTTGTGGTTGCATCCATTTCTTTCCAGTATGGACCTCATCACCTCATTCCTTTGTAACTTCCTATCCAGATCACAACAATACAAACTATTTGGTGTTCCTCTTGCACTGCTCCTGCAAGATTCAGCTAGTGTAGATCACTTGTCACTTTTGTGGGGTGTGAACCTTTAGTTCTTGAGAACCTAGTACCAGCACTCAATAAAGTGCAAAAACTCTTCACTTTTTGGTTGTAGTTCAAAATGTTGGTCATGACATATAATAACCAGTGAATGGGAAACATGTCACTGAGTTCAGTGATAGCTGGATTAGGCCCTAAAACCAAAAATTTTAAAGGTATTTTGACGTTGCTCATCTCACTGTTACCTTTAAAAATCTGAGCCTAAAGCCCTAAGTAATGTGGGACCAATTTACCCAAAAAACTTCCTCTCTCCATGTTTCTCATAGCACTACTTCTGCCTATACTAGACCATTTAACCCATGAAGAGACAGAAGTGTTCTCAGTAGATAGCCTGTGCCCCTAGAATCAGCTCTCTCTGTATCAATGCAACTATTTGTCAGAGTAAGGGTTTAGATGGTTGTATTCTAAATGTGCATAAACAAACACATACACACCACCATACAAAATACTAATACTTATGTTTCATTATGGAATTTCTGGCCCTGCCCTCTGCTACTAAAAACAAAACAAAAAACCAAAAAAATCCATCTGTATGTGCTCTACAACTGCTAAGAGGAAGTTTACTATGTGAATAATACAATGAAAGGTAAATCAATGAGCTTGAGATTAATTTGAAAAAAATCATTATATTCAGCAGCTATTGAACAGTATATATAAAATATATATAAAATGCAGTAGTTAACTGTTGATCACTATGTGTTTGTTTTTCAGCACAGAGACAGATACAACCCTGGCCTTATTATTTCATCTAACTAAACAGATAATCAGTAATTCTTACTAGTCACCTGTTCAGACATTAGCAGTTGGCAATTTACCACAGGCACCATGGCAGAAATGAGATTTGAAGGAGGACAGGATAGAGCTTCATGGACTAGTGCAAGGAAGGAATTTCATACACAATGGGCATCATGCAGGAAGTGTGCCTGTGCTCATGGGAGAAGTGGACCAGCAGGCAACAGAGATAGTCATTGTTGGTAGAGCAGAGCAGGATGATGCGATAAGTTGCATAAGCAGATATCATGCAGGGGCCTTAAGTGTGAGGGCAAGAATTTGAATCTGGTGCACTGGAGGAAGGAGAGCTAATGGAGGGACTCATGCAGGTAAGCCAGATGGTCAAAATGGTAGCTTAGGAAGATTATCTCTTAGCAGTAGCATTCTGAATAGGCAGGCATGATGTGGGTATCAGGAAAACTAGAGAGAAAGAGGTTGCAGTAGGTAAGAAGGGAGATGAGGGGCTGGAGTAGAACACTATGGGCAGAGAAGAAAGGTCAGATCTTGGAAATGTTATGGAGCAAGAAGAAGAACATTTTGAATATTGTAGAGAGCAAAAGTTATGGACTTTAGTGCCTCTGAGGATGGTGTTGCTGTCAACAGTAACAGGGATGTGGGAGTGGGAAAAGTTTAAGCAGGGAGAAGTGGGGAGGGATAGCTCAGTGGTTTGAGCATTAGCCTATTAAACCCAGGGTTGGTTGTGAGTTCAATCCTTGAGGGGGCCACTTAGGGACCTGGGGCAAAATCAGTACTTGGTCCTGCTAGTGAAGGTAGGGGGCTGGACTCAATGACTTTTCAGGGTCTCTTCCAGCTCTATGAGAGAGGCATCTCTGTATATTTTTAAATCTTTTTGATCATATGCAGAAAAACAGGATATTCAGGGCCCCAAAAAGAGTGCAGAATACAATCTATGTACAATCACACATATGGCTAAAATCTACTTCCATACCTTTTCATTGCAAATGAAAGTCTCACTTTCTCCTCACTTTGTCCCCATCAGGTGCACAATTTAAAATAATTCAAATTAAGAGTAAAGCCAGCCAACATTTTTTAAATAATAAATTCTTACTCTAGAATTACAACACTTTCACTGAAGAAAAACTATTCTGCATTCTAGCAACTGCAATTGCCTTGGTTTTCCATGGTTTCATAATGTGCCATTAAATAATAATTTGCCATAGAAACTACAACAATATGTAATTCATATATGGTTTTGTGTTGCAGATAGATAGGTCAGTTTCATTAAGCAATACTGCTAACATGTAATGGGAATTTCTGTATTTCCAAATTGTTAAAGAGGAAAATGTTTGACAACAGGAAGGCATAGCTATTTATCCCAGTTTGAAAATCATGTTTAGCAAACCATTTTCCTCCAAACCTTTCCCCATGAGTCTCTTTCCTTTATACAATACATCAAAGTAGTTTTTGGTTTACCAGGCATCAAAATGCACCTACACAGATAAACTAAGGTATACAATTGCCAGTTTGGCAGCAAAATAATCTGAAGTCAGTTAATTTATGTATACATATAAACATAAACGTCAAAGAAAAACACAAACACTGTTTGGTGTTATGGTTGAACATAACAAAGTCCATTAGCCCCAGGCACTATTGCCAAAGAGGGTGAAACACTTTGGCTAAATCAAGAATGATCCTGACATTTTGCCTTTACCTTGAATTGGGTCCAATCCTTTGTATGTATGTTCAAAGAAGCTTGGATAAGTACCCACATTCCTCTCCCTGTTCTTCAGCAGACCCCCTAGCTATGATGAAATCCATTTTATCAACAGAAGGCCTGCAAATCTCACCTGGCCCAGGTGTTCCCCTCTCCCCTAATCTCATGAGTCTGAATACCCTGCCTGGGGCATGGCGCAAGCTGGAGTGACTCTGATGTGCTCCCAAAACACACCACATTTACTGAGCATATGCAGCTAGCCAATGCTAGAAGGGAGGGCACTAGTTCTTAGACTCCCAGGAGAATATCACTACGGCTGATGGAAGATGGGGAGAAGGAGGTGTGGGGAGTGAGAGCTTTGTGAAGCTGGGGAAAGAAATATCAAGGATCTGTTTCAGATTATGGGAAAACAAAGGACTGGGTTTGGGAGAAGAATCTCACTGGACAGAAGGAGAGATGCACAAGACAGAGAAAGCTAAGGCCCAAAAATACTTACATTCAAATAATGAGGCTGCCATTTGTGCTTTGTAGATTTTAAAAGGCAAGAGGCAAAAAAAAGTGATTGAGGCAGATAACAAGAAAGTGCAGAAAATTTCTTGTGTGCACTTGTTAGACTACTCTGCCTCCGTGCTACTTCTATTACTGCTGCTGAAGAGTGTCTGTTGATATTAAAGTAAATAACAATTGGTATTCAAGTTCCATCTGGGAACCTGTGAACAATCCATCTGTGGGCAAAAAGGAAAAGCTCCTCATTCCTCAAATGCATTTTCATACAGAGGGACAAAAGCATACTTCTCAACTATCACACTCTACCTACAAGATGCAATATTTTTCAAATCCAAAAATTGCTTGAGTTTTGTTCTCAGAGGAGAAAAACTATTTGCATGAATTCCAAATGACACTTTATAGACATCTCAGGTTTCTTCTTCAGTTCAATACTTCTCAGATTAGTTTAAGAAGAAGAAGAGTTCATATACCTGTTCACCTCTCGTACTTATTCTCAGTAAATACACAGAGAGCTACAATATTTATCCCTCAGTATCTCCCTGTATCTGGCACACATTCATATTCAGGCTGAGAAATCTTGGTATCCCAAGATGCATTCATGCAAATTTTGTATAATGTTAAAATCATATATTTTAATCAATTATCCTCATTTTTTGGTAACTTAACAGAATCTGAGCAAGATAATTATCTACAAATGCAACCAGATGAGCTTTTAAGGAGGTAGAACAGAATCAGTATCAAACAATATATTGTAAAAATGCTTTCAAGGATGGGCATATTTATCTATATTCTCCTCCACTGCATGTATAACAGTTACAGTTTCGTATACCAGTAGTTAACAAGCCTTTATGGTAGTAACATTTCTTGAAGCCATTACTTGGATCTGAAATGAAATGTCTTCCTAAAGAATGATACCAGATTCTGTACAATGATGGAGCTAAATTATTTAAATGTAATTATAAATACAAGAAAGACACAGCAGCTATCAACAAGTACTGCATGCTGACAATGTATAATGCATTACTGTGAAGTGTGCTATGAATGTTAACAGTTTCTCCTACGTAGAGGGGTTTTATCCATGTGCCTCTTTGGGCCCAGAGGATCCTCATCTTTTTAACTTCCAGCCAAATTCAACTGCAATACACCAGCCAGGCTGCCAAAAAGTAAAAATAATCTCTCACTTATTGTTTGAAAAAAGACAGCCAATCGAGAGGAATATTTTTAACATGCACTGTGTGAAAAGACTAAATTATATTACACATATGAGACTGTCATAGTATTCCTTCCCAGATCTGAACCTTAGAGTTCAGAAAATGAGATACTAGCATGAATCCTCTAAGCTTAATTACCAGCTTAGATCTGATAGCACTGCCACCACCCAAAAATATAGTGTTTTGGGACACTCTGATCTCCCCAACCTTCCCTGGGGACCCCAAGAACCCAAATCCCTTGGGTTCTTAAAACAAGGAGAAATAAACCATTCCCCCCTCCTTTCCCCCTCCCAGACTTTCCCTCCCTGGGCTACCCTGAGAGACTACTGATCCAAACTCTTTAAATCACAACACAGAGAAGCATGTCCCTTCCCTTCCACAAAGAGGCAAACAGATTCAAGGAAAACAGAGAGAGATTCCACCTCTCCCCCCTCCCGTCTCCCCCACCAGTCCTGGTGAGTTTAAACCCAATCCCCTGGGATTAAACAAGGGAAACAGGGGGAAAAAATTAATCAGGTTCTCTTAAAAGAAATCTTTTAATAAAAGAAAGGAAAAAGTAAAGAATTATCTCTGTAACTTCAAGATGTAAATATTACAGGGTCCTATAGCTTACAGACACTAGAGAGAAACTTTTCCCCCAGTACCAATACAAATCAAAATATTCCCAGCAACTACACATATAAAAGTTAACCAGCCAGATCCACATTTGCAAATAGAGAAAAACAATCAAAAAGACTAAAACCGCCTGTTCTTACTTACTATTTGAACAGAAACTTAGAGAGCCTGTAGTAATGTCTGGTCTCTCTCAGACCCCCCAAGAGAAGAACACACAACGGACAAAGAACACACACAAAAGCTTCCCTCCACCCAGATTTAAAAGTATCTTGTCTCCTGATTGGTCCTCTGGTCAGGTGTTCCAGTTCCCTGCATGTAACCCTTTACAGGTAAAAGAGACATTAACCCTTAATCTGTTTATGACAGAGACCACTAGGAAAACACTGCTTAATTCACTTTTGTTTGCACATTCCCAGTACTACACATTGGACCCACCATCCATGCTGTCAAATCCCTATGGAAATAGAAGCAATTCTCTTTTAGTATAGAGTACAAGAAAAACAAGTTGACAAAAATTTACAGTTCATCCAGGGGGAAAAAAAAAAAAAAAAAAAACATAGGCTGACTTTTGGTATCAGCTTATCAAGAAGCAAATAGAGTTGGCTAGGGCTTTCAGAAGGGGCAAAAATATGCTGTGATATAATAGAGAGGGACAGAAAATGCAGAAGACAGCATAGGTAACACGTTACTCCCTTGAGTCTGCTGTCCATATCACAATTGACGTTTCCTCCATTGGGCAGAGCAGGGATTTGGAGCAATCAAATTTTTGAATTGCTCCACTCCAGCTCTGGGCAAAAACCTACTGATCCATGCTGCAGCTCCAGGCTCCACTCCGAAGCCCTGGTGCAGAGCACAGATGGATAAAACAAAAATTATACAGACATTTAGAGATTATTGTGTGGTAGTCAACATATTCTAACATGTATGTTTCATATTAACCCTTCAAGGGACAAATATTGGAATAAGTGGCAGTATGAGATAGCAGTAAAGATGCCAAAAGGAAGAAACAGAAGGTATAGCCTAGGTTCTGGTTTTGGGCCTGCCATAGACTTGCAGTCTGCCCCTGGGCAAATTACTTCAACTCTCTGTGCCTTAGTTTTCTTCAAGGGGTTATTACAAATAGGGAACAGTATTGCCAACTATTGTGATTTTATCTCACAATATTTGGTGTTATCATTAAAGCTCTAGGTCCCACAGACATAATTACATGCTATTCTCAGCTTTAAATATCCAGATGTGTTTAATATATCTGTAAGCAGAGTCAGGATGAGCTCTAACCTGACATCGGGTGGTGAATTATGGGGAGTGTGGAAAGGAATTGTAGGTATTTGCATTGGCACACCCACCCCACCTAGCATAGCCCACTGCAGCCTGGGATGGTTATTTTGACAGCTCTGGGATCCCCAATTTCTTTGTTATTGGGGCAGGAGGAATAAAGTATTGTCACCCTGATTCTGTCAATGAGGAACTATGAGACTGCTTTATGACAGATGTCTCTATATCAATTAAGTAGCACTTGCTAGACAAGGGACATGGGTGCCAAAACCCATTGAAATGAGAAAGGTTGAGGACTGGTGTGTGTACCTGATGGTATGGGTCCCTTTTGAGGGCCTGGAACACCAATTGCACATCCTCCTCTCTCCACTGTTGAAGAGTAGAACTAATTTTGATTCCATTAGGAGTCCATCTAGAGGCTGCTGAGCTGAATTCATGTTGGGCCAATGGTGCATCAGCACCAGGGCTCCCCTACTACAAGCTGAAATCATTAAGAGCAGAAATCATTAAAAGAGCTAAGCTTACTGAGCTGAGATCACTAAGTGCTGTGTTAACTAGTGGGGGAGCCTGAAGATCTATTGCTAAGCGGCTGGCAGAGCGGAGCAGTTTACAGCATGTTGGAACAGTGAGCGGAGCGGATCGGTTTGCGCGGACGGTTGGAGTGGCTCACAGGTCAGCTGGAGGAGCAGAACAGCTGGTGTAGTGTTGCTGGTCATGGTGAAGGCTGCAGCAGAACTCCAGAGAGGTGGAGCAGCTGGCCCTGGGCCACGTAAGGTGCCCCTTAACACCCTGTGTGCGCCCCCACCCCCTTTCCACCCAGGCTGAGGGAGTAAAGCTCTGCAGATAAACTTTTGAACACTAGGGTGGCACTGACCAGAGACTTTCGGGTTGTTGGACATTGGGGTGATTGGACTTAAGACCCTAAGGGGGGAAAGGACATTGCCAAACATACTTGGAGGTGGGTTTTTGCTTATAGTTTGTGTTATAATCCTGTTTGTGATGTTTCTCCAACATGATGCTGCATTGTTTCCCTCCTTTATTAAAACGATTTTGCTACACTCAGACTCTGTGCTTGCGAGCGGGGAAGTATTGCCTCCTTGAGGCGCCCGGGGCGGAAGTGGTATGTAATTTTCCCAGGTCACTGGGTGGGGGCTCGAGGCGGTTTTGCATTGTGTTATTGAAACGGAACCCCTGGATACTGAACCCGGCCCTTGTTGCTGCCAACTCAGAGGGGCAGAAGGGTTACATAACCATTAGGGATATAAAACATTAACCAGTAAGCATTAGTCTTACTGGTCAACCCACCTTAACCGTTAACCCCCGGGCCAACCAGCACACCGTCCCCGGCAGCCCAGTAATGACCCCAGCAGCCCTGCACTGTCTGGAGCAGCACCGCCCATCCAGACCAGGTCCAGTCACACTGCCTGGCTAGAGCAGAGCTGGCCCTGGGCCCAGCTGCACTGTTGGGTGGAATTGGCCCCAGACGCTTAATCAGTTTAACTGTTTAAATGAAATATTTTAATCATTTAAACAGTTAACTTTCAAAATGATATTTATAACCCTTATATCCATGGAACCAAGGAAGTGTCCCCACACATATGAGGCCCCATGAACTCTAGCAAAGGGACTCTGTTACTCTCTTGCAATCTCTGCAATGACATCACTTACTCACTCCCAGGCTCAAGGTGTCTACTGCCCAGCCGCAATAGAACAGAGCAATCTCCCCCTAGTTCTCTTCTTGTACTGGCTTTCCAGGGAATTCCAGAGATGAAGGACGGATGACTTTTTCTAGCAAAGTAACTGCCTAGCGCAAGGGGTGATGATTTGATGTTTCCTGTCTGCAGTGCCTGCAGACTCCACCCTGCCAGTCCTGGCCTTATAAGGAAGTAATTTACTAAACTCAGGACTTGATTCTCTTCCCCAACAGAGGGCTCCAAATTACATACAACCCCCCTTATGCCTAAACAGGCAGCTACACTTGAGTGGCAAATTCAGTTCTGGAGGAGGACAAGTTGGCTGCTGTTTGTGCTCCCCGGATGGATTCAAAACAGACTTACATTTTCTCACTCACTGCTCCACATGATCTCTGCTGGCAGATACTGAAGCAAATGATATGCTGAATCTCTCCCTGCCTACCTTCTGTATCTACTGCCTCTGCTTCTCCAGTAGAGTGGATATTGTAGACGCTCCTGAATTTGGGTAGACTGTTCCCACCAGAGGCCTGCAAACTTTTCTCCAACCTTAAACTCGAATTCAACTCTTTCTAAAATTAGTTACTATGTACTATAGCTGATTTACATCTTTTGAAAAACAACTCTACCACTGCTCCTACTGCCCTTTTCAAGGAACAGTGACTAGAAGCTAGCATTGAAGATGAATATCCCTTGTGTTTTACAGTTTCTGAATTGTAATTGACTCCTAAAAGGGAGCTGTAAAATACACTGTTCATACATTGTTGTTTAGCAGGGACTGCCACAAACTGATAATTAGACCAAAGCACTTAATATGGAGTTCATTATTTTTTTATTGTCTTTCCTAGTAAATTAGGACTTTCCCTCCACTTAATTGCATCAATGCATGAGAAAGTAAGGCGCAAAATTATCTTTTGTATGAGGAGAGCTGAATGGAAATAATAGTTAGAAATACAGATAAAAAAGCATATTGTTAGTTACAGAAATTTAGTTCTCAAAGAATGAAATGAAGTGATACCTTTCACTCAAGAATCTGTTTCCACCTACTATCCAGGCTTCTTCTGAGGACATATTTTTACATACTACTTTTCAAACTATGGGCTTAATCTTGCAAACCGTTACTTACATGAGTAATCTTCAGTCACAGACGTCTGCTCCTGACTGCCACAGACTATTAACAAGAGGACATGCCTCGTTTTTAGGCAAATATTTAAGAGTTACGGGGACTGATGATCTGAGTTTGGGAGGGGAAAAAAAGAAGATACGTTCCTCCCTTTTTTAATTGCTTTCTGAATCCTGCTCCTGGTGTGAGTAATTCACTTTGACCAAATGTTTCCACGTACCTATTTTGTGCTCTCTCACCAATCACCCATTCTCACACAGCCTATGGCCAGATCTTACAAGATTACTGCATGTGTTCTACCTTCCAGCAGTGTATGGAGGAAAGTCTCTTACGCAGAGAAAGCAGCTCTTGGGGAACAGGAGTTAACACGGCCTCCTTAACAATTCCATATCATCCCGTTTACCTGCATGCATGTCAGAGCAACGCTCCCAGTGTTAACTGCTCATTTTTTGTCCCTACAACTAATTTCCACTTCTGCAGACCCAAGAGGGAACTGACACGAGAGAGAGAATTTGTGCCTATCAATCCCTGTTACATTCATTTAAGGCAACTAAAACCTAGAAAAATTGCACTTGAGACCTTAACTGGTACACTTCAAACAAAGGGCACGGGAGGGAGAAAGAGAAAAATGTGCTGGTAGATCTTTAATTGTACAGCAACACGTTCCTGTGCCCATTAGTGGATGGGAACATGGGCATAAACAATTTGTGTTTATTCCTTTATGTGAAATATGCTCCTGTTCCCACTTGGTAAGGAGCATTGCTTCATGATTAAAGATGTGCCAGCAGGACAAATCAGCAACAATCATGTACAACCACTAATATATGTAGGTGTGATTAGAAGTCAACTAGCTTTAAAAATAAGTTTAATCATTGTTCACTAATGAGATTTATTCATAATTTTGTTACATTTAAAACAAATGAGCCTGTGTCAGTGATGATTGGGTTGCAATTATACTGCCCCCTTATTTCAGAAGGTAATGGAAAATCATTTCCTCAGAATTAATGAAGGTAAAAATCTTCATCATAATCACCACCACCAGTTTAAGGACTTTGTTATTATTAATATTAATTTATATTGCAGTAGCACTGAACAATCCCAGTCATAGACTGGGCTCTTTCATTCTACTAACACTTAACAAAAATGACAGTCCCTGCCCTGAGGAACTTACAATTTAAAAAGCTAAATGTTTCATCTAATCACTGTTACTATACACCATTTATACTACAGAGAGCTAAGTATTATTATTAGGTTAGGGACAATTCATTTCACTTTCATGGATACGATTTCTCAATACCTACATGCTTATATGAGCCCGATCACCAAATTTCTGAGTACCTCACAATCATTAATGACTGTTTCCTCACAATTTTATAAACGTGGGACAATAATACATAGTTTTATAGATGGGGATACTATATGCAATTTTATAGATGGAGAACTGAGGCACAAATAGATGAAATGACCACCCCATGGTTGTTCAGTGACAGTGCTTGAAACAGAACCCAGGTCTCCTGAGTCCCAATCCAGTGACTTCAGGTTCCTCAGCATTATGTAAGTACAGTTAGCCACATTGCAGCTCTTCAGCTCTGGTTGTGTTGGCAATGGGCAGAAGCTCATTGGTCCAGCAGCGATTCATGGAAGTACTATACTTTAGGGAGGATTAATGCCCCCTGGTGTCGAGGGGAAATGCAGCTGATCTGACAACTTGCAGCTTGCATTCCTCACTATGTGGAGCCAGCTCCAGCAGCCAGTGTCAAGAGGTATCCCATTCCCAGGTCTTCTTCACTTACTTTGGGCATGTCTACAATGCAGGTGAAGTGGAATTGTACCATGTGTAATCATGCTTTAATCTAGATAGCATAAGTAAAAATAGTAGTGCAGATATGGTAGCACAGGCCCTGGAATCGACTAGCCACCAGAGTAGAAATCAGTCAAAGACCTTAAGTACATACTCTGGTTGCTGGTCTGTGCTGTCACGTTCACACCACTATTATTGCCAGTTCTAGCAGAATAAATTGTACCCATGCTACAATCCCACCTTCACTTGCAGTTATACACATTCTTAGGGGAGTGTAGTGCCACTGGCAGTGCTAGACATGCAAATTCACTGGCAGTCCTACACATGCACAATCCTTGTGTCCAAAGGGCTTGATTCTCCATTCTGTTACAGAAGTTTTACATGATGTAACTCCAATGATTTAATAATACTTAATTAATACCAATACTTAATTAATACCACTTATTACAAGCAATTTTCATCCACAGATTTCTGAGTGCTTTACAAAGGAGGATAACTATCGTAAATCCCATTTTACAGATGGGGAAAGTTAAGCACCATAAAATTAGTGTATGGAATTGACAATCAGGCCTTTGAGTGCAAGGACTGCAGTTGTTCCTGGCCCATGTGCAAAGGGGAAGCTCTTCATATCCTCTCACCACTCTTTTTGTGCTCCTTTGTGGGACACATTCTGGCCCTTACTAAGCATGCTGAAATACTTCGCTCATCAAAAAGTTTACTTCAGTTTTATTTCAGAGGGAACATTAAGGTCAGTATTTTAGTCTAGCCTGGTCTGCAAAGTAAACACCCAGCGGTTTGTTCAGGTTTGCCAAAGATGCTAATTTCAGGAACCGTTGTAAGCATTTACAATATTTATGATCTGCTAGATGCTTACAATGAAAAATTTTACAGGATCAACAGTGTAGGAGACACTATCCTTTAGACTGATATTAACGTTTTGGACAATCAAGCTGCAACCCACCTGTAACTATTTAGTAAATATAACACAATAAAACAGGTTTCATTTTATAGAAAATTCTCCAATCCAACAGACCTGTCATGAGATCCTACTCATTCATATCTGGCACTGGATTACAGATGCATTTTAAATATAATGCATGTGCAAATGAATGGTAAAAAGATGTTATTTCAAACTACATCTCCAAATCATTGCCTAAGGAAAGGGACATCACCATGTACAAGAGTAAAATTGTTCAAAGCAGCTATTAGTATAAAGTTTATGTGAGCATTAACATGAATGAAAAAACCAGGATATAACTGGTTGTATATGAAGTAGAAAATGATAGATGGACAAGACTGGTTTTTATTTTCTTGTTTCAGTTCCATTATTAAACCATCTTCATATGAAAAGTTATCCTTCTGATCAAGAGTTCATTACCTACCATGGTAGCCATCTCCATGTCTCACAGTGCCTTTAAATGTTTATTCTGTCACCTACAAGAAGCAGACTTATGTTGCTTTTTGAATGTACACTGCATGCCATGAATTATAATTTCTCACTTCACGAGAGAAATAGACACTTTTCTTTAAGCAGCACAGCGGTATGACTGGACAGAGACTTGACATAACAAGCAATGGGCTGAGATGTAAATTTGTGTAAGGGAAACATGCAGACACTGACAGATTCATTAACAAGTACGATTAGTCAGTTCTCAGGCTGTCAGCTTGTTTTACCATCTTACCAGCAGACACCTCCAACTTTACAGCACAGGGGAAAAGTTTTCTGGTTTTTATTTCTTTCTTGGGTTTCTCTAATACTAGCCAAAGTAAGGAATGCTAGGGAACTGTGATCATTATCTCTGCTCCATTTCCTTGTGGCAAGAAGAGTGTTTATACTACCACCACTACCCACCCACACGTGGATTTGCTGTTTTCTGCTACTATATGAGACCAGGAGATGTGACAATCTCTGCTGTATCCTACAGCACACTCATTCATGATATCCTTACTGAAATTATACTAAATTAAATAATCATCGTGTGTGAATAAACATAATTGGAAATGCATAATTATGTGAGATAACAAAATTAAGTTTAATGAAGTCATATAATGAAGTAATTATGGCGGTAATGATACTACATAATGCATTTAGGATATGTACCTTGGCTTAATTGAAAAACAAAACCTTTTAGCAAAAACAAATACTTGATGAAAAGTGAATTCCACAAAATTCACAAAGAAATCCCTACAAAGAAATCAGTAAAATGTCAGAATATTCTGACATTATGGACAGAATGACTAACAAATTAACTTTTTGATCAGTGCTAGGACGTCTTCTCAGAAAGATAATATTTTAAACATCAGAACTGAATCTATTCAAATCAGCCAGAGAGAGAGAAAAAAACAACGAACTTGCTTTAAAAGCAGCTCAGGGGCTTTTTGGGAATTTGGGTTCAGTGGGAATTTTGCCACTGATTTAAAAGGAAAAGCAAGTCATAGCAAGGAACAGAGTTACCTCAATACAGACATTTTATTTTCAGGACATTGGGCATTCAAAGGAGTATTTACAGTAAGGATGAAGTGCTCAGTAAATTAACTGGCTAAACACTTACAGTAAAATCGTACCAAGAAACCAAAAGAAAAGAAACCCCCAAATGTGTAGATTGCTACAAGTGATCTGTTGCATGAACAAGTCTATTCTAACCCTCTGTCATAAGCATTTGCAAGTCTGACCCCAGACATTTTTCTAGATACACCACTATGTTGTTAGCTTTTGAGCAATGAAATGCTGTCCCTCTAGAAGGCACATCAGGAGAGTGGAAGTCAGAACTCCTGGGTTCACTCTGCTGCTCACTTGGAGGCCTATTCCTTTTGAAAATTCCAAATGACTACTGTGGAAGCAAGATCAAGTCCTTTGTGCAACCTTGTGCAAGTGACTAAGCTTCTCAGTGCCTTCCTTTTCCTGTATGTACAAAGGACATACCTTGCAGCTTTGACTTGTGAGGCCTAATTGACTAATGCAAGCAAAGTCTTTCAGATACAAGGTTGAAGGGTACTATACAAGAGCATGATCTAAAGCTTGTTGATTAGTCAGTGACTTCAGAGGGTTTTGAATCAGGATCCTTGCCTGTTTTTACCAAAAGAGGTGGCACACCCATTAACTTCTCCCAAGATTTGAGCAGCTGGACAGTGGATATCTGATATGTTCCCATCTCAAATGGTTTCTCTTCTTACTCACACTCCAGTATCAGGATTATGATAAATTCAAAGATATTTATCACAGAGCCAGTCTCCATTGATTATTTTGTTACTTATGCCTTGTAGTAAAAATTCTGTTATCAAAAATCTTAAGTATGGATCTACACATCTCATTTTTCATCTATGAGGCCATGCTATGCACAGCCAGCAGAGGGAGATATTAACATTGGCTCCGCTAAACGGCTATCCCCTACAACGGTACAGTCATTATTACAGGTTTACAGTACAATATCTGTCAAAATATAGGAGCTTAGATTGATGAATAAAAGAGGTATGGTATGTACTGATCTTTCAACAGTGGGACTTCAAAACTCATTTTGACAAAGTGCTAGATCATTTCTTTTTTTCATGGCATGTGACCATAAGGCTTCAGAAAGTAATACTCTGTCTAGGATTAAATTCATTTTAAAGAGAAATGAACTTATTTGAAGGCCTACTTTCAACATTTAAAAATAACAAAACACACCTTTAAAAAATCCCAGCTCTTCTCTGAGATCTCTCCCTCAGACTCAATGCAAACTGAGTCAGAAAGGCTGAGCCAAATTAAAATATTTCAGTCCATTCACTGAGAGCTTAACTTCAGATTTAGCAATTATAATTGCTTTCTGTAACGAGGAACAATATTGTTACCTGTAAGAGATGAGATGTTCTGCCGCTTTCAGGGAATTTGTAGGTAAGTTTACACCTTGAGTCACAATTTTCATAACAAATGGAAGACCAAAGAATAAGGGAAAGCATCCTAATCAAAGGTTGGTGATAATGGAATGGCCTACATATTAAACTAGTTAGGCAGTAATCCTATCCCATTAAAATTAATAACAGTTCTGCCTCTGATGGTGATAGCGCCAGGATCAAGACCCAAAGAAGTGCCCTGCACCTGTACTCCCTCCCTTGGCCCAACAAAGGCAACCTCCGTTATACCTCCAGTTCCCTGGATGTCACCTCCCTTAGGCAGAGACTCATGTCTCTCTCCCCAAAACAGAGTTTTTCCAGGCTGCACAGTTCCCTGCCTACACTGTGAATTCACCAGCAAGGTACCCCACCTAAGCAGGCCTGCTTCATCTCCCTTATCAGATGCTAACGCAGTTACCATACAGCGTTTTCTAAGCGCAAACAGTTATTCTTAAGGTAAATGCTTTACAGATAAATCATATTAAAAACAAAAAATAAACTTACACATGTGTTAATAAGTTTACCAGAGAGCTCTCCAACTCAGGTTGCCAACTCTCCAGGAACTGGCCGGGAGTTTCCCCAAAATCAGCATTGATCTCCCGGTGACTATTGAAAGCAATCCAGGAGATTTTAATAGGATATTTTAAGAAAATGACATTATGTCATGTTGAGGGGGGAGGGGAGAATCTCCCAGAATAACTTGAGTCAGAGTTGGCAAGCCTAACTCCAGCAATCTCTCATACCCCACCAAGGGGTTTTCCTGTGGTTATAAATCTATGAGTCACTTCTTTATACAGTTTGAGTCTTTGATCTGTCCACATGTAACAGGTGATCAGCAGACAAAAAGTCCCCTGTTCCAGACAAAACTACAAAAGGCTGAGTACTTGCATAACCATAGGGTTTACATGTGCAAACACCTACTCCGAGATTCCTGGGAAACCCACTTAACTTTAAAAATGACATTGTTTCAGCTAGTCCTTTGAAGCTCATAACACTTCCCAGGATTTACATTAGTCAAGTCTACTCCCTACATATGTTACATACAATCCCACAGTAATACACAAACATTTGCATTTTTAATAATTGAACTCCTAAAGTTCTTGAACTTATTCAACAAGGTGTAACTTAATTCAACACAGCTTCTCCAGAATATTGCAGGAATGTGTGTGTGACAGATATGGCAATCTAGTAATTACAGCAGGGAACTGGGTGTGCAGAGTCCTGGGTGTTATTCCTTATGCTATAGTTAAGGTTAGTAAAATACTGTAATATACTTGAGTTAAAGGCACAAGAGTGTAAATGTGAAATTCATCCCTGTGCGCTGGATCAGTATAAAGTCTGCCATACCACTCAAATTCTACTTAAATGCCAACTTGAGGTTTTTAGTAGTATATAGGCCTCATTCTGGCTTCTACTTGGGGTGAATTCCCCCCTGTATAAACATTTAACTATTACACAAACGTGTACTATGTTTTTTAGTTTCACTGCAGTTATCAGTTTCTATGCAGAATTAAACTGCCCATTAAATGATTTCAGTAAACACTATAATATTGACAAAAGGCCATCATAAAACCTGACACCAAATGAGATTAAGATTGATATATTCTTTCCAATACAAATTCACTATGAAGACTAGAGTCCACAAGATCTAATGACTGAAATCTCTTTCCATTATTTGGGATGACACTTTTACTATTCTTAAATATACAGCAGTTACAGTTTGTACATGGGATTATCTTCTAATAAACCATTCCTTTATTTTCTCCCCAGTAAAATAACATTTCTACAACAGAAATACTACAGGATTAATAGAATGTGTTCCATCTCAAAGACACTCATTCCATTTAGAAATTACTGCTGCAGTAACCTTTTAAGGTAGGATATAATGTTACGTGGCATAAAGAGATCAACATTCAAAGTACAATTAAGAGTCTGATTCACCTGGCAAAATTAAATGCATCACCAAGTGATACTGTACTTTGATTTCATCAAAATAAAAATCACAATCCAGACTCTATGTTTAATTCTAGGTTAGTAATTGCAGATTTACATGGGGGATGTACTGCACTTAAGCCAGATTAACTCCTTAGGCTGTCTGGCTAACCCTTTTTCAGCCCTATTTACCTTCATTGTTAATCTTGCTACGTATGCTACTCCATTTATTTCATTAATATCTGCACTATTGTAAATAATGAATTGCCCAGTTCACATGTTTGTCATATTTTCCAAGACCCACTATTTTTTCCTTTCCTTATCACCTCTCAGCCCCATTTTGACATTCTTAAACTGAGAAGTACCTTACTCTGCAAATGGCCGCATGAAGACTGAACACTGGTTTTTAGGATGTTGCAGGTCTGACTTATTTCCTGTTTTAGGATCAGGAAGGAATTTTTCCTAATGGGACAAATTGGCCTAAGTCTCATGGGTGTTTTTGCCTTCTTTACAGTACCACAGAGGCACAGTTGGGTTGAAATCAATAGGATTTGAAAGTTAGCATTAGGAAAGATAAGACTGTTTAGCTTCTCCACACATCACATGTCATAATTTGCAACATTTACAATGAAATATTGCTATGCTGAATTAAATGAAATCCAAAGCCAAAAATGAGTGTGGGAACTGGGCATGTGTTTGAACTGGAGAGGATTTTTTGAGCATAGGTGGGTATATGGACGGGGAGTTATGAAGCCAGAGGACAATTACAGAGAAAGGACTCCCATGTAATTTAATAAAATTATACCATCAGGCAGAGTTGCATACTATGTGGTTATTCAGAAATAACTATACAGTCATAGTGTTACTGAAACTTCCTCAGACAGCCAGAGTACTACAAACTGTACAGTTATACATCACCCTGTTATTCCTGTGCTCTCACTGGGTGAGGCAACTCTGTTTCAGCAGTATGTACAACTACGACAATAGATTTAAACATTACTTCACTGACCTTTTCCATGCATACAAATGTTCAGTACTATGGAGCTTTACACATAATTTCCAGGATCAAGCTGACACTACAAGATTATTTACAGTACAAGTGTGATTAATTATTCAGTACTACTCTCATGCTTAAAGTTGACAAACAGTTGGTATAAGATTACATATATAACTAGAGTCCAAAATAAAGGTTTCTTCTTTTCATTAACTTACTAACATGTCATCTTACTGTATGAGAACGCACAATTTGGAGAACTAAAGCATTTTGGTTCACCCTGTCACTATCAAGTTAAATAGCAGGTACCTTGTCTGAAATTATCTTGTTGAAAGAGCTGAGCAAAAAACAAACAAAAAAATGTCTGCAAAATCTATGAACCTCTTGATACTGAACTTCACTAGCTACCCAAATTATTTTCAGGCAGTTTAGTATATCTCAGTGAGGTTTTCAGATTACAGCTGAAATGCATCTAGGGTGACCAGATGTCTTGATTTTTTAGGGACAGTCCCAATTTTTGGGTTTTTCTTATATAGGTTCCTATTACCCTCCACCCCCTGTCCCGATTTTTCACACTTGCTATCTGGTCACCCTCAATTCATCTCTCTAAAGTGAAAGGAGAGAGTGCTCTAGACCACTGAGCACTAGGTCTCTTGTTGCATAGCTTTTCGGAGAACCCATCATGCATTAGTAACAGGCAATCCAAAAAAGAAAGCTCAAAAATTATAGTTTAGAAAAATATCCTGTGCAAACATAAAAACTATATTTTATTGTTAGAAGAAAAAAGTTTCTGTACACAATCAATCTTAGATTGCCTAAAAACTTCTAGATGAAAATGACCCTATCACCTGGAGAAAATTGCTTTCATTGTCAATACCACCTTTGTGTTTGCCTGCAGTCAAATAGGTATTTCTGTAGAAGGCAAGCCCAATTTGGTACCAGCATAGCGCTGGACTTGATCCTAACATTTCAGTATTGTGCCAAGATTAAAATGTTCATTTTACTTTATCTTTTGATTTAGGGAAGGATATAACAGAGAAACATGTGACATTAGCAGCTAATAAATGCCAAATCTTTAAAAATATAAACAGCACTTTTTATTGTCAACAAAAGTCTTAAAAATCACAAAGAACTTAAAGTTTCCCTCTGTCTCTGTTCTCCCAATCTCTGAATTTTCTATGTTTGTCACCTACATTTCCTATGATATTGTGTGACTCAATTTCCCCGTCTATAAAATGGAGACATGAATGGTTTCCTAGATCAGAATGGTGATGGGAAAATAAATTTATTAATGTTTGTATAATGTGCTTCAAGATGGAAATCCTTTGAGAAGGAAGATCAAAGTATTATTATTAAAGGCATATTTATATTTCCTAACTCAAACTTGGTTAACATAACTTTGTACTTTGTCAATGCCTAGAACAAAAATATAAATAAAAAATTTATTGATCTCAGTGATTCAATATAATAACTATGTAAGATTCAATTTTCATTAGTTTTGTTGAAGTGTGTGTGTAGGAAGAAACAAATATAGTCATCTCTTTACTGTATTATTTCCATTATAGAAGCAAATTAGAGTCTACTCAGAGCTTAGTTCACCAGTAGAAAAGCTAGAGCTGACTGGCAACGTTCCTAAAAGATGGTCTTATGGGAGTGGGGGCACATAATTTTGAGTCAGGAAATTACAAAGATACATAAGGAATGACATGAACATTCTTTAACAAACATATCAAGGCTTGCAGGCTTTTCAATTTCTATGGTTTGGGTATTTTCTTTATGTTGCCAAGGACACCAGAATGAAATAGTAGTTCAAGGTATTTTCGAACAGTTACCTCCAGCACATATTCAGTGAAACTCATCTCCTAGGAACAATTAGATTCAAATAGGCCAAGATATATACAGATGTACATTCATCTAAAAAACCCCAACAATTTCCAACACTGCTCTTTAGCTAACTGAAGAGCGGACGAGTGGGCAAATTTTATTAGAAATATGGGATAAACTTTGTTGCTGTGCAGCATTTATTTTGGCATTCTCTAGAAAAGCATTCGTCACAGTAGGAAAGGTGCTAACCCCATTGTGTTAGAAAATAATTTGATTCGTGGCACTTGATATGGAATCATCTTGAAGTGAAAAATCAAGCTTTAGACACTGCATCAAAAGCTGTAAATAGTGAAAAATGTATTAGGAAGCATGAACTCCATCTTGTTGGGCAATAATATGAAACAAGTCCCATATTAAAAATATGGTACTTTAGGTGACTGGGAAATGTGTTAACTGAGTGACTCAGTAATTTTGACATTGGCCTTTCAACTCATAGATCCTGACCTGAAAAATCTGCTTCTGGAAGCAGCCACAAATTGTTCCAACCAGAAGACTGAAACCAAAGCTATGAGGACTTGGAAAAACCCACATGGCAACAAATCCACGGAGAAAGTAACTAAGATATCTCTACATTCCTTGCATAAAAAAAGCTAGTTTGGGATTTGCTAGCTGGCCAGCAGCAGTAAATCTCTGTTGCACTCTAACATATAATTTCCCCATTACAATCATCTCTGGTACTTAAGCCAAAAGCAGTACTCGCATTCAACTTGCTCAACCAGCCACTATAAGCCATTACTAGGATTATACAAACTCTGCACCATATCACAACAACCCCATGCAGCTTTGGGTGGTAGGAGAACTTCCCCTATCCAACACACACTCACACAAGCACAATCTTTTCCCAGGGTGTCTCGCCAGTCACAACTACTCCTTTCCAGAAGTCCCATACCTTCCTTTCTTGAAGTCTCTTTTGGGAAGGGGTTGCCCTCTCCCACATCATTCTGGGTCTTTAGGAGGAACTGAGTTGTCCTCCATTTAGCAAGGCTTCTGTTGAGGAGTAAAGACTGCTACTAAAAACTGTTACTAATAAGATGTTGGGAGGGTAATTGGAGAGGCGAAACATTCCTATGCCCTGTGACAATCTCTGTTCTACTGAATTGACTGCAGAGATGCCCTGTGTTCTTAGTAGCTCCATGCTAGGAATCATACAAATTTGAATCAAGCACAGGGAACCATTGAATGAGATTATGAGGTGCCTTTGCCCATATGTTCACTAAAGCCAGCAGCTAACAGCAAGAACATTCATACTTCTTTCCCACTGCCCTACGGAGTACAGAAGTATCTGTATACTCAGAACCTTGTATGAATTGTGGGATCCATAACATACAAGGACTTATACTTTCTTACGCTGTTTGGGGTATCAGCCATCCAGTGACCCCAAAAAACTTGAGGGGGAGCAGCCTCCATAGAGTGGTACAGGAGGACAAACTGTGCTTCACAAAATATATGTGTGTTCATACCATGTGATACCATTAGCCCTTTCCCACAAAAGGGTTGAGTCATGGATCAAAGAAGAGTCTGAATTGAGGCTTAGGAGTTGGCATTCGGCTCTTTACAAGCCTCTCTCACCACTCCAGGCACCACTAGATTTTATTCCTCCCCACACCAGGGTAAAAGTTTCTTTATGATAGAACAGGGTAAAAATGGATTCCATACACTACTAGTTCTTTTGTTTTAAAAAATAGCTGAATTAATTGAAAAGGTAAAAGCAGATCTGTTATTACTCAGTAGTCAATTATTTCGTCAGGTTAGTGTTCTTCACTAATATCATGCTAATTTTAAGTACAGCTTTAATTTATTTTATTCTGATTATTTTAGAGCATCTACAGCCCAAACTCTTCAACAATCGCTAATGTACAATACATCTATAGTCACACACACCCCTCTTTCACTAAAAACAGTAGTGTTTAGTCCTTGTTTTGATGGACAGCTCCTACAACGTCAGTAGACATAGCAAATAAAGCCTTGGTCTACACTACAAGTTTTGGTCAAATTTAGCAGCGTTAGACCAATTTTATCCTGTATCTGTCCATGCGACACAGCCATTTCTGTCAACTTAAAGGACTCTTAAAATCGATTTCGGTACTCCTACCAGACGAGGGGATTAGCACTGAAATTGACCTTGCTGGGTCGAATTTGTGGTAGTGTGGAAGCAATTTGACATTATTGGCCTCTGGGAGCTATCCCACAGTGCTTCATTGTGACCGCTCTGGACAGCAATCTGAATTTGGATATCCTGGCCAGGTAGACAGGAAAAGCCCTGCAAACTTTTGAATTTCATTTCCTGTTTGCCCATCGTGGAGAGCTGATCAGCACAGGTGACCATGCAGAGCTTATCAGCACAGGTGACCATGGAGTCCCAGAATCACAAAAGAGCTCCAGCATGGCCCTAACGGGAGGTATGGGATCTGATCGCTATATGGGGAGATGAATCCATGCTATCAGAACTCCGTTCCAAAAGACAAAATGCCGGAATATTTGAAAATATCTCGAAGGGCATGAAGGACCCACAGCAGTGCCACGTGAAACTTCAGGAGCTGAGGTAAGCCTACCAAAAACCCAGAGAGGCAAATGGCCACTCTGGGGCAGAGCCCCGGACATGCTGCTTCTATGATGAGCTGCATGCCATTCTAGGGGGTGCCCCTACAACTACCCCACCCCTGTGCTTTGACTCCATCAATGGACTCTCAAGCAACAGGGATGCAGATTTAGGGAACGAGGAAGAGGAGGACGACGACATTGAAGTTAGTGCACAGCAAGGAAGTGGAGAAAACATTTTCCCCTGACAGCCAGGAACAATCTATCACCCTGGAGCCAGTACCCTCCCACTCAAGGCAGGCTCATGGGCCTTGAAGGCAGCGAAGGCACCTCTGGTGAGCGTACCTTCGTAAATATTGTACATGGTTTAAAAGCAAATGTGTTTAATTTGCCCTGAAGATTTGGGATGCATTCGTGGCCAGTATAGGTACTGGAAAAGTCTGTTAACATGTATGGGGAAGGAGCGGAAATCCTCCAGGGACATCTCAGTGAAGCTCTCCTGGATGTACTCTCAAAGTCTTTGCAAAAGGTTTCTGGGGAGGGCAGCCTTATTCCATTCTCCATTACCACGGCAAGCCAGTAGCACAGTCTAGAATCATTGCATAACAAAGCATTGCACCGTATGGTCCCGGTGTTTGCTGGCATTCAAGCAAATTCCGTTCTCTGTGTTATCCTCAGAGAGTGACATTCATGGTCACCTGGTTGAAATAGGGGAATTTTATTAACGAGACATTCAGAGGTGGCTGTTCCTGCTGGGCTATTTGCCTGTGGCTGAACAGAAATAATCCCCAATGTTAGCCATCCGGTGGGGGGAGGGGTGAAGTGATCATCCCAGAGAATAGGGTGGGGTGGAGTGCTTTAGTTGGGTTTCAAGTATCAGAGGGGTAGCCGTGTTAGTCTGGATCTGTAAAAGCAGCAGAGAATCCTGTGGCACCTTGTAGACTAACAGACGTTTTGGAGCGTGAGCTTTCATGGGTGAATACCCACATTCGTCAGCGAATCGCAGGTAGTGGAAGTTTCCAGGGTAAGTATATATATGTCTAGCAAGCAAGCTAGAGGTAACGAGGTTAGTTCAATCAGGGAGAGGGGGCCCTGTTTCAGCAGTAAGGTGTGAAACCAAGGGAGGAGAAACTGGTTCGTAATTGGCAAGCCATTCACAGTCTGTTTAGTCCAGAGCTGATGTGGTCAAATTTGCAGATGAACTGAAGCCAGCAGTTTCCTCTGGAAGTCTTGGTCCTGAAGTTTTTTGCTGCAGGATGGCCACCTTAAGGTTCTCTATAGTGTGGCCAGAGAGTTGAAGTGCTCTCCTACAGGTTTTATTCGTAATTGCCTATTCCTGATATCTGATTTGTGTCCCATTTTCCTTTTCCATAGTGACTGTCCAGTTTGGCCTAATGCTACAAGCAGAGGGGCATTGCTGGCAATATGATGCGTATATTACATTGGTGGACATGCAGGTGAATGAACGGTGATGGTATGGCTGATCTGGTTAGGTCCTGTGATGGTGTCGCTGGTGTAGATATGTGGGCAGAGTTGGCATTGAGAGTTTGTTGCATGGATTGGTTCTCCTGAGCTAGAGTTACTATGGTACGGTGTGCAGTTGTGGTGAGAATACGTTCAGGTTGGCAGGTTGTCTGTGAAGGATTGGCCGCCACCCAAGACCTGTGAAAGTTTGATGATCGTTGTCCAGGATGGGTTGTAGATCCCTGATGATGCGTTGGAGGGTTTAGCTGGGGCTTGTATGTGATGGCCAGATGTCTGTTGGTTACTTTCCATTGAGAGGTTGTCGTGCAGTACAGGCAGGGTCTGCTGAGGTACATGTCTGGCTCTGTTGATCTGTTTCCTAATTTCCTCATGTGGTTATTGTAGTTTTGAGAATGCTTGGTGGAGATTTTGTAGGTGTTGGTCTCTGTCTGAGGGGTTAGAGCAGATGCGGTTGTACCTCAGTGCTTGGTACATACATACACACACACACACACACACACTCCTGGAAATTTCCACTACCTGCGTCTGACGAAGTGGGTATTCACCCACGAAAGCTCACGCTCCAAAACGTCTGTTAGTCTATAAGGTGCCACAGGATTCTCTGCTGCTTTTAGTTGGGTTTGTGCTGCACATAACCTGAAAACAGCCGCCCCTCCTTTTAAATGGCCAACCCATTTTAAATGGCCAACCCAACAGGTGGTTGGTATGAGACATGAGGGCACTGCTGCTTGAAACCATTCCCACATGTTATGAAGGTTAGAGAAGCCAAAAGACTGTGGCTTACCATGGCTGCCTGCAAGCCGAATTCTGTTGCCCACCAGACCTGCGTGTGTGATCTCTCACACCAAACCAGCAGGCCCTCATTATAAGTTAAAATGCGACCTTGTACAGAAAGCACACGTGCTATGTAATGCTAACAGCTTGGTTCACCATGGAAGAGTGTACCCATTGTTCTCTAAAATGTCTCTTTTAAAATACTCTTTTTTTGGCCTCCTGCAGCTGCAAATGTTTCAATGCTCCCCCTATCATTTCCATCCCAGAGGCTAGCGAAAATTAGAAGGCGAAAAAAATGCACTCGCGATGACATGTTCTCTGAGCGCGTGCAATCCTCCAACGCTGAAAAAGCCCAGCAGAATGTGTGGAGGCAGACAATGTCAGAGTGCAGGAAAGCACAAAATGAACACAAAGACAGGAGGGACACGTGAGAGGAGATGTGGCATCAGCGTTATGAAAGGAGGCATGAAGCAATGCTCAGGCTACTCGAGGATCAAACTCATTCTCTGGCGTATTGCTGAACAGGACAGGCAGCAGGAGGAACACAGACTGCTGCTGCAGCCCCTGTGTGACCAATCACCCTCCTCCCCAAGTTCTATAGCCTCCTCACCCAGACGCCCAAGAACGCGGTGGGGGGGCCTCAAGGCACCCAAACGCTCCACCCCAAAGGACTGCCCAAGCAACAGAAAGCTAGCATTCTATAAGTTTTGAAGTGCAGTGTGGCCTTGCCCTTCCCTTCTCCCCTCCTCCACCCCTCCCGGGCTATCTTGGCAGTTATCCCCCCATTTGTGTGACAAAGTAATAAAGAATGCATAAATTTTGAACAACTTTATTGCCTCTGCAAGTGGTGATCAAAGGGGGAGGGGAGGATGGTTTATTTACTGGGAAGTGGAGTGAACCAAGGGGGCAGGCTTTTATCAAGGAGAAAACAAACAGCACTTTCACACTGTAGCCCCATGACCAGTCATGAAACTGGTTTTCAAAGCTTCTCTGATGTGCACTGCAAACTGCTGTGCTCTTCTAATTGCCCTGGTGTCTGGCTGCGCGTAATCTGCGGCCAGGTGATTTGCCTCAACCTCCCACCCTGCCATAAGCATCTCCCCCTTACTCTAACAGATATTGTGGAGCGCACAGCAAGCACTAATAACGATGGGAATATTGGTTTTGCTGACATCTAGCCAAGTCAGTAAACTGTGCCAGCGTGCTTTTAAACATCCAAAGGCACATTCTACCACCATTCTGTACTTGCTCAGCCTATAGTTGAACAGCTCCTGATTACTGTCCAGGCTGCCTGCGTATGGCTTCACGAGCCATGGCAATCAGGGGTAGACTGGATCCAAGGATAACTATAGGCTTTTCAACATCCCCAACGGTTATTTTTTGGTCTGGAAAGTAAATCCCTTGCTCCAGCTTTTGACACAGACCAGAGTTCCTAAAGATGTGAGTGTCATGTACCTTTCCCGACCATCTCATGTTGATGTTGGTGAAACGTCCCTCGTGATCCACCAGGGCTTGCAGCACCATTGAAAAGTATCCTTTCCAGTTTATGTATTAGCTGCCTTTGTGCTCTGGTCCCAGGATAGGGATATGCATTCCATCTGTCGTCCCACCACAGTTAGGGAAGAATCCCATTGCAGCAAAGCCATCCACTATGGCCTGCACATTTCCCAAAGTCACTACCCTTGATAGCAGCAGGTCAAAGATCGCTTTGGCTACTTGGATCACAGCAGCTCCCACAGAAGATTTGCCTACTCTAAATTGATTCCTGGCTGACCAGTAGCTGTCTGGCATTGCAAGCTTCCAGAGGGCTATCACCACTCACTTATGAACTGTCAGGGCAGCTCTCATCTTGGTATTCTTGTGCCTCAGGGCAGAGGAAAGCAAGTCACAAAATTCCAAGAAAGTTCCCTTATGCATACAAAAGTTTTGCAGCCACTGTGAATCATCCCAGATCTGCCACACTATGCAGTCCCAACAGTCTGTGCTTGTTTCCCAGGCCCAGAATCGGCATTCCATGGCATGAGCCTGCCCCATTGTCACCAGGATGGACAAATTGCCATGGCTCGTGCTTTTAGAGAAGTCTGTGTCCATGTCCTCCTCATTGTCATGACCGCCCTGCCTTCGCTGCTGTCGCCTCCTCGCCTGCCTTTGCAGGTTCTGGTGCTGCGTATACTGCAGGATAATGCACATGCTGTTTACAGTGCTCATAGCTGCCACGGCGATCTGAGCGGGCTCCATGCTTGCTGTGCTATGGCGTCTGGGTGGAAAAAAGGCGCAAAATGATAGTCTGCAGTTGCTTTCATGGAGGGAGGGGCGACTGATGACTGTAGCTATCCCACAGTTCCCGCAGTCCCCGCCAACCATTTGAATTCTGGGTTGAGCTCCCAATGCTTGATGGGTCAAAAACATAGCCGCGGGTGGTTCTGGGTACATGTCGTCAGGCACCCCACATCAGGCATTGGGAGTGCAACCCAGAATTCCAATGGAGGGCGGAGACTGTGGGATAGCTACCATAGTGCAATGCTCTGAAAGTCAGTGCTAGCCTCGGTACTGTGGACGCACACCGCCGACTTAATGCACTTAGTGGGGACACACACAAACGACGGCATCAAATCAATTTCTAAAAAAATCGACTTCTATTAAATTGAACTAATTTCATAGTGAAGACATACCCAAAGAGGAAGTTTCAGCAGCATTACCCATCTCTCATGCATCAATCCAGCAAAGCACATATAAAGTAATTAGCTTTAAGCACTTTAGCAGCCTTACCAACTTAAATAAAACTACTCATGCTTAAAGTTGAGCAGATGCTTAAGTGTTCTGTCTGATCTGATTAAGCCATATTTTATGGTCCAGGCTTTGCAAAGGAGGACACAAAGTCATCTATGACTATGACCTTTCCATTTTGCCATATCCCTTTTCCCATGATATTTTGTTTGTTAAGAAAAGCTGTGTTTAGGTGAGTAAGTGGAGGAAATGCTGGGGGAATGAATCTTCACTGAGGTATCCAATACAAGGAAAGAAAGTATGGCAAACAACTGAAGAGTTGCATTTCTAAAAGGACATTGTGCAGTGCTGATCTGAAGCACTAAGAAGATGCACAAAAATATACCATTTTAATCTGTCCTATAGTAAATGATATATGTTTTTATAAATGGGCCACTCACAAAGTCTGTCCCCTCTCACCCTAACTGGGCATAAACATAAAAAAGCAAAATAAAAGCAGAATATTTATGAAAAGTGTTCTCTTTTAGCTTGATGGTCTTGGGCAAGTCACTTCACTTTTTCTTGCCTCTGACAGTCTCGCCTTTTCTTGACTTCTCACCTCAACTTGCTTATCTATACTGTAAGCTCTGCACAGCAGAGATTCTCTCCATAAGTCTGGCACAAAGTAGCTGGCACAAAGTAGCAGCTGAAATTGTAGAAACAATCTGATTACAAATCAAGCTAGTTAAATGGGAAATTGTTCTCCCTCACATAAGGCAAATGCAATGTAAAACTGCATCTGTAGTAGCAGGGATTGAAGCTCAAAAACTTTAGTTCAAAATCTTAATTACTTACACTTACAATTAATATTACATTTATTTATTCTTATTTTTGTTAGAACACCAGTCCCAAGTTGTTCAACAATGACTATTCAAGATATAAAATTCAAAAAATGCACTCATTGTTTGCCCCAGTCAATCCATAATATTTGTGTTTAAATCATCAAAATCACTCAATAGCAAAACCTGTAAGCCAGCCTCCCTTTAAATAAATCAAAGGATTTAAATCAGCCCCAATGTAATTAACATCTGCATTGCAATCAATGGAATTATACTATTTAGTTTGCATAATCATTTTAAGATATTGTATTTTCCTATCATACTATAGAGCTCGGTGGGTAGATGAGGGAAAAGCAAACATCATGCCTTTCCAGTTGGTTGGTGCAGCTCTAATTAAATGTATTTGAATTATACAGAAAACTGTGGCTTACAGAACCTCGCAGAGTTATTAAATGCTTCACTTTTCAATCAGCCAAGAGGAATGCAGTAGAAAGGACAAGAAAAATGATCATGTCACAGATCTTCACAAAATATAATGAACATGACAGAACATACTTAAAACTAAAACATCTTAAGGACCACATCCTGCAAAGACATTCTAATACCCTACGAAGTCCTATTCAATGGGCCACGGTGCAGCTATAAAGGCATGCCTGCATGGAGAATGACACATATTACAGGACAATAAAGGGAATCAGGAATGCCACTACCTATCTGTACCAGTTCTGTGAAATAACAGAAATTTCAACCAGTACCTTTAACTAGCACTACAGTTAATATAAAATGAAAATTTAAAACAAAATATTAAGAGCCAAATCTCACTCACATGCCTCTGCTTTTATTTCAGTATCAAAAATCTGACTCCATTTTACCCCAAATGGCAAATCTAACTGTACTGCTCATCCACATATGTAAAATCCTTACAAAAGAATTGCCACAATCACAGAGTTTAGGAACACGCTGGATCTTAAAGACATATTCAGTTGATTTCATACAATACCTCCTTGAAGGACACAGTGCATATGGTGCCTTATACTAGTTAGAACATTTCTGAAAGTCCTGAAGACCATAAACAGGGTCACTACAAAATACAGATTCATTTGTCTGAATGTAACTGATATACCCAAACTGTCTCAGCTTCTTTCATACTTTGTGTTCTTTGATCACAAGTATCCTTTAACCATTAACCTTGAAGGTAGCACATAACAGATTAAATTCAGTCATAAGACTGAAATACTTACAGTAAGTTGCTGTTAGCAATGAAGGATCCTGTGACACTTGCATCTCGGAATTATTTTATATGCCTATGAAAGCTGAGTGATAGCTTTCATTCATTTCATCTTTATCATCATTTGGTAGCACTTCAGTCTGCCACTTGCTTTCATATTTTCACAAAATATCACCAAATACAGATACAAAGAAAGGGGAGGAACTTATTGCATTAAGAATCACTTGCTCCAGGTTTTGTTTAACAAACAATGAGACAGAGACACGAGTTTGATCTGCTTCTTCTGAAAAGTTTAAGAAAATCTCAAAGAAAAAAAAGTAATTGCTAGTTATATATGGATGCTATATAATTGATCAGTTTAAAACTGATGTACAGGAAGACACCTAGGGGTTCAAGTACATTTTTCACTTGAAGTTTTGTTAGTTGATGTCCTTCTAATTAGAAAACTGAAAAAAAAAAAAAGTGTTGAGTGAGATGAGTCTGGGGTTTTTTAAGCTGACACCAATAGCTCTGCTCACATCATAAGAAAAAACACACAAGAGACAGTCACTCATTAACACTACAGCGATGACAAAAATATAGCTTCTGTGTTATGCTGATTTATTCTGATATAGCTAGCCCCAAAAGAGTTGTTTTTCTAAAAGTCTGGCTCCATGATATAAAAGTATTCCTCAGTGTTATTGGGGAAAGTGGCGAGAAATACAATACAGTAGTATACTGTCCTGGGAGTACAGGTAACAGTAACCTGCCTTTTCTAGCTTGTGGCACACGGTTAATATACTGCAGGAAGCACTCCAGTGAGGGTGCACTTCTGGTGCTTCACTATTAAAGATACCACCAGGGACGCTCATATTGCCTTAATATCATTCTGTGCCAGCAAAACAAGAAACATTAATAATAGAGACTTGTAATATGGTTCATGCACAATAAGTATATTTCCTGAATGCATCTGTTGGGCCCCATGTAAGAGAGCTTCATATACCATAGAATCAATGCCTTATGCATACAACAGATTTCTTCAACAGGCCATTTATCAAAGGGACTCAGTAATACCATTTTAGTGTGTAAACATGCTTTACTCCTTGAAGGGTTTAAGGGAAGGCTTGATTTAACACACACACACACACACACACACAGGAAGTCTGCAGCAGACCTGAGAGCAGAATCTTGATCTCTTGATAACCCCCTTCATGACAAAGCCATCTCCTCTTCTCCATTGTCTATGGCCACATACCCACACACACAGCAGGAGAAGAATATCTTAGCAGTTACAGCTGAGGCAGATCATCAGGAGATTTAGGTTCTACTTCCAGGTCTGCCACAGACCTTCTGGGGCTCCTTGGGAAAGTCTTTTAGATTCTCCATTCCCCAAATTGTCTATCTGTAAAACAGGAATAGAGCTATCCCTCCTCATAAGGATTTCTGAGGATAAGCCTATTAGTGTGTCTGAGGCACCCAGATATTATGTGACAAGCGCAAAAGAAAAGCCTCTGACTAAAAGAAAAGTACAATATTTGCATAAATCATTCAGCAATACTTATACACTATATCCAGTGTATTATTCCTCTGTCAGTCTCCTAGAGTAGGGCTGTCTGCAGAAAATCATACAACTGGTGCAAAAGGCTAGTGCTTATCATTTCAACCAAACATCACTTATAAAAACAAAAAACACACACACTGAATTTGCAATTTGAATATTGCCAAAACATCTGTCTATTGCAGACAAAAGCTAATCATAATCCATCCATCATGTTTCCGATCAAAGCCAGTGAAATATAGTATTATTAGTCATCTATCTCCTATGAATGATGTACTCCAGTTTGCAGATATAGTATCTCATATGGTATATGTTCATCATAGGAACACTGAGACAGATAGCAACCTATTTTACATGACGGTGTTTCTGAAAAGTCACAAATCTCCATATGTTCTTCCCTCCCCCAGCACACATGGAAGAGGATCAAGGTGGCAAGGAATTTTTTTCTTCCAAAACAGCACTAAGTCAAAAAGGACAGAGAAAATGCACTTAAATACCTAAAACATAAAAATTCAGCCTTGAATTAGCAGCACAGGTGGGGACACATGTTGTTCAAATGACAGGTTCCTTGTCACGAGACTGAGTATTTCATGGGAATGGACCCTTCTTTCCTATATCAACAAACATTATTCACAAACACAGAAAGTAGCTGAGCCCAAGACAAAGCTTCCCTATGGCCAATGGTGTGTTAAATACAAAAAAGTGAATACAATACCCACATAATATTGAAAACAAAAAAGGGACAGCAATAGAAAAGAGGGTGTGGTGTCCTACACAGGGAGAGGAACATTCTTAACACTGTTGGTTATACATACTGCATCACGTTCTCTCAGTGAAGCCACGGAAGTGAGAGGGATCACATCCTTCATGTTTATGCCTTAGAGAGGTCTGGTAAAAGGAATTCCTGAGTGTGGGCAACTGATTATTGCAAAGGCCAGACGTGGAATGCAACATGGAACAAAGATGTAAAGCAAGCATCACAAAAATCATTCATGCAGGAAATTTAAATATTGTGAAATGTACTCCAGAATAAATTATTGTTTTTATGATCTGAGTTTCATAATTCTTTATTTCTAATGTAAATAATTTCAACAACCAAGTGAGGGGACACCAAATTTCTATGGAATGCAGGTATCTTTGGAGCCAAAACAAGTAGCGTATCTCAAAAAGGCCATGTTTTCTGCCATCTTCTCTCTTCCAATTGACTGTATCCTTAAAAGCTGGTTTCTCAAGGAAAAAACTATGCATAGAACCTCCCATTTGATTTTGTCACATGTAAAAGAACATTATGTTCATTGCCTTACAGCTTGTTTTGTGGACTACACCAGGTGCTTTTTACTATAGTTCAGCTTTTCCCTTAGTGATAGTATTTTTACTAAAAATACTCGTGACTAAAACGTAGCCTTACATGTGTGCAATCACTCCAAGAAGAAAGAACTGGAGGGCTGTTCTGTAGGTCAGGAAACTCATCAAGTGGAATTCCCTGCCTTGCTGATCTGCTCTGTGGGTCCCACTGTAGAGCATATACAAACACAGCTAGCATTATACAAATTATAAAATGATTCTGAAATTGCACAACTCTTGAGTTAATCAGTTAAATGCAATGCCTCCAACTAGATAAATACACGGCCAAATCCCTCAGAGTAGTAACTTGTTTCTTAATTTCAATGGACTTTTTAAGGACCAAAATGCCACTCACGGTAAGAGTGGCAAAAACTGGCCAATACGCCTGACAGTATTTCAGTTCTCAAAGTGGAAAAGCTATTTTAACAATCAAACCTGGGAATCTGCAGGTTACCATCCTCTCTTAGCAATATTTTAAATACAGCATATAATTATGAATCACATTTTTGCCATACCAATATTATTTTAGTAAGGCTATATTGCAAGGAAGTGATGATGGTGATTATGTAGATGTTATTCTTACGTTTAAGTCAGTACTGAACCAGGGCTACTGTATGCTACTAGCCAACAGTAGATCTTCATATCAATGACAAAATTGTGATCCTGACCGAGTGGTGCTCATTAAAAATCCCATGAACCCTTCTGGAATAGTAAGGAGGGCTGGTGTCTCTTAAGTGAAATCTGGTTCGGTAATTACATTTAATTTACATTAAAAAATCCTCTGTTTCAGTTGGATATGTTATTTTTCATATTCTGCCTTGAACACTTCTGCAGAGCTGCAGTGTGCTGTTTAATGACTACCGCCTTTCACCCTCAAACTAGCTGTACTTCAGTAATATTGAAGTGGAGATTAAAAAAAATCATTGTGCTGCAAAAATCAGTCTATTTTGTATCAAGCACTTTGGAATCTTGAGAGGAAAATCCTATATTTCAACAAGTTTTAGAGAATCATATTTAAGCCAGCCCTTTAGAATTGCAGACATAAAAATTAGTACTTAGATTACTCGATTGGCCAGCACAAACAGGCAGTCAGATGAATATTTGTTTCTATAGTTTAGAAGGTTGCAATTATTTGCAAATGCAAAGCTGTGTCAGCAAAAATGCTCCGTAGAATAATAGCTAATCAGAAATACTACTACAGAATTAATATGTATCCTAGTGCATAACGTACATATATCTATGACAAGTCTAGCAACATTCCGTGCAGTCAGAGAAAGAACTGCAGGAAACTAAACGCAATGTCTACTGAAAGCTGACAGCTAAGGGATTAACGAGAATCAGTTTAGTAAAGAAAATTAATTCTACTCTGGGTTTTACCTGGGACTGTCACAGGTGAAAAGTATTTAATGAACTATTCCAATGAAATGAGAAGAATGACAGTGTCCTCTACCTGTCTGACACCAGCTCAGACTTTGTTCAATAACACTTGTCACCTGTTGGTGTCACAGGTAAATTCCAGACAGCAGCTTCTTACTATATTAGCTATTCTCCTGGAAACAGGAATTAGTCATAAGCAGGTGAAATGCAAACTCATTTTACAGTACCTTATGGTGGTATTTTGATATTCTAATTATTTGAATCTTACCGAAATCCATTTAACAACAATATTTTGCATTACTATAACAGCTTTCATCAGAAGATGTGAAAGCACTTTACAAACACTACTTATTGTGAGATCAGTAAGTGTTATTTCCTTTATAGAGATGGGGAAACTGAATCACACACGGTTAAGTGACTTGTTCAAGACCACAAAGCAAGTTCCTGACTTTGCTTTACTTTTCTGTTCCTTGATTATCTGACCTCATTCATTCTGATCAGAAAGATATCTTATCAATAATTTCCTTTCTATTAGCAGCGTCACCCACAATTCTGGGCTGTTCCCCTCCACTCTGCAACTCACAGAGGTGGATCAAAGCTTTTGTGTCATGTGCTCTGGCCACACCCCCTCTGCTGCCACTTGCTGCCTGATGATCTACAGATTGTAAATCCATAATATTTGCATAACAGGCACTCTAAAGTCAAAGAAATAATTAAGTACATTTGACATAGAAAACAGCCTCATATACTAATGATCTTACTTAATATCTGACCTTTGACTCATGAGCCATCTAGAGTGGATAGAACTGTGGAAGACAGTGCTAGCAGAAAGAAAATTATTGGTAAGAAATTTTGCATTCTGCAGCCCAGCATCTGTCATAGTCCTAAACATCTGAGAAGTAGTGAGCAGTGCACAGGTGTAGCCAGGGTTATGAAAAAATTCAGCAGGAAAGAGAAAAGGGAAGTATCTTCCTAGCTAACATGTTCAAAGAGGATACATTAATTCTGGGCTACCACTAGCAACACCTTCATGCCAATAGAAACCCCTTTAGAAAGGACAGAAAGTCCACCTTATAGTGCTTAATGAAGGTATTAGCTGTTGACCCAGTGGTTGCTTTGCAAATTTCCCAGGGGGACACAATTGCTCATTCCATCCACCAGGTTGTCAAGGATCTCAAGAAATGCACCTTGATCCCTTCCAGAACAGGAATCTCTGATGCCTTGTAGGTTTCCATATTGCATAATCTAAACCACCTAGCAATTGAGGACTTGGAACTCTGAGTCCCTGGCATTTTGGATAGAAAGACACAAATAGGGAACCTACCTTTCTCATGGAATCTGTATGTCAACTGGCTGTGTACAGGCTGGGCACAACTTACCATCTGTTGAGTCCGGGATGGCTGTCTCACAAAAAATGAGGCATCGTATGGATTTTGCCTAGTGCTTTCTTGGCAGTTCTGCCATGCCTGTACAGGGCAGAGGAGCTGGCAGGGAGACCCTGCAGCACAGGCTCGGGGTGAGTTAAACTGCCAAAGTGGATGCAGGAGTATGAAATTAGAAAGAAACAAATCTGCTCGCCACTGTCCCAAAACAGAGTAAAAGTTAAAGACAGAAAGAAATGGGGGTTGGAACAATGAAACCACCAGCTGACCATTGTCATGGATGCAGAGCAACTGGGTGCAAGCAGGAGCATCTGGGGCATGGCCATAGCACACAGAGTCAAAGCTCTGACTCTCCTCCAGAGCTGCAGAGAGCAGGGGAGCAGCCAGTCAGACTTGTACAAGACAAAGGGCTGCAGAAACGTTAATTCTACAGAAATTGTTTGATACAGAGACAAACCAGAGCTCTGTAGCGTGGGATGTTCAGTATAGTCATTGAGCTACTTACAGACATCACCAGACAGATTCCAAATATTCTGTCAGAGATCAGATGGCATCCAAAGACTATAAGCGTTATCTGCCAAAAAACTGCTGGGGGGGAAATGTGGAAAATTGCCCACATCTGTGACAATAGAAAAGATTAAATATTCAATAGCTGAATTTAAAAATATGAGTTAATATTTATACTATAGAAAAAAAACAGAACAAAACCCATCAAGTGAGAATAGTGAGTCAAATTCTATTCTCAGTTATATAGATGTAACCTTACTGACTTTGCCTAGTTTGCTCGGATATTAGTGAGAACAGTATTTAGCCCAGTGTGTTTCATAAAACATTAAAGGAATGGTGTCATTAGTTTTGTAACTTTTCCATTTGTTTTGATTTCTTTGTATTGTTTGAAGAATACTCCAAGAACACTAAAAACCACTTCTCAGATTGTTCCATTCCATTGTTTTCCCGTCTAAAGGTAACTGAACATTAATATGGCTGCTTTTGTATGGCATTTTCCTCAGCCAATATAACATATTGCTCAATCATTATTTACACACCATTGATGATGCCAGCATCTCTGGGAATTGTGGGTGAAATTCTGCCTGAAATCCTTAATCACACAATCACGTATGCCAGTGAGAACAAGTGCCTTTTACTCCTGCTCTAACACATTGTCCTTGTGGATGAGGTAGAGTCAAAATCCATCCTCTTCCTGGGAATTTTATTAACATACAATAACACAATGAAGTCCAGGTCAAGGTCCAGATTCTGCAAGATGTTTCAAATGGGCTGACCCTGGAGTTTAGTGGATACCCAAACAGGAATCATGGATCTGCTTGAGTGGAGCTGGTGGAAGATTTGTGGGACCAAGACTGTTGTCCTAAAGTCCCTAGCTCTTTCATGGCTACTCAGCCCACCCTTTAGGTCTTTTCTATCTTAATCCCAAGATCCTGTGTCATGGGACCCTACTTCTCAAGCCTGCTTCCTGACTTATTCCCTTCAGCCACAAAGGGATCCATTTTATTATTACAGGATGTGTATATTTACTCTCTAGCGTGGGATGAAAAGTACGTTTTGTTATTACTGCAGAAATGAACTATTTAGGGGCAAACTTATACTCATCTGACTGAAATGTCCTCAATTTATATATTATTAAAACAAATCCTAATGCAAACACCCTAAGATCTGAAAGTCAGTCCAGGTTCTTTCTGGTTCATGCAATATCACCAATAATATAGTTCCCGCAACTGGAAATAAGGTGATAATTCTGTTGAGGAGGCTCAAACCAGAAAAGAGCCCACCTTGCTCTCTTATTTGTGTTGTCTGTTCATTGGTAACTGGAGTAAAACCTTATTTGTCTAAAAAAATAGAATAAACCAGATATGATTTTTAATTTACACAGGGAACTGGTCTGTTGGGACAGAAGATGCCATTTTTACATTTAGCTATTTTGATCTTGTGTTCTTCAAATATTTTTTTACAAAGTTATTTAACTTGATGTAAACCTTTCAAAATGTGTTTTCAAAAGCTATTAACAATAATGAAAGCACTTTAGGAAAACAGAGAAGCCTTATTATAATCTGCTACTTAATAAAAAAAGTAGACTTTAATTCAATGTCCATCAATATTTCACTAAGTAAATAACAAAGTGAGTTACAAAAAGAATATAAAAGCAAGGCATGAAATTCATGGACCTCTGTTTCACTAATGTGTTATGAACAAGGGAGAATTTTCTTAGGGTGTTATCTATATAAAAGGGAGCTGGTGATTATTTTAATACAAAATTTATTTATTAAAGAACCATATATGGAAAGAAAAACTAACAAAACAGTAGTGACACAGTGGGTTCTGTAACAGACATACACATTCTAGGAGTTTTTACTGAGGAGTTAGAATTAAATATGAAACCTTTGACCATTGTAAGAGATGTATATTTTAAAACAGGTCAGGCCAACATCAAAGACATAACAGTCTGGCTGGCTACCACTGGCCCCAATTATGTGTGCTCAAATGGTTGCCCAAGATCCTTTTGACACCTGTTGACAGTGGTGGAATCTCTCTTCCAGGTTCTTTAATTCTCAACCAAAATGGACAGCAGGGGTCTAGAGTCTGGGAGTTCATGAGGTTCTTGCACTACTTATTTATTTAGATTTGTAAACCAAGAGACACTTGTCTGACACTCTAGGCACCTCTGGCAATTAATTAAAAATACTAGCTGGTGTTCTCTGCATACCAGTCACATCCTATCTATCGGCAAGGATTATTGAAACCATAAGACCGCATGAAAAAGCAGTACTGGTGCAGTACAATCTCCCTTGCCTGTTTACTCAAAGATGATTGAGTGATTGATGAGCTGCCGCCCCCATAAGTTAATGTAATAAGCGTGTAAAAGGCTCCTGCGAAGTACAGTATGAAGCTGATGAAATATATCAAAGGGCACCCCAAGGCACAGCACCCTGGAACAATGTGTCAAAGGAAAACTATAAGGCTAGAAGAAGGATCTCTCACAACTTCTGTATCTCGTTTACGTCACTCAATTCCTTTGATACTGATATATTAGCATGATAATTTGTGTACTTAGTGGGGACAAAATGAAGAGTAAGGGAGAAATAGTAGACTTAGCCGGACTCCAAGCTCTCCTACATAACATCTCTATAAGAGCCCTCCTCATGCATTTCATGGACCATGAAGAGCCGTTTGACAAAACAAACAAGATACACTAGTTTACTAATAGGAATGACCTATTTAAAAAAAAAATAATGGTTAAGTAAACAAATATTCCATCTTTAATAATGTTTCTCTCATCAAATATCAACTTTCCATTCTTACATGCACAAAGTTCCCTCTGACTTGAGAGATGCATGCACATAAAGGTTTCTGGATCATTCCTCTAAACACTAAAGCCCAATTCTGGCAGCTTTAATCACACTGAATAGCACCTTACTTCATGAGTAGCCCTTTGAATTCATGAAGCAAGGTACTACTCAATGTGAGTAATGAGCAAATATACTTGAGTTCACAGGAGAAATTTCAGAAGATTAATTTTGATGTATTGAAGAGATGAAATGGGTAGTTAGGTACAATGGGATAAAAAGGTGCAACGTGACTCTTGCAGGCAAACAGGAAAGTGTGAGGTCTAACATATGTTCTCTCAAACATTCACATGGCCCCACACACATTCATGTTTGATATGAACACACTGACTGCACTAGTGACAGCTGTTTCAAAGAAGAGTGGCCAGAGGCAGGCAATGACTTTTACATTCACAGCTACCAAAGCTATTATTGCAGTTACCTGCTTGCCTCGCCTGATAGAAGCCACTTTGTAAATTCACCTCAGGCAAATATGGAGAAATAAGTAATGTACTCCTCTGAGAATCCCAGTCAGTTCAGCTCCTGCCACCTTTAGTTTAGCACTTTGGTGAACATACTCTTTTACAAGGCTGGCCATTTGTTCATGGCCTGAGGGCAATTTAGTTGCAGACATTAGTATGAAAAAGACTGTTTTGAGCACAAACTTCCCCACAGAAGGACCTGTAGGCCAACTTTAACGAAGAAAAGGCCAAGCTTTTGAACCCAGAATCCCCACCACCTCAAATATACCTCAAACAAGGAAAAGGAAGGTCAGTGGAAACAGAAATCCAGAGCTTCTTATAAAATTACTCCCAACAAAATCTTCAAGTATTTTTTTGCATATCTACACACTTATAATTAGTTCTCCAATGACTTTTGTAACAGCTGAACGCAGAATACATTGGGCAAAACAGTGTACCATATCTGTTTATTTGTGTGATATTCACTATTCTCTGTTGCAGCATGCTTAGTTCAAGAAAACTAAAACTTGTAATTAACAGAGTTAATTAATTCAGTGGATTCATTAACCTTTTTGAACCATGTAACCTGAACACCAAATTAATCAGGATTCTGACGCTAAAATTACTTAAGATGTATAGCCCTTTGGACTACATTTTCTGCAGAAATACACCAAAAACAAAAAAAACAAACAATTAAAATAATCGCCTTTCAAGTGGTTTCAAACACACTTAAATGTAGGTTTATTTTGATCTAGAATTTTGGTTTAGCCCACTACAAAGTTTCAGTCCAGGTTCTGGTTTGGGCCATTTGTTGAATTTGTATCTTGCTCAAAGTTCTCATTTCAAGCAATCTGAAAGTTTATGATTGTCTGGATGTGAGGTTTTGGTGTGGGTCCATCTCTCTCTCCGTTAAAGCTAATTACAGGCAGTGCTTGCAACACTGCCTATAATTAAAGCTGTCTGACACTTTTCATTATAAGATCCTGTTTTACTTGCTTTAAATTTTGCCAAATAGTAATAAATCAGGCTGAAGTTCTCTATGCCAAGTGTCTACCTCCATCTGAACTTTTCATTGGATTTTGAGAAAATAAGGAAAATAAGCTGTTTTGTCAATGTTAAAAATGATAGTTGCCTTTTCTTTGAAACGCTCTGTATTTTGCACTGGTGTACTACTGGACTACTGCTGGAGTACTGTTTATGTGAATTGTCCACAACTCAAGAAGGATGTTGATCAACTGGAGAAGGTTCAGAGAAGAGCCATAAGAATGCCTAAAGGATTAAAAAAACATGCCTTACAGTGACTCAAGGAGCTCAACCTATTTAGCCTCACAAACTATCTAGATGTGGAATAAATATTTAATAATGGACTCTTCGGTGTAGCAGAGAAAGATATAGCATGATCCAATGACTGGAAGTTGAAGCTAGACAAATTCAGATTGGAAATAAGGCGTACATTTTTAACAGTGAGAGTAATTAATCATTGGAACAATTTAGCAAGAGTCATGGTGGATTCTCCATCACTGACAATTTTCAACTCAAGATAAAATGTATTTCTAAAAGATCTGCTCTAGGAATAATTTTGGGTAAGTTCTATGGCCTCTGCTATACAGGACATCAGACTAGATGATCAGAATGGTCCCTTCTGGCCAAATCTATGAACCACTAGTTAACATTAAAAGAAAAAAAATAACTGAAATCGGGTATAGACAGTACATTAACAAATTATTCATATTTTTCTATGCTGCCTAAGAGAATCAGTGACAGAAGGATGTCTCTAATCGCTCTTAAAATTCTGCTCATGTGGTTTCCAAACTTTGTGGTAGGTCTGTAACCCAGAGGACCTATCAGGAATAGGTTTCATATGTTATTTACACAATGGATCGTAAAAGACCATAAAAGTGGGGCGGGGGAGGGAGGAGAGACAGCTAAGCTAATTGCTGGCACCTACTTAAGGCTGATGTCCAGTGCAGGTACTCCATAGGGAAGGTGACCAGATAAATGGCTTAGAAAAGGACTTAAAAAGGTGGTATTCATTAAAGCAATGGAATGGGATGGAGGGGTTGGAGACTGTGATTGATACAGCTTGGAGCCAACACTCCTTTCTTATAGCCCACCTTAACCCTCCTACGAGGGGTAGTGGAAGGTAAGGTCCCAGCCATGGCTGAAGGGATCTGGATGGAAAAAGAGGGGGTGCTGGTGGAAGACCCCTCATGTAATTATGGAATGAACATGCACTGTACACTTTAATCTGCCGATACTCCCAGACAGCTAATAATAAAGTAGCGGCCTGATTAAACGCATGTCAAATGTCTCCTCTCCTTCCTTCAGAACAGCCGGACAAGAGTGTTCTGCAGTTGTTACAAAAAGGTAAACATTGAGGAATGGTTGAGTTATGTTTTTTGCAAAATTTGCAGATGCAAAATTCACTTGTTAGTGACTATGTTAGTGATTGTCACTACGGAAGATACCAAAATGAGTTATATAAACTAAAAATCCTGATTATATCATTCTTCTCTCCTTTTTACTGCATGGTCTAATAGAGCTTTTTCCATCTCTATTATTGTATGGCTTTTAATGTAATTACATGCCTACTCATGTGTAATAGAAAAGAGAAAATACCAGTGATGCATTTATAGTAATCAATATGTGACCTGCACTAATTGCAAAATAGAAAATTCTTGAAGGAAGAGTGATACCATCATGACTTTAGTTTGTTGTTGCAAAGTTCAAGTGAAACAGCCTTACCAAAGCTCACACAAGAGAAGAATGGCAGAGCTTGAAACAGGACTTGGATTCCTGGGTCCCAAATTGGGACTCCCAATCCAGTACACTATCCACAGTAGTACTCTACCTGATACTAGTGACAAATAAATATTTAAAGGGCAGGAGTTATCAGGACAGGTTTTTAAATTTCTCTTTCCAGTACGTTTGTTTTCATCCAATATTCCAGTTTCTCCGCAGCTGCACATGCATTTTCAAAAAATAACTATTATCTATTCAGTTGCTAATTCTCTTAAAGCCCCAGGATGCTTTTCTTCTGGACCAAGAGGTTAGAAGTTCCAATTTTCTGTGTGTTCCCTGACCTCCCATTTATAATTCTTTACCACTCACTAATTAAACTTATTTCCTTTATTTTTCTTGTTAAAGCAAGATTTTAAAGACTTTAACATTCTAAAAAGGTATTGGTTTTAGATATCAGCAAACAGATGAAAGATTATAAAGACTGGATGTGTTAGAAAATATACCAGAGTGACAACTTGAGCACAGGTAGACCACTCTAGTTGATGGATGGCTACAATTCAGATATAATGTGATCAAAGATGGCACTGCCTCCTGTGCCCTATATTAGCTTATATTACCCAATATGGGATCAGGTTGACAACGTTTGCACCAAGAAGTAAAGTTACAAGGTAGGAAAATGATTTAGCTAAAAGTTAAAGAAACTTCTAAATATTTCTAATACAGCTTCAACAAATAGATTTCCTCTCAGCACTTTAATTATATAAATTCTGCAGAAGAAATTGAGCTTTTGTAAAGAAGCTGGATGATCAATATTGCACAATCATTTTAGCACAGCTACAATTTACCATCGTAAGAGAAGATGGATGTGGAAAACCAGTGTCCCAGATATCATTTCACTTTGTAAACATGCTTTCTTAGAGTACTCCTCTGCATAGTCCTTCTCATCTCTTTACAGCTCTCATTTACTAACTTTTTCTGTCATGGTTAAACTATGAATTGACAACAAAGTAGTTCTTTTTTATTGCTAGAATTTATCATAGCATAACAGCATTACAGGAACATTCACAAGATGCCGTTAGCAGTATGTTGTTTTTGCACAGTGGGAAAGGTGGTATTGGTAAAAAAATAAAAACAGACTTGAAAATTGATTCCAGAACTGTGGAAGTGCACAAAAATGTAGCTAAGCCTTGCCAAACGTCTCTTTTATAGCACTGAATTAATATTATTTCTGAAGGATTTGTTTTATGGTGATTAACGCTAATGTTCATCACACAAAAGGACAGTGTGAGAAGATTAGTTTGTAGGGACATTCATACTTCAAGATGAAAGTAATTTAAAATAAAATTCATATGATGAGCTTTAAAGTAACTCTCCACTATCAAGATGGTTGTTTCAGAAGATAAAGTTGTCTGACCCATAGCCCAGTTCCAAACAGGAAAGTTATTCTAACTTTCTTGTTTGCAAGTGGGAATGATGGAATTTATTATAAGCCTGAATTTATTTTTAACTTGTTGAAGAATGAATGCTTGTGTGACTGGCTATGTTGTGTTAGGATTTATTTCTAGGGTGTGAAAGTGAATATGTGGCTCTGTGACAGCACCCATAAAGTCCACAGGAAGAAGGGGTCAGAAACAAAAAAGGTCCCCCAGGTTTAAACAATCCTAAATAATGTCTCAAGGATGCTCATTAACATATGTTCTGTGTTTAAATGTCCTAGGAAAGCTATGATTGTATTCTATAATTTCAACTAAATAGCAGTTTAAGTTTTTGCTTATCAAGAATGTCCTGTTAAAGTGTGCATTATCTCTCTGCTGTGAGTGGGTGAGGGGCTGGGGAAGGAAATGTCTAGCCACCACATAAGAATTGAAGTCTAAGGGGGAGGCTGTGTAATGGACTCTGAAGATGTGGTTTAGATATCAGATAATTCGGTTTCAGTATTAAGCTGTTGTGCTGGGGTCAGAATACAATTTAAAACATTTACACCACTTTATTTTGTTTCTTAGGACATTTTTCAATAGAATTTTAAAATCAACTTTTTTCTTTTTAAATATATTAAATTAAGATTCTGTTGGAAGCGAATCACAATAGTCAGGCCAATGAAACAGACAAAAATATCCTCTCACGAATAACTGTGTGCAAGTGACATTATGGATTTGAACTGAACCTAGATCTGCCTGGATACATATCTGAGCCAACTCAGAGCCCTTCTCAATTCAAAATTTTGAAGTCCAGTTGCAGGACTTAAATCTATATCTGACATATTAGTGTCTTTTCAACACAAGCCACCTTTTCTCTCCATTGCTGTTACTTACTGGTTAACCAGCTCCTACATTCATTTTGTAATGCCACATTTTTTCTGTTCATCTCAGCCCAAAGCTCTGATACCGTTACAAAAATACTGAGAGAAACAGGCATTCCTGATATTTAAATACTGCAACAGATTGATGAAACCAGTTCCTCAGAACTTGAGGCTCTGGGGACTGCTAGTATAATGTTAAAAATCCATCCAAGTACCTGCACTACACAGCTTCCAGCTTTGGATTTAACTCAAGCTGGCACTGCTCCTCCATTACTTTCTATACTAACTTTGTTTTAAACATTAACTCCCGTGCATTTCTACCAAAATCCATACCTTTTGGCAAGAGATTACCACTGCCACTGGTTTAATTTTATAAGACCTACAACATTAATTACAGCTATTCTGGGAGATATTACTAATTAATGAAACTAATTAGCTATAACAAAAAATGACCACCATGGTTTACAAAGAAAATTCTCCTCTCTTGAAAAGCAATTTGGTATTGCATATATCTCAGTGTGGTTACTCCTATTGAGAGGCTGCAAATTTTGAAATAAAATCTCTTATGAAGTTAAATACATTGTGTGATAGGAGTAGCGTTTGAAATCTTTGGTGTGGAATTACATGCATGCTTAGATGTAACCTGCACTCCCAGTAGCACTCTTTTAATTCCTCCTTTCCTAAATTTGGATGATGGTCAGCCTGCTGAGGGGGTTGAACTGTCGATGAGGACATCTCATCACATCTCATTCAGTGATAATTTCTCTTGCCAAACACATTATTTCTGTTCTTTTTACATTTTTCTGAGTACTTTAAAATTCCAGCTCTCACTCCCAGCTGCTAATTGAGAGTATTGTTTCCGTGTCTGTCAAATTTTGCACCATTCAGGGCATGTCTATTAAATGGCTCATATAAGTGTGTCTATATTCCTGATCTGCTATCCAGTCCACAAGAAACAAAAGTGTTATGAGAGGTGTCAGGGAGAGAGGATTCAGCACTACCACGCTCCCACCTGGCTCTGACAAAAGTAGAGACAAGGATAATATATAGCCAGAATATTGCCACTAGTACTAAGCATTGGCCTGCTAAACCCAGAGTTGTGAGTTCAATCCTTGAGGGGGCCATTTAAGGATCTGGGGCAAAAAGTCTGTCTGGGGATTGGTCCTGCTTTGAGCAGGGGGTTGGCCTAGATGACCTCCCAAGGTCCCTTCCAACCCTGATATTCTATGATTCTAAAGACTTGCAAGTCTTTGGAGTCCAGAAACACATGGACCAAAGTGGAGACTTTACTCTTCCCAGAAGTATAAGAGAGAGAAAAAGGGGGAAGGCTCTTTGCAATTTTTCCCCACCCCAAAACCTTCCTTACCCCATGTGTATATACCAGCAGTTGACAACCTTTCAGAAGTGGTGTGCCGAGTCTTTATTTATTCACTCTAATGTAAGGTTTCACGTGCCAGTAATACATTTTAATGTTTTTAGAAGGTCTCTTCCTATACGTCTATAATATAGAACTAAACTAGTGTTGTATGTAAAGTAAATAAGGTTTTTAAAGTGTTTAAGAAGCTTAATTTAAAAGTAAATTAAAATGCAGAGCTCCCCAGACCACTGGCCAGGACCCAAGCAGTGTGAGTGCCAATGAAAATCAGCTCGCGTGCCGCCTTCGGCACACATACCATAGGTTGCCTGCCCCTGGTATACCATACACAAGGGAAAATATGAGCAAATGAAGGTCTAAAAATCTGGTTTTTACCTTAAAAATAATGATAAACATTTACATGGATGCTCTAAATATGAAGCAAGACTCCACAAAGAGAATTAGTATGAAAATCTAACAAACTCATAAGCATAAATACAGTATTTCTATCTTTAGTCCTACAATTTTAGGAGAGGTTTTAACATACTGTAATTGCATACTAAAATGCTCTTTAAAATCTAAATGGCCATTTACAGTCCATCGATAAGATGGTCAGTTACTTAACAATTGTTATTTTCTGTTTAAAAGAAAATGGAAGAAATTGTAGGTTTTTAATCAGTAATGATTATTTAAAAGTGTGCAGACAAATGCAAAAGTATAACATTAAGTAGCATTTGGCCTTGTTCCAGCAAAATGTTAATGTCTTCAGAAGGCCTACTCAAGTGCTTAAAGTTATACAAGCATCTAAGTGTTCTGCTAGACTGGAGCCTTACTCAATTGAGTAAAAAGTTACTTGGTTCTTCCTAATTATACTGGACTTCCACATCCATAGAGAAATGAAAAGTCACAGTGATCACTAGTAGCACATTTTCATGTATTAGCAGCAAAACAGTTTGTACTTTTATAATTTTTGAAAGCACTGAGCTCTCAGAATGAAATTTCTCTGGTTGGTATGCACTTTTTTTATTTTTTTTTTAAGTTTGATGGAAAGTCATCCAGCCACTTTTTACACATTTCTCTTGCTTTCAAAAGTACAGACCACTTTTTATATATTTACTTTTACAGTAATAAGTGCTATGCTTGGCAGTAAATATTTAAAGGCTCAGGTCCTTAGCATGATAATAAAATGTTCATACATAACTTACAAAGTAAAGGCAATGAAATCCCATTCTTAATTAATCGAGGTCCTCAGATATTATGGTGACAGGGGATATATAAGTACATAGATAGCTAAACTGTATTTTGCAGCACTGCAGAGCATACGGCACATATTATATGCAGGCCTGTGAAATACATATACATCTCATTGTGAGTTAAAGGTAGAAGCAAATTAAGGAGACAGAGCAGGGGCACCAACTCTGGGGCTGGAGCTACAGGCACCAACTTTCCAATGTGCCGGGGGTGCTCACTGCTCAACCCCTGGTTCTGCTACAGGCCCTATCCCCACTCCGCCCCTTCCTATCCCCTCCCCTGAGTCTGTCATGCCCTCGCTCCTTCCCCCACCCCCAGATCCTCCTGCATGCCATGAAACAGCTGATTGGAAGGTGCAGGAAGGGAGGGAGGAGGCGGCTCTGGGAGCAGAGGGGGGCTGCTGACATATTACTGTGGCTCTTTGGAAATGTACATTGGTAAATTCTGGCTCCTTCTCAGGCTCACGTTGGCCACGCCTGACATAGAGCCTTACAGGGCCACCCAGAGGATTCAGGGGGCCTGCAGTTTTTGGTGGCAGGGGCCCACCCGGGACCAGCCGCCAAAGTGCCAGAAGGACCCCCCGCCACGGGTCTTCAGGGCACTTAAGCGGCGGGTCCCGGAGCGGAAGTACACCCCCCCCTGCCGCCGAATTGCTGACAACCCGGAGCGGAAGAAGCTCCGGGGGCCCAGGCCCCATGAGAGTTTTCCGGGGTCCCCGGAGCCAGTGAAGGACCCTGCTCCTGGGCCCCCGAAAAACTCTCGTGGGGGCCCCTGTGGGGCCTGGGGCAAATTGCCCCACTTACTCCCCCTCCCCCCCAGACAGCCCTGGAGCCTTAAGGCTGAAATCCACCCTCAGAAACAAATGCATGGGAATGTTCATATGTCTGTTAGCAAGACATGGGCCCTTAACATTAACTTTTTCAGTTTCCCATTGGGTCACACAGTCTTGATGTTACTTAATCACAGCTTTTCCCCCTTTTGCCTATGAATCTGTAGAGCAATCAGTGCTCACTATATTCTAGTTTCTTGGGGAACCCAAACTCCACTTGTGTGCTCTCTTTTAAATAAAAATGCATCCCGAGAGAAACTTGGAAACCTGCAGTTAAATGGAAAGTATAATACACTTGAACCTATGTCTCTGTGTGCCTGAAAGGTATATCATGCAAGTAACAAATAAAATATAAATTGTAAGGTAATGGAAAAGTGCCTCATTAACTTTTCTTTCTATTTCCATAGTCAGAATTCCTTAGAATAAAAAAATTCTAAATAATAATTTAATTTAGATTTAGTAATTTAATGCCAGCTGAAAAAAGATGACACTTATTTAACATCTAATGAATGATAAACTGACTTATTTATAGTACAAATTGTTCTCTTCAACAAGTATTTTAAAAGGGGCGACAAAAACAAAAGTTATGGGCATACACTAGAATTGAGACAGCTTATTGAGCTTATGGGCTACAGTCAGGTAATTAAACACCACACTTTATGAATAGATATTAAAACAGATGAGCAAACAGAGGAACTGAGAATTAGCATCCACCATGATTAAAACAGAGGATCATATTCTGGCTTCTGATATTCACATTCTGGGTTTCTGTTGTCCATACAACTCACATTGAAACCATGTACATAGCCAGAATATGAGACTGTTTTGAATATATATTAAATATATAATATGCAAAATACAATTTATGAAGATAGATGCAGACACACACACTTGCACAAATGGAATTTGCTACTTGACCTTTCAAAGAGTTTCTGTGAGGTGCCTGATTTACTGTAATGCTATTATTTATATATCCAAAACTGATTTCATTGAAGTTAAGTGCCAAGGCAAAACTGTACAGTATTACAGTAAAACAACATAACAGGCCATATATTAAATCATTTTTCTACATAAGCAAATAAATGATAAGTATGTAAAGTGTGACATCTGCTCAGAAGGAAGCAGCATGACTTGCAATGGTCAGGTTGACAGGCATTCTGGCTGAAATATGTCCTGATCCAGTTAGGATTATGTTCATGTCCCAGCTTTCAACAATGGATACTTCACTCACAAATACTGTAACACACACTGTCCTCTGCATTACTGGGTAGGGACTGGAAAGAGAAGTGTACCTCCACTTCCCATAACCCTGCACACGTCCCTCTGAAGCATCTCCCAGGAACAGGCAAAAAAGTGAGCCAGAGTCAAAAGGACAATTTACATGGTATTCGCCTCCTCTCTCTGCCATCTCTATAGGAGTTAATTGTATAAGTTAATGTAGTCTGTTGTGAAATAAGACTGTTAGTACATACATGCTACTTGTATGATATTTATGTTAGACTATATATGTAGGCATAAAAAGTTTGTACTAGATCATGCTAATATATTCTAGATACAATGCTGAGAGCTAGTTATATGCCAGCTGAGAAATTTGTTCAATTTCTTTGTTAATATCTCTATTTGATACAAAAATAAACTGTAAATATGAGCTTCAGCCAGTTCAATGTACTCTTAGCTACAGACTCTGAAGTGTGAACTGCACAGTTTGAGCTGAAGCAGTTACTGTAACCTGTTATTCCTAGTACAAATGCTCAAATGTTACATCCCCTATGCAATCTGCCAACATTATTGTATTTTATGTTCATTTCTGTGTCTTCCCTTTATAGGCCATCAACTTCTGAGTGAGCCTGTCTGAGCCATACAAAACACTGTTTAAGGTACAGAGGATCAGACACTAATTTGGGGACACATTACAAGAACAGCTACAAGGTGTTCATATTACCAACACAGTGCATTTATAATTCTTATCATAATACTTTGCACATCAACATCACTTTTCTGCTAAGGATTTCAAAGCACTAACAAACATTAACTGCTTGAGATTCAAAGCACTCCTGTGAGATAGGTAGATACATGATACCACTTCATTCCCCAGTGAATGAAGCCACCTACAATGTCAAATATGACAAAAGTTTAACAATACATAGCAATGGTACACAACAACAATTGAAAAGTGAAGAAACAATGCCATAACCTAGCTGAAAGTATAAGAGCAATGTAGAGAGGCAAAAATAAATTACTCGTGTTAGAATGTGTCCAGGACACCTAGGTCAATACCCCTATTTGTCATAGTGCTATGGAATCTAGAGTGACCACACGTTGTCTGGTTATATTTCCCTTATGAAATCTTTTGTCAAGCTGAAATGGTTCCCTTTTATTTTTTTTTTTAGCTACACCTCAAAAGTGTTGACCCTGAGAATTCTAAAGATTTTAGAAATAGAAAAACACTGTTTGATCATTCTCTATATTAACAAGAACATTCTTACAGATTAATTACTTTTGTAAATGAACACTTCTGAAAACAGGAGTGTTAAAAAACTAATGCACAGCAATTGTATCATCTACCTCAGTAGAGCCTCACATTTTAGCACTAGTGACTTTATACATCCTTTTATACGATAATTTGAGAGGAGATGAGAGGGAACAGGCATTTAGCACTAACAAATAATAGAATACATCAGTGCCACCAGAGGTCACTCTACAGAAAGAAGATCACACTTTGGATCCTAATTCAGCAAAGCACTTAAGCTCATGCCTAACTTTAAACGTGAAAATATCCACAGAGTCCAAGGGGAATATTCAGATGATTAAATTCAGGCACAAGTGCCTTGATGAAATGGGGTCCCAGTGAGATGTTCTGCCACCTCTCTATTGCAATTTATTGCCACAAAATCTTCATCTCTGCAGGCAAAGATAATAAAATATTTATTATTCATAATGCTAAAATATTTCCATTGATATACCATGCCGTTCCTAATTTAAGGATGTAACTTGGATCAAACCAGAATAAAGGACACGGTGCAAACCTATCTGATATTTATTTTTTCCTCTGGATTTAGCAGAATATTACCCAGAATATCAAGGGAAACAGTGCGATTAAGCCATAACCTGAATTTAAAAGCTGAGCTCAGAGATTAGATGGTATGTAGATTTATAGCTTTTTCTTAAGCTTTGAAAACCTGGTCTCAAACAGAGCAGAAATAAGAAGACATAGAAGACTTTGAAGATCTGTCTGTGACCTCTGATCTCATCACAAAACCTCCACTAAAGTTAGAACAAATGGCAATCCCTTTTTACAAGTCTAGGATCAAAGTTGAAGGTCAAACTACATATATATTGGCAGTAAGAAGACTGATACAGATACCATCTTCAATACACTTTACTCTAGGAAGAGCTAACAGCCTTCACATTTATGGTCAGAAAAAATCCACTAAACTCACCAAAAAATAAGATATATAACTTCCAAGCTTGTATACACATACAATTCATTTCTGAAGAACTGAGAAATAGAAATGTTGGCTCTGAAAGGATCATCAACCAAACCAACCTACTTTGCCAAAGACATACAACATGGTACTTCTTGTTGTATGGATGCATAAAAGCAAGGTCTACTGGATGCATTTCTTCTATAATAGAACCAGTCTGTTTGACTGAGGCATTTCTTATTAATCTCATGACGTGAATAGATTCTAACTCCTGACATCAAAGGATGATCGCATCCCCTTCCACAGTTACTAATTTATTTGCTTGATAGGACTAAGCAGATGTAATTAATCGATGGAGTGAGGAAAAGAAAAGGAGGGCAAAGGTATATGTGCACACACATGTAATGCCCTGGTCACTAATAGAACCAGAAAAGCTTATCTCACACACCAACAGGAATGCCTGTGGACAAACTGGAATAATGTCTATGGAATGACAGACTGAGAAAACATGCTCCAAAAACACACTTACCTTAAACAAATAAAATCAAACAAAAATCATGTCACATTCATACATCTAGGGTAACCTTACCTAGGACCCAGCTCTGCACTCATGTGTTCAATAAGTATTTTCATAAGAACATAAGAATGTCCATACTGGCCCAGACAAAGTTGATCTAGCCCAGTATCCTGTCTTCCAACAGTGGCCAATGCCAGGTGCCCCAGAGGGAATGAACAGAGCAGGTAATCTAGTAATCCATCCTCTGTTGCCCATTCCCAGCTTCTGGCAAAGAGACTAGGGACACCAACCCTGTCCATCCTGGCTAATAACCATTGATGGACCTAGACTCCATGAATTTATCTAGTTCTTTTTTGAACTCTGTTATAGTCTTGGCCTTCACAACATCCTCTGGCAAAGAGTTCCACAGGTTGACTGTGTGTTGTGTGAACAAATACTTCTTTTTGGTTTGTTTTAAACCTGCTGCCTATTGATTTCATTTGGTGACCCCTAGTTCTTGTGTTAGGAGAAGGAGTAAATAATGCTTCCTTATTTACTTTCTCCACGTCAGTCATGATTTTATACACTTCTATCATATCCCCTCTTAGTCATCTCATTTCCAAGCTGAAAAGTTCCAGTCTTATTAATCTCTCCTCATATGGCAGATGCTCCTTACCCCTAATCATTTTTGTTGCTCTTTTCTGAATCTTTTCCAATTCCAAGAAATCTTTTGTAAGATGGGGTGACCACATCTGCATGCAATATTCAAGATGTGGGAGTACAGTGGAGTTATATAGAGGCAATATGATATATTCTGTCTTATCTATCCCTTTCTTAATGATTCCCACATTGTTTGCTTTTTTGACTGCCGCTGCACATTGAGTGGATGTTTTCTGAGAATTATCCACAATGACTCCAAGATCTCTCGAGTCATAACTAATTTAGATGCCATCGTTTTATATGTATAGTTGTGATTATGTTTTCCAATGTGCATTTTGCCTTTATCAACACTGAATTTCATCTGCCATTTTGTGCCCAGTCACCCAGTTTTGTGAGATCCCTTTGTAGCTCTTAGCAGTCTGCTTTGGAAGTAATTATCTTGAGTAGTTTTGTATCATCTGCCAAATTTGCCACCTCATTGTTTACCCCTTTTTCCACATCATTCATGAATATATTGAAGAGGACTGGGCCCAGTACAGACTCCTGGGGGACACAACTATTTACCTTTCTCCATTCTGAAAATGGACCATTTATTCCTACCTTTTGTTTCCTATCTATTAACCAGGTACCGAGCCAGAGAGGACCTTCCCTCTTCTCCCATGACAGCTTACTTTACTTAACAGCCTTTGGAGAGGGATCTTGTCAAAGGCTTTCTAAAAATCCAAGTACACTATATCCACTGGATCCCCCTTGTCCACATGCTTGTTGACCTAAAAGAATTCTACTAGATTGGTAAAGCATGATTTCCTTTTACAACTACCATGCTCTTCCCCAACAAATTGCATTCATCTACGTGTCTGACAATTTTGTTCTTTACTATAGTTTCAACCAGTTTGCCCAGTACTGAAGTCAGGCTTACTGGCATGTAATCACTGGGATCACCTCTGGAGCCCTTTTAAAAAAACAAAAAAACTGGTGTCACGTTAACTATCTTCCAGTCCTTTGGTACAGAAACTGATTTAAATGATAGGTTACAGTCTACAGTTAGTAGTTCTGCAATTTCACATTTGAGTGGGTGAATACCGTCTGGTCCTGGTGACTTACTACTTATTAGTTTATTCATTTGTTCCAAAACCTCCTCTAATGAAACCTCAATCTGGGACAGTTCCTCAGATTTCTCACCTAAAATCAATGGCTCAGGTTTATGAATCTTCCTCACATCCTCAGCCATGAAGACCAATGTAAAGAATTTATTTAGTTTCTCCACAATGGCCTTATTGTCCTTGAGTGTTCCTTTAGCATCTTGATTGTCTAGTGGCCCTACTCGTTTAGCAGGCTTCCTGCTTCTGATGTATTTAAAATAGATGCTATTACTTTGAGTCTTTGGCTAACTGTTCTTCAAATTCTTTTTTAGCCTAATTATATTTTTACACTTCATTGCCAGAGTTTATGCTCCTTTCTATTTTCCTCACTAGGGTTTAACTTCCACTTTTTAAAGGATGCCTTTTTGCCTCTTGCTGCTTCTGTTACTTCATGGTGACAGTTTTTTGGTTTTCTTATCATGCTTTTTAATTTGAGGCATACATTTAAGTTGAGCCTCTTAAAAAGTTTCCATGCAGTGTGCAGGGATTTCACTTATGGCACTGTATCTTTTAATTTCTGTTTAACTACCTCATTTTTGTGTAGTTCCCTTTTCTAAAATTAAATGGTACCATCTTGGGCTGCTGTGGTGTTTTCCCCGCCACTGGGATGTTACATTTAATTATATCATGGTGACTATTACCAAGCAGTCCAGCTATATTCACCTCTTGGACCAGATCCTGTGCTCCACTTAGGGACTAAATAAACAATTCCTCTTGTGGGTTCCAGGACTGGCTGCTCAAAGAAGCAGTCATTTAAGGAGTCATCTTCATCTCTGCATCCTGTTCTAAGGTGACATGTACACAGCCAATATGGGGATAGTTCAATCTCCCATTATTACTGAGTACTTAATTTTAATAGTCTCTCTAATGTCCCTAAGCATTTCACAGTCACTATCATCGTACTGGTCAGTTGATCAGTAGTAGATCCCTACTGCTATATTCTTATTATTTGAGCATGGAATTAATATCCTGATAGAATCTATGATACAGTTTGGTTCATTTGATTTTATGGTTTCTTTCACATATAATGCCACTCCCCCACCAGCACAACCTGTTCTATCCTTCAGATATATTTTATATCCTGGTATTACTGTGTCCCATGGATTATCCTCATTCCATCAAGTTTCTGGCATGCCTATTATATCAATATCCTCATTTAATATGAGACACTCTAGTTCACCCATCTTATTATTTAGACTTCTAGCATTTGTATAGAAGCACTTTTTAGCTGTCTGCCATTACATGATGTAATTGAATGGGACTCTAACTGTTTCTCATCAGCTCCTACACGTATTTTATCATCTTCCATCCTCCTTCCTTACTAGGACATACTCCATTAATAGATCCTCCACTAAGGGATGTTGCTGTCTGAACCATGCACTCCTCTACACCTGTAGGCTTTCCCCCAAACCTTAAAATAAAAAAAGGCCATACAGTTTTTAAACTATGTGCCAGCAATCTGTTTCCATTTTGGTTTAGGTGGAGCCCATCCTTCCTGTATAAGCTTCCCCTTTCCCAAAAGTTTCCCCAGTTCCTAATATATCTAAGCCCCTCCTCCCTACACCATCATCTCATCCACGCAGTGACACCCTGCTGTTCCGCCTGTCTAACTGGTCCTGCACATGGAACTGGAAGCATTTCAGAGAATATTACCATGGAGGTCCTGGACTGCAATCTCCAGGACCTCTCTCCTACTCTTCCTTATGTCATTGTTACCTACATGTACCACAACCACCCGCTCCTCACCAGCACGACACATAAGTCTATCTAGATGTCTTGAGAGATACACAACCTTTGCACAGACTGGCAAGTCACCATGTGGTTCTCCCGGTCATCGCAAACCTAGCTATCTATTCTTCTAATGATCAAATCCCCCATAACTATTACATGTCTTCCTAAAAAACTAGAGTTTCCTCCCTCTCTGCTTTATGCCTGCAGGAAATGAGTTTGGCGAACTGGGGAAAGATCTCCATTTCAGTTTTCTATTCTATAAAGCCAGGGTAACAACACTATTTACCTCACATTCTTAATTCTTTTTTTTTTTTAAATCACTTTGATATCCTGGTATGAAAGATCCTGTAGATGGGCAAAGCATTCAATATTGTTAATAACAATAGTCAGCCTTAACACTTAAGTACTCTTAAGATGTACTCTCCACATTCCTTTCTCTATTGCCATGGTCTCTCAATGTGACACTCATGGTTTTATGGTCCAGCTGCAGGATTATGGTTATTAGTGATATCGATTAATCACAGTTAACTTGCACGATTAGCTCAAAAATTAATCACGATGTAAAAATTAATCACAATTAATCAGTTTTAAACACACTGTTAAACAATAGAATACCAACTGAAATTCATTAAATATTTTGGACACTAGCTAAATTTTTTGTATACATTGAATTCAATTACAACACAGAATACAAAGTTGACAGTTTTATTACAAATATTTGTACTGTAAAAATGATAAAATAGTATTTTGCAATTCACCTCATACCAGTACTTAATGCAATCTCTTTATTGTGAAAGTGTAATTTACACATGTAAATTTGTTACATAACTGCTCTCAAAAACAAAACAATGTAAAACTTCAGACCCTGCAAGTCCACTCAGTCCTATTTCTTCTTCAGCCAGTCAATAAGACAAACTCGCTTGTTTACATTTACAGGCAATAATACTGCCCTCTTTTTATTTACAATGTCACCAGAGAGTGAGAACAGGCATTTGCATGGCACTTTTGTAGCCGGCAGTGCAAAGTATTTACATGCCAGCTATGCTAAACATTTGTGGGCACCTTCGTGCTTCAGCCACCATTCCAGAGGATGTGCTCCCATGCTGATGACACTCTTTAAAAATATAATGCATTAATTAAATTTGTGACTGAACTCTTTAAGGGAGAACTGTATGTCCCCTGCTCTGTTTTACCTACATTCAGTCATATATTTCATGTTATAGCAGTCTTGGATGATGACTCAGCACGTGTTGTTCATTTTAAGAACACTTTCACTGCAGATTTGACAAAACACAAAGAACTTACCAATGTGAGATTTCTAAAGACAGCTACAGCACTCAACCCAAGGTTTAAGAATCTTAAGTGCCTTCCAAAATCTGAGAGGGACAAGGTGTGGAGCATGCTTTCAGAAGTGTTAAAAGAGCAACACTCCAATGTAGAAACTACATAACCTGAATCACCAAAAAAAAAAAGAAAAGAAAATCAGCCTTCTGATGGTGGCAACTGACTCAGATAATGAAAAGGAACATGCATCAGTCCACACTGCTCTGGATTGTTATCAAGCAGAACCTATCAACAGTATGGCTGCATGTCCTCTGGAATGGTGGTTGAAGCATGAATGGACATATGAATCTTTACCACATCTGGCACGTAAATATCTTGTGATGCTGGCTACAACACTGCCATGAGAAGTAGGACTGAGCAGACTGGCAGGCTCTAAAATTTTAGATTGTTTTATTTTTGAATGCACAGGGTGTTTTTTGTTTCACATAATTCTACATTTGTAAGTTGTACTTTCATGATAAAGAGATTGCACTAAAGTACTTGTAATAGGTGAATTGAAAAATACTATTTCTTCCGTTTTTTGTTTTTTTTTTTTACAGTTCAAATACTTGTAATCAAAAAGTAAATATAATGGGAGCACTGTATACTTTGTATTCTGTGTTGTAATTGAAACCAATATATTTGAAAATGTAGAAAACATCCAAAATATTTAAATAAATGGTATTCTATTAACAGTTCAGCTAATCACAATTTTTTTATTGCTTCACAGCCCTTGTTGTTGTTATTATTAATTTCTATTATGGTACCGTCTATCTTAGGTACTTCTATGCCCCTCACTACTATGGTATCTGAGTGTTTCACAGTCTTTAATGTATTTATCCTCACAAGATCTCTGTGAGGATGGAAAGTGCTATTTTCCTCACTTTGTCAATGAGGAACTGAGGCACAGAGAGACTAAGGACCAGATTTTCACAGGTATTTAGGTGCCTAAAGATGCTGACAGGAGCCTACTGGGATTTTCAAAAGCACCTAAGCAAGTTAGGCACCTAACTCCCATGGCTCATATGTTTAGGAGATTTCTTGAGACATTTAAATACCTCTGTGTATCTGGCCCCAAGTGACATGGCCCAAGCTCACATTGAAAATGTATGGTGGAACTAAAGTAAAGCCCACTGAACCCAGGTCTCCTAAGTTCCAAGCTCACATCCTAATTACTGGACCATCCTTACCTTTTGAGAGCCCTAGTCATGGACCACAACCCTAGTGTGCTAAGTGCTGTAAAAACCCACAATAAAAAGACTATGCCTGCCCCAAAGACCTTACTAAGTATAAGAGATAAAAGGGAAGCACAAGAAAGCAGTACTGGTCAACATGACAGGCAGTGGTTTCAGCACACAGCTGCTTAACTGATGTCAAGATTTTTGTAGACATCAAAAGCAAAGGCGAGTTTTAAGGAGGATAAGGAGATGGCTTTCCAAATATGTATGGGGAGCTCCTCCCAAACATGAAGGTCAGCATGGGAGAAAGCACAAAGGTGCTTGTTTGAAAATGTAACAAGTGGATGATGCAGGTTGATATCACTGACAGAACAAAGGATGGAGTCGACATTGAAATAATGTAGGAGAGAAGTTTGGTGATGTGGGGATGGAACATGAAGGGCCATAAGAGTGAACACAAGCAGTTTGTGATTGATGCCATGGAAAAAAGGGGAGCCAATGGAGAGATACAAATACAGCAGTGACATGGTCAACGTGATGATGTGAGGAAATTCTTTGCAACAGCATTTTGAATCTCTAAAAGCAGTGAAAGATAGCATTTATCAAGGCTGAAGAAGAGGAGGGTGCAGTCCTCGAGATAGTGAGACCTGGACATGTAATTGTAGAGGGGAAGAACCACATCTACAAAATGTTATGCAGGAAGAATCAGTAAGATTTATACACAGCCTTGTTATGAGAATATCTGAAACAACCCAGTTAAAGATGATGCACAGCTTACAAGTCTGAATGAAAGGGATGATGGTGATTGAAAAAGGAAGAACAGGGGACAGATGGTCATTTTTTTTTCATTCTCCATCACTTGTCAAGCAATAGGAGAGTTTATATGTGTGCATGTGTAGTGCTAATTTTCAGCAGCTCAAGCTTTGTTTTAGTAAAAACAAAAAAGTGCAATCTATATTTTATTAGAAAAGCTTTAAAGCTCTCATTAAATCAGATTTTATAAATGTTTAATGTTAATATTTAATTCTTGTCTGATGGGAATATTTAGGGGGGAAATTACTTGTGTTGGTTGTACAGCTTGATGCTGAAAGCATCTGATCAGAATGTGATGCAGATACATCTTGACTAGAGACATTTTGGCAGATGCTGTCATAGCATGTGCATTATGTATTAACAGAATAAAAATACTGTATTTTCATGATCTCAGCAGTGATTATACACTGCTTAAGTGAAACGCTTTTGATAACTGCAGTCCATGTATCACATACTCACTGCAGTGGGGAAAGATCCTTCAAGAATGAGACTGAATACTGCGTTCCCCACAACTGTATAGGTAGGCTGCTCATGGGCTACAGTATATCAGCCTGGCTATTGTCTCACTCATAATGAAACAAAACAGGAAAAAACAAAAATATTTTATATATAGCTATTTTCATGATTTCTGTGTAATAGTAATGTCTCTTTGCTTTCAGCTAGTTCTGTCATTCTCCATCTACCTTCTAAAATTAGGTTGTGAGTTTGAAACAAGAGAGCTCTGCTAATTAGAAAATAAGTAGGGTCTATTTCTGAAATGATGTCCTAACCCAAAAGTCTTGTGTGATATCCAGGAATATTCCCTCCACATCCCTAACTGGTGTTTGAGGAACTCAGAGAACAAACACGTTCTATAGTGATCTCAGGTATAACCTAGAAATGACGAAAGCCAGAACAGATAACCCCATGTTTTGGGACTGTGGTTTAGATGACCAGGGATACTGATAATCAAACTATTTTTAACATTGACAGTGACCATTAATTAAAATTCTCTCAGTAACCTAGGACACGACACTTGACAGCTAGACGTTAGCTCAAAACGGCCATTCAGAATACAAATATACAAAGGACTTGACTCTCTTGACAAGCCAGACAAGTATCAAAAAATCATTCATGTCTATTCTCATTGATAGCGTGAATAATCATGAAGATTTAACACTAACGTGCTGGCTGCTAGTCAAGTCAGAATATACATGGTGTGTAGCAATGCCCACAGCCCATTGTTTGCTGGCGTGAATATAGCTCCTGAGCTCACTTGCAAAGCTTTACTCTGTCCACATTTAAATCTCTTTTTTAAATACCCAGTGCTGCAGTGAAGCTTATATTATATATGCACTCAACTTGATTGTATGTGATCTGTAAATTGTTGCTATTCTCATTTCCTTTCCCTGGCCTCGTCCTACTTGTCTGTCCTTAGATCGTGAGGTCCTTGGAGCAAGGACCATCCTTCTTGGGGTTTGCAAAGCACCTAAGGCCAGATTTTCAAAAGTATTTTGTCACGTAAAGATGAAGATAGGAGTGACTAGTAGGTTTTTCAAAAGCATTTAGGCACCTTACTGTCACTGATTTCAATTAGAGTTAGGTTCTTAAACACTGCTGAAAATCCCACTAGGCACCTATCTACTATACCTTTAGGCACCTAAATACCGTTAAAATTCTGGCCCCTAGGGGGCATTATCATGAATTAATAATTTCAAAGTTGATAACTCAAGGTACAAAGATATTGGGCTACAGCCTGCTTGCCGAATTCACGTAAACAGTCCCAACTGAAGTTAGCAGGATTACTTATGTCAGCAAGCTAAGAAAGATTTGGCTCATAATGTGAAGCCATAATGTGAAGCAGAGTCAGCACAAGGCCCATGGAGTTCTGGACTACACTTTTTACTGAAATCAACATTATGAAGTCACTTTTTCTAAGACATGAAAAATCAAGCAGGTGTCTAGTTTTTTAACTTCATTATATTGTATATCTTAATACAGGGGTTCTCAAATTGGAAGTTGGAACCCCTCAGGGGGTTGTGAGGTTATTACCTGGGGGGTCATGAGTTGTCAGCCTCCACCCCAAACCCCGCTTTGCCTCCAGCATTTATAATGGTCTTAAATATATAAAAACGTGTTTTTAATTTATTAACGGGGTCGCACTCAGAGGCTTGCTATGTGAAAGAGGTCGCCAATACAAAAGTTTGAGAACCACTGTCTTAATGTCTTTAAAACTGTCATTCTGATCTGATTTGACCATTAGCCAAGGAGAGAAAAGAGAATGCAGCAATTCCTACATGCACCAGAGGCTCCGAAGTATTAGCAGCAAAATGGAAAAATATTTTTTCTTGCCATACTCCAAAGAAACAATGAATTTTCCTTTAATAAGCAATACATGTATACTATCAGCTGCGTTGCATGACTGGAAATGATTAGTTTCTGTAAGTAAAGGTGTGCAATAGTGACTGATTATATCCAGGGGAGGAAAAATGCATTATTAAGGGCTAAAATGCCAACAAAGAAACCAATTTCTTAATTGGCACAAATTCTCCATTTCTCTCTAACTCCACTCAGCTCAAGAATGGATAGCTCACCAGGAGGTCTGGAGACATCTTTGTGCCATCCCATATTCTCAAGTTGGCCACTAGAGTAAGTCTGAACGGCCTAGAAGGAATTCTAGTTTTCATTCACTGCATAGCCCCCCAGTGACCATTTCACAGCTGAGAAAAGCTGAAGTTGAATAGCACACTGGCTAAAATCCCATCTCCTGGCCACAACTTTCCTTTTGGAGGTCTAACAGCAAAATATTTATACCACAGTATTTTTAATTTTTGCAATGTCTGCATTTAAACAGAGCCTTTCCACCATTATTTTTGCATTGGGGAACATGTTTAAACTTGAAAAGGAATGGTAATGAATAGTATTAGATTTATAAAGATATATTTTCACTTGTGTTTTTAAGAAAAACACACAGTTAAAAACAAAATAAAATAAAGAACAAAAAAGGATGACAAGTTCCTTCTCTTTCAGTACAGGAATTACATCCCTAATTGTTTAAACAATAGCTGAGAAACTGCTTTGCTCACCGCCAAGGAATTGCACAAACCAGCAAGTAAAATTCTGGCAAAGGGTTAGCAGTAAAATCTAATTTAGAACTCATGACATGCCTGTGCCTTGACACAAAAATTACTTTTATTGAAATCACTGTATTCTCTCCAAGCTAGTTTAAAGCCAAGTTGTTCCAAGCATAGCACCCATAGATAAAGAAAAACAAACTCAAGGAAAAATAAGTCACAATTTCAACATTAAAGTAAAGCACTGAGCAGAAACAATAAAAAATGGAATATCTATGGCTAAGAATCATTTAGCAAAACAGCATACGTACAACACTGGAGAGCTGGTATCATATACTGTGGGCAAAGAATTTACAGGCACACACACAATATATCATTTGCCAAAATGGAAAACAAGATAATGGAACACTATCACCATCTGAAATGCAGCCAAAGCTTACACTAAACTCAAAATCCTCAGTTAAAGGAAGCAAGGAAAAAAGGAAAAGAAATTATATATATATATATCTCTCTCTCTCTCTCTCTCTCCACAAACCATAGTGCTGGGTAGGCCATAAAGTACATGATGCTAAAGAATAGGGAAGGAAAGATGGTCTAGGGAGCCTCAGTTACCTCATGTGTAAAATGGGAAGACAGATACATTAACTCCCCACTTAACGTCCCCTCTATTAACATTGTTTTGATCTTATGTCTGCTTAATTACAGAACATGCTCCATTTAAAAGTTGTGCAATGCTTTGCTATAATGTCATTTGGCTGCCTGCTTTGTCCACAGCTGGCAGTCCCCCTATCAGCTCCCCTACAGACACCCCCACAGCGCCTCCCGCCGCTGGCAGAACCTGCGGATCAGCGCCTTCTGCCATCAGCTGGCTTGCAGTGTTCAGGAGGGACGGAGGAGGAGCGAGGACTCGGCGTGCAGGCTCCTCCTCCCTCCTCTGCCTCCTGAACACCACAAACCAGCTGATTGCCACAGGCAGGAGGGAGCCTGTGTGCCATGTCCTCACTCTTGCCTCCTGAACGCTGCAAGCCAGCTGATTGCCACGGGCAAGAGGCAGGGGAGAGGCAAGGACACGGTGTTTGGAGTAAAGAGGGAGGGAAGAAAAGGAGAGTTATGGGTGGGGGCTTGAGGGAAGGGGTGGAGTGGGCAGGGCGAGGGTTGAGCCTCCCGCCCCTGGTGCTTGCAAAGTAGGGGAAGCTGCCACTGCTGCTGGGCAACATGCTTCTCCTAGCCTACAGCACCTTCAGCCTTCTTGCCTGCCTCATTGTCTCCAGTGCCAGTGGGCTGTGCCTGTGTGGGGTAAAGCAGGGGCACCTCCCAACTATAGTACTGTACGGCAAAAAAAAAATTTCCCTGGAACCTAACCCCTCATTTACATTCATTCTAATGGAGCAATTGGATTCGCTTATCGTTTCACTTAAAGTCACATTTGTTCAGGAACATAACTACAACGTTGAGGAGTCACTGTACTTATTCTTCTTTCTAAATGTTGTGAGAACTACAGATAAAATCTCATATAAGTGCTAGTTATTATTAGTTACTGTTATGGTCTTTGTTGATATTAGGTTAAATAATCTAAAGCCTGATATGAATGAGGAGAAAATGAGTTTCTGCAGGGCTTTCACAATATAAATATAATATTATAAGCACAGTATGTGTTCTTCTTAAAGGACAACTGTACATGATAACATTCCACATCTTTTGCAACAGATAACCAATTCTGTATCTTTTGCAATTAATAATCAAACGCATAAATGAGACTATTTGTAAATAAGTTTAATAAACTAACAACAAATAATATCTTGGGCTGGTGGGCACTGATCCTGTAAGCACATACATGTGCTTAAATTTTACACACTGTGAGTAGTCCAATTGACTTAACTGGGACTACCCACAGTGCATAGGGGTATGGGCATGTGTTGTGAGAGACTACTTTGGCCAATCCTGTGAAGACAAGAGAAGAAGAGGAGAAACATAAATCCTTAGGATAATCTTGAACATGTCAAATAAATCTCATGGCATATATATTTCCAATGCATGTCTCCTATCATATGGAAGTGCAGTGAATGGAAAGAAATGCTGTGGAGAAATGTGAAAGATTGTTATGCTAATATAAATGAATGCTGGCTAATCCTATTTTTATATATATTTATGCGCACACACACACACAGTAGAGTTCACTGTTTTACAGGCTATTTCTCAATATTTATGGTTTTTCCTTTTGTTATATATGCTCCTTTTATTGTGTTTAAATAAACACTAATGATCATAGGCACCAATTCTGTGGGTGCACCCACTGGCAGCTCCCAGACCCACAACCCCCCACTCCAGCTCACCTCCACCTCTGCTTCCTCCCCTGAGCACACCGCCTGCCCACTTTTTCCCCCCAAGCTCCCAGCACTTGCACCACAAAACAGCTGTTTTGCACAGCTGGGAGGAGGGAGAACATGGCACACTCAGGAAAGAGGCGGAGTTGGGGAAAGGGTCTGTAACCAGGCGTGACTCACCCCCGCAGCACCTCCTGCTGGTCACTCCTGGGAATTAGCTCGAATTTTCAGCTGGAGAGCCCTCTGCAGGCTGGTGATCTGCCTTCCGGCTTCTGCTACTGGCCCTGTGTCCCTCCCTGGACCCCAGTGCCCCTTCTATGTGGGGTTCTGCCCCCTGGCAGTAACCCCTTTCTCTTAGGGGTTTCCCCTCCCCAGGGAACCCCCCCCACTCTATCCCCACTTTGCCTCAGGGTCTTGGCAACTGCCCAGTCATTAGCTAGCCCCATGCCCTGGGGCAGACTGCAGTATTGGCCTCTCATCATCAGCAAAGGGGTTTGGACCTGCTGCCTTGGCCTACCCCTGGGTTGACCCCTGCAACCCCAGTACCTCTTAGCCTACTCCTAGGCCACAGCCTGGGGCTTTCCAGGCAGGAGCTCCCTGGCTCCGCTGCCTTCCTCAGCCCTGCTTCACCCTGGATACCTTGTCTAGTCCCTTGCAGCAGCCAGGCCCTTCTCCCTCTGAACGCAGAGAGAGACTCTCCTTGGCTCTTGGCTTCTCTGCCCTTTTATAAGGGCCTGTGGCTCAGTTTGGGGTGTGGCCCCAGCTGCAGCCACTTCCCCAATCAGCCCAGCCTAAAAGGCTGCTTTCTCCAGCCCCGGCCCCTTCCCTGGGCTGTTTTTAACCCCTTCAGGGCCGGAGCAGGGATCCACCCTGCTACAGGGTCCAACAAGGGCAGGGAGGGGGCAGAGTTAGGGCGGGGACCTTGCAGAAAGGGTTGCAATGGGGGCAGGGTAAGGGCGGGGAAAGTGTGGAGTCAGGGCAGGGGTGGGGGTAGGAGCACCCACCAGCACTGGGGAGTGTTGGCACCCATGCTAATAATAATTTCAACTGATATTATAAGGACTTCCTCCCTCCTTGAAAAATCTTTTTTATTCGTGCTCTGTTATGATTGCAAAGCCTCAGACTGCATTATATGTCAACATTTCTTGTATATTCCTGGCACTAATGAATCACAGTCATTTATAAGTTGGGTGAAATGTGTCATCCTAATGACACCTCTTTGCTACACTGTATTTATTATCTGTCATCAGGATCCCAAACTGCAATAGTCAGATGCAAGTGAGCCACCATGACACTGCTTCTGACGACCTGGATCCTTACAAGAGACAGATATTTCAATGAGAAATATTACTGATCTCTGCTATGCTATGCTCCTTTACTCCTGGAAGCACCAGAACTGGAGCCACTCGTGCACCAACTCATCCCAACCCTAACCCATCCCAAACTCATACCAATAAAATATTTATGCAAGTAACCATTATCATGTATGCTCCTGCTCTCTGTTTATGTTATACATAAGTATCCTCTCACAAGAAAACCCCACACTTTGTGCAATTCTAAGGACTGTTGGTTTACAATCTCCTACGAAAGACTGTAATGTCATAATACCATAATATGTATATAATCATTCAGGTGTGTGCGTGCGGGGATAAAATGGGCTTTTTCCTTCCTTTTGTTCTACTTCACTGTTCAAGGTGTTGCCAGGGCAAGGGAGACCATCATTTTAAAATTTTTAAAATTCCTTTCACAGGGATTGTTATTGTAAGTATGGTCTGATTTAATACAAATTGAATCTTGCAGGCATTAGATGGCTATATTATGTAATGTATACAGCTTTGATAATTTCTGAGCTGTGTTATATATCTGGGGAATGAACAGGACACAGGGTCAATATGGAACACATTGTTCCTATTGTTCACAAACCATGTATAATACAGGAAGAGCACAAGGCATGGAATTTGCTTGAAGGGAAGAGTAATAATAATTTCTTCAACACTTTTCTTTCTAGCTGTTGGCTACTTCCCCCCCTGCCCTTCTGCCCATTCATATAACATACACATAAGAATGTCAGAATACCAATCTCATGTAATCATCCTTGGTTTTAAGGAATCTGTCTGTGGAAACTGTCTATTAGTTTACATAGAATCAAACTTTAAGAATGAGCTACTGCCATGTTCTAACCATCAGAGTGCTCAAAGTACACATGCCAACATACAGGTCAGCAAACTTAAAGAAAACAAGCTAAAAATGATCAGTACACACAGAGAAAAACTCCACGAGAAACAGAGATCCATCCAACCAGATTACTTGTATACAACTACAGACAGAAGTCAATCAAAATTCTAAATAATTCAATACCACTGATATCTATATGAACATAAATCTCTAACAATGAATGAAAATTAATATGATCCCAATTACAGATGTGTAGAAACATATTTTTAGAAGAGGACAGATTTCAAGCAACTAGCATTGAAGGAAGAGTCACTAATAAACAACTAAAAGAAATAATGCAAAGTTTGAAGTATTCTGTAGTGTGTCCCTGCCAGCAGGCATATGGGATCTTGGGGAGCAATCACCACACAGGTGGGGTGCAAAATAAACTTTATTAAGAAAATGGAAAAAACAGGGAAAATTCAATAGTGAGGGGTATGGGGTTTGTTAAGGTAGACAATTGGGGAGGGGTTTCTTTTAGCAAATAGTATAGGGGGTTTCAATGTGGGGTACATACAGTGGGGTACAATACAGTTGGTAACCATTAACACTGAAGTATAAATGTAACAGATAGCTAACATTTCTATGTAAAGGGTGTGTCACAGCAGCATATAGGTCAACTAACGTTATGGAAAATGTGGTAAAACCAACTTCTAGGTAAAAATGTGTCACAGTGCTATAATGTAAAATGTGAGGTGTGTTAGAGAGAAAAAGGGTAACCAATGGGGTTTTATGCTAGACTTCAGTAATAACATTGAGGTTTGGGGCAATAGGAGCGGAGTGGAAGGGATTAAAAAGGAGAAGAGAGAGAGAGAAAGGCAGGGGTAGAGGAATGAGGTTGGGGGATGGGGGGAAGAGGACAGTGAGGCAGAGCGAGCAGAGGGAGATTCAACTTCAGGAGACAAAGAGGGCAGGCAGGCTGCAGGTGTTAACAGCAGAGAGACTGAGGGGTATGGGGTGATAGAGAACTCGTAGTGGGGGCAGCAGGAAGACAGACTTAACCACAACTATACAGAACACAGCAAAATTTATCTATGATCTAACTTAACCAAGACTACACAAATTAGCAAGTAACAGAAACACAATGCAACAATTTTTAAACCTAACTTACAGAACACAATCACAAACAATTCTTAACCTAACTTAACCACAGCTATGCAAAATGAAATTACAACAACTTATCTAGACTAAGAACCTAATTCTAATAGAGTGCACCTTATGTTATGGGGAAGTTACAGAGGCAGAGTGATATATGCCAGGATCCAGCTTTTAAGGAAGCCAAGGGGTGGTGGCTGCAGCAATGGATACAGCTGGAAGCAGAGCAGCCCCGAGGCAAAGCCCAGGAGCAGAGCTTAGCAGCGGCACAAACTATTTTTTAGCAGCAAAGTGCTGCGGAGTTTAGCGATGAGGTTTTAAGCACAGACCAAGATTTAGCTTAAGTCTGGCTGCTGGGGAAACAGAGCCAGCAGCTAAAATAATAAAATAAAAAGTATAGAGAGTTTCACAGAGGGATTCTTACCAGCCCAAGGAAGCAGCAGAGGTAAAAGCAGCAAAATCATCAGAAAGCTAGGTACGGTCTCAATATCAGGAGATCTCTCAGCAGCATTCGTTCTTCGTGGGAGGGGTTTCAAAAAACGGGGGTACGCTTAAAAAATAAAACGAGAGCGAAGAAAGACCCCCCAGAACCCTGGCTGATCAGACCAGGCAGCAATGCAGGAACCTTTCTTGAGGTTCTGATCAGAAAATGTTCTGGTTTTAAGGGCAAACTTAAGGCAGTCTCCCACCAGTACTTCTGATTGGCTCAGAGGCAGGGGAAAGAGAAAAAAAAACAGGTGAGCACAGAGACAGGTCTGGGCAGAGTCCTGTGCAAGTAGGTGATTCAAAAGCACATGAGGCCTATGACTCATGCCCAGACCTTAAAAACACATAGGCCTTGCAGACTGGACATTGTCTACCCTACACCGAAGCCCAGGTTTAACAAGGTGATAACAGGACTAACCCTTTGAACAGGGCAGTGGTCCCACTTAGCACAAGTGGCCATCCCTTTGAGAAGGGCAATGGCTCTTGGTAAACAAACTAAAGGGGCCCTCCCTGTGAGAAGGGCAGTTGGCCCTGCTAAACAACTTAACAGCCAGGGAGGGGAGGCCACAGGAGAACAAAAACAAAATGGAGTATGGGGACAGCTGTAAGAAACAAAATGGAATAGGGGGATAGCTGTAACAGACATAGTGAACAATATATCAGAGCAGTAACAGCGAGTTATTGTTTGTTTTAACATGAACTTTTATGTGTATACCACCACATTTGCTTTTATTTCACGTGAAGGGGATTCCATCACCTTTGTACTGAGGAGTGCCTGAATTGCCTCCCAGAAGACTGGTTTAATAAAGTACACAGAGTTGGTGAAAAGTCATAGACAGGATGACAAAGAGGTTGCCATAAAGTAAGTTCAAGCCACACAGAGGAGAAGAGGGGAAAGCAAAAAGTAGCAGCAAACACAGTGAAATTGATTACCCACAATCTCAGAGCTAGCGGGAGATCCCTATTTCTGCAGGTAGTTTCACCGGCAATAAAAACTACCCAACAATATTAGATGCATGAAAAAATAAACAGCTTTCTCAAAGCACAGTATAAGCCTTGTGCTCAGAACCTTGGGTTTGCCAAATTGTATTGTAAGAGTAAGTAGGCAATTCAAAAATTCATTTCTGTTTTCTGAATACATTTGGTGTCAGCATGACAGATTTTTTTCATGCTTAATTGTTTCCATAATGCTGCATAAAAGAGACTTTTGTTTCTTTGTTTATTGTGTTTTGAAAAAGACTTTTTCAGTTGTCTAAAATATCATTTAAAATTACAGAGCATCTTAGGGTGGTCCTATTTCATGCTGATAACTTCGAAATGCACACTTTAAATGCTGCTTTGTGTCTCTCAAACCTGCAGACATTTGCAATAAAACGGTAACATAAGTGAACAACAAGAATGCAAATCGTCTTTTTCATTTACTGAAGCTAAATATTCCTTTGCAATCAACAGAAGCATATCTACACAGAGTATGTGTTTTTCTGTATTCTTGTTCTACAGGAATATTTAATATAGTACAGAAATAAGTTTTAAAACCCTCTCCCCCCATCTTCAAAATTAAGAGACAGGATGAAGGACAAAAGTTACTTAAAAAGGGATATGCACGGGTACCACTAACACAACTCTATAGTTACATATGCTAGCAGTTAAATTTTAAAATCTATTGCTCTCAAATGATTTATGTATTCAGATTAATATAAATGCTAAAAAGGGCCCTGTACCATATGCTCAAAATGCCCTTGCCATTACTTAAACATACAACAAAATTAAGGTCCAAACACAACTGAAGTGCAGCAATATGATTCAATATAAATACCTACCAGTAAACCAGGCAACTCAGAAATTCTAACCCCCTCTCCCTGAATTGTTTTGGCACCCCTTACAATCTCATCTCTTCCCCAGTTTTCAAATGTTTCAGTGAAAATATGTGCTTTGCAGTGCAGTGTTCTGAAGGATTTCATCTATCCCATACTTTATTAGGCCTGGTCTACACTACACATTTAAACCGATTTTAGCTGTGTTAAACTGATTTAACGCTGCACCCGTCCACACAACGAGGCCCTTTATATTGATATAAAGGGCTATTTAAACCGATTTCTGTACTCCTCCCCAACGAGAGCAGTAGCGCTGAATTGGTATTACCATATCGGATGGGTTGACTGTTGGCCCAAATCGCGGTATCTTGGCCTCCGGGCGGTATCCCACAAGTGCAACCATTGTGACCGCTCTGGACAGCATCGAACTCAAGAGTGGCAGTGGCCGAGTAGACAGGAAAAGCCCGCAAACTTTTGATTTCATTCCTGTTTGCCCAGCATGGAGCTTCTGATCAGCACAGGGTGCAATGCAGTCCAATCAAAAAGAGCTCCAGCATGGGCATACGGAGATACTGGATCTGACGCTCTAACGGGGACAATTGTTCTATCTGAGCTCCGTTAAAGAAGACGAAATCTAAAGCATTGAAAAATCCAGGCTATGATACAGACGTCACAGTTTACAGTGCTGTGACAGCGCAACGGGAAGCCAAAGATGAAATGGACGCTCATGGAGGGGGGAGGGTACTAAGACTCTGCTACCCACAGTCCTCAGCAGTTCCCAAAAGTATTTGCATTCTGGCTGAGCTCCATGCCTGTAGGGTCAAACACATTGCTGGGTGGTTTCAGAATAGCTCGGTTAATTTCCCCCGTTTCCCCCATGAAGAAAAAGGGAAAAAAATGTTTCTTGACTTTTTTGAATGTCACCCTATGTCCTACTGCCTGCTGTGGTGACATGATGCTGCGCAGGGAACAGCAGTATTTCTCTCTGCCCCTCCCGGTGGCAGACGGTACAATATGACGCTATCCTTTGTCATCAACAACCCCAAGTGAGCGTCCTGGCTGGCCTTCAGTGAGGCTGGCCGGGGGAGCGCTGGGTAAATAGGAATGACTCCCGGCGATTCCCAGTATGTACTGAACGGCTGGTTAACCGTCTTCATCAGAGCACTGGAGGCTGACTCCATCAGGCCCCCTCCCTTTATGTGTGCAGAAAAATTTCTTAGCCTGGACTATCATAGCAGCGGGAGCTGGCTCTCGTCCCCCACCGTGTTTAACGTCCTCCCTGAGTTATTACGCAGCTGGAGGCTGCCTCCCCCCCATTTTTGCTCAGCTCAAGTCGGGTGTTTCTTCTAATTCCTGCATTCTCTTATACTTCTCCCACTTGGGGAGCATGACAGTGTCCGTGTGTTGGAGGGAGCGGGAAGCAACAGGTGGGGTTATTGCAGGGGCGCCCCCTAGAATGGCATGTAGCTCATCATTTCTGTGGGATCTGACACGGAGCGGCTGTGCTCTCTGGTTCTCTGGTACACTGGTTCTCTAGTACACTTGCCCCATATTCTAGGCAGGACTGACTCTATTTTTAGATACCATAAAGGAGGGATTGACTCGGGAGTCATTCCCATTTTTGTCTTTGCGCCCCTGGCCGACCTCAGCCAGGGGCACCCATGACAGTAGAAGACGGTACAGAACTACTGATAACCATCTCTGCTATCTTGCAAAGGCAAATGAATGCTGCTGTGTAGCGCTGCAGTACCGCGTCTGTTAGCAAAATCCAGTACACATACAGTGACAGCAAAAAAAAGCTGAACAGGCTCCATGGTTGCTGTGCTATGGCGTCTGCCAGGGCAATCCAGGGAAAAAGGGTTCAAAATGATTGTCTGCCGTTGCTTTCATGGAGGAAGGAATGAGTGACGGCCTTTACCCAGAATCACCCGCGACACTGTTTTTGCACAATCATGCATTGGGATCTCAACCCAGAATTCCAATGGGCGAGGGAGACTGTGGGAACTATGGGATAGCTATGGGATAGCTACCCACAGTGCAACGCTCTGGAAATCGACGCTAGCCTCGGACCATGGACGCACACCACCGAATTAATGTGCTTAGTGTGGCCGAGTGCACTCGACTTTATATAATCTGTTTTACAAAACCGGTTTATGTAAAATCTGAATAATCCCATAGTGTAGACATACCCTTAGTCTGTAATTCATTAGTAGCAAATTTATCCCAAATGTTGAGATATGTATAATGCAATAGCATTCACGCTATTTGGACATATCTACTGATAATGAGTGAAAATCAAAATTAGCACTGGGGAATACTGCACAAAAATGCCATTAATATTCACTTGAATTCAAAAATCAATTTCCTCCAATGATGCCCATACTTTTTGTATGTGTCCTTTCTTCACAATTTCAAGCAGCTGAGTTTTATATGTACAAATGCTCATGGAAAGCTAAATTCATTCTTACACACTCACACATTAGCACTAGCACTGGTGTAATTTAGAGGAAATATGACTATGCTTGGACATAAAGGGAACGGTGTTCTTCAAACTTCCAAACACAGCCCTCCTGCATAGGCAATTAAATGACCAGGCATGAATCTAATCACACCTCTCATAACTAGAATATCACACATTCATTTCCTTTGTGCAAATGAAATGAGAGAAAAGTACTGTAAACACTGCAACCAGCAGAGAAATATTTACAGCAACGTAACATTTTCCAGGTATGATCCTCTGACAATAACTTTGTAGCCCAGAAAGAAAAATTCCAAGGTTTTCTATTCCCATTTTTCTGCTCTTACTCCCTGAAAGAGCCAAGGACCCAGGAGCTTCATGAAACCCACCTCTGATTTATACCCAGCCAAGAAGGAAATAGAAACACCAAGATGTGACCAATCACAAGAGACCAATACAGCTCAAATTTTAAAAAAGGACGAAATATTCACAGCAAATTGTCCATTTCTCCACAAAACTAAAAAAAAAAAAGAAATCATAAAAATAATAGGAATAGTAAATACTATTGAGGGAATTGGATAAAAATTCTGACAGCAGAAAAAAAGACTAAATTCAGTAAGACAATTATTTGCAACCTATTAAATAATAATAATCTTGGTAATATATTCATCTTCATCATGCTGTCTTCACCTCAGAGCTTTAGCCTCAACTACTTTCACTCACCTCAGTCAGATTTGATTTGATTTACCTAATCACTGGGTCAATATTTTAATTAAATCCCTTATTTAAATCACCCACGCTGCTAATGAGTAGTTATGCAAAAAAGTAGTCCCATTGGCTTCAGCGGGACTACACATGTAACTGGGGCGGCTCCAGGCACCAGCACACCAAGAGCGTGCCTGGGGCGGCAAGCCACAGGGGCGCTCTGCCTATCGAATCCGCGGGACCGGGGACATCCCACAGGCAAGCCACTGAAGGCAGCCTACCTGCAGTGCTTGGGATGGCAAAATACCTAGAGTTGCCCCTGCATGTAACTACTTACCATTAGCAGTAAACATTCCACAATGTGGCCCGAGAATGAGACCCAAAATGAGACACTTTTTTGCTACTAATTTATAGTGTCAGTCAAGGCTGGCTCTACAGTTTTCGCCGCCCCAAGCAGTGTGTCAAATTGCCGCCCTCGACAGCTAAACATAGAAGCTGCCACCGAATTGCCCTTACTGCAGAAATGCGCCTGCCGCCCTAAGGGCACATGGACTGCCCCCGCCCTCCACGGTGGCAATTTGGCGCGCTGCTTGGGGGCAAAACAACAGGGACTGCCGCCCCTTGCAGAATGCCGCCCCAAGCACCACCTTGAAATGCTGGTGCCTGGAGCTGGCCCTGGTGTCATTTAAAGAACTCAGTTCTATAATTTTCACTCAAGATGGACATTATTTCAGATTCGTTCCAACTTATTCTATCGTCAGATATAATGCTATCTCCTTCTGCAAGATGTAGTGCCTCAAGTATGGTTGATCTGCATCAAATATTGAAGGATCAGAATCTTTTAACTGTCTCCCCAGCTTTAGTATCTGCAGTCCTATATTCTATCAAGGCAGGTACTAACGGCAAGACAATATGAATGTATAAAGGTAAAAGATCATCTGGGTTCTTTTATGCATGCAAAAAGTCCTTGATTTGTCACAGTTTCAGGATAACTGCATCTACATCTTTCCTTTCATGGTGCACTTCAGGAGTTCCATGTCAGGTCTCATGTCTCCAGCTGTCTATAGGCACGGACCCTTATCACACTCAGTCCTGACCACAGTAGGTTTAAAGCTGCACAACTCCCTGCCTTACACTGTGTCAACCCCAGCTAGCCAGTCTGCGTAAGGGCCAGCACCTGTGCATTGCTTTCTCTCCAAAGGCTATGAATGGTATATTGCCAGCAGTCAGCAAGTTATCACATAGCTCCAAAGAAGCACACTTATTCATAAGGTAAAAACATTACAGAAAAAAAAACAGAACAAGATTTAAACACACACTAAATATACCAGTCTCACACATCAGCTATACCACATCAAAGTCTTTCCACCATTCTGCAAGGATTGGGGCCCCCTCCTTGGACAGAAGGTCTTGTCGATCTTCAGGATCAGAAAGCATCGCTTTTACAACAAAAGTCCTTCCTTTGTCCATTGGTATCTTAAAACCCAGTTTGAAGCAGTATATGCAGACCTACTCAAGGGGTGGTACCTCCCTGAATGCATTTACTACCTACGTGATTCACCTTAATCATCCCACTCACTGTTTTTGGTTCCTGGAGGAACTGTGGTAACCCTCACCCCTAGAGTTTCATACAATTCCTGGCCCAAATAAACTTACTACAACATGGTCCCCAAAGATATTGCATGGGATTGCAATAGCTGTCATAGATACCATATGAGCTTTAATGACTAATGTGTAATTCTATGTATCCAGGTAATTTTGATCTAAGTGCAGAATTTGTTTAGGAAATTTTATGCAGTGACATAAAGTCATCTTTGAGTCCCAAAAGCCTTTTCTACATCAGTGTAACAGCCACTGTATGGCCTCTTTCTAGTGATTTTTTGATACCTTTATGGTAATATTGATGAGGAAGGTTCTGATGCCTTTGAACTTTACTGTAGAAGAGATTTTCAAAGGCACAAATGAGCGCTGGCCATCTTATTCACACTTACGTTCAATGGGAGTTATGTGCCTAAGACAGCCATTTGGGTCTTTGAAAAATCTACATTGTGCTGCTTTTGATAAACCAATGTTTAGAAGTACTCTGTTTATTTTTGGAGAATAGCTTTGAGGATTTTACATAAAACTTTGGCACAAATTTTAGTATCAGCGTTAATTACAAATGTAGGCTGATAATTGCCACAGATTTCCACATCTCTGCCAAGTTGCAGCATTACAAAAATGAGGACATCCCTGAGTGACACAGGTAGCCTGCAAATATCAAAGGCAGCACTGTACTCTTCGCATAAGATAGAGTCCAACATTTCTTTACAAAAAGTATACAATTCCCTGGGAGCCCATTTCTACCAGGTGTTTCCTAGTGTTTAAATGCTCCAATTACCCCAGTCTCATGTAAGGGTCTCTGTAGTTTATCCCTTTGTGTATTCAAATATGTAGATTTTGGAAAATCCTATTAATTCTCCATGCATCAGGGTGTTTATTTTCACAATGTAGTTTAGCATAAAAAATGTTGATTACTTCATTTCTCAGCTGCATTTACCCTCTTTTGTATGCAGGCTACTTTATTTCTGCTATTCTGTTCTTTGAATTGGTAAGGCCAGAAGCATATTTGCTTTTTTCCCCTGATTCCCAAGACTAAGGCCTGGTCTACACTACGCATTTAAATCGAATTTAGCAGCGTTAAACCGATTTAACCCTGCACCTGTCCACACAATGAGGCCTTTTATAGCGATATAAAGGGCTCTTTAAACCGATTTCTGTACTCCTCCCCAATGAGAGGAGTAGCGCTGAAATAGGTATTGCCATGTCGGATTAGGGTTAGTGTGGCCGCAAATCGATGGTATTGGCCTCCAGGCGGTATCCCACAGTGCACAATTGTAACCACTCTGGACAGCAATCTGAACTCGGATGCAGTTGCCAGGTAGACAGGAAAAGCCTCACGAACTTTTGAATTTCTTTTCCTGTTTGCCCAGCGTGGACCTCTGATCAGCACGGGTGGCGATGCAGTCCCAAATCCAAAAAGAGCTCCAGCATGGACCGTACACGAGATACTGGATCTGATTGCTGTATCGGGAGAGAAATCTGTTCTATCAGAGCTCCGTTACAGAAGACGAAATGCCAAAGCATTTGAAAAAATCTCCAGGCTATGACAGACAGAGGCCACAGCACAGTGCTGTGTGACAAGCGTAATGGAAAGCCAAAGAATGAAATGGACACTCATGAAGGTAGGGAGGGTGTACTGAGGACTCCAGCTATCCCACAGTCCCCGCAGTCTC